>NC_050075.1:99840506-100145826 GCF_009764565.3 Dermochelys coriacea | reverse complement strand
AAACTCTGAACATTTCCTAAACATTCTGGGATGCATGTTGTAACGTAGATTTGGATTCCAACTACTGGTACATGGAAAGCATGTAATAGATTTTTTTTTTAAAGTGTGTGATCTCTACAATTTTACTTGCTTCAAATTTTGATTTACTAGGCAAGTTATAGTGGACTGGTGTGGAAAGGAGGGGAATAATTATTTTTCTGCATCGTAGTTGGTCTCAGCCTTGATGGATCAGATGGGATAAATAGCTTGAATTTAGGAAGGGAATTGAAGTAAACAGCAATGACTACATCCACATCCCACCAGATGGGACATCTCAGCTAAGAAAACCTGAGGCAGCATTCCACATGCCCCTCTTTCTACTCCCTTCACCTTCAGAGGCTAGAGACTGCAGCTTCACTCCCTTCTTGCTTTTCCCCCCCTCTTCCTCCTTTCCTTGTGCTGCTTGGAGTGCGAGATAGACAAGGGGAGAGTTGTCATACAGTGCACCTACGTCCAGATCTGGAGCTTCTCCTACCCACCATGGAGTCATTAGATGATGGTGGCAGTCCAGGACTGTCTCTTGTACAGGTGTAGAGAGAGGAAGGCAGTGATTCCCAACCAGAGTAGACCTTGCAGGTTTCCTGTTTCAATCCCACCCAAACTAGTAGCTGGATCTCCTATGATGCAAGGGTTTTGGCTAGTTAATTTTGGAGTCTGGAAGGAATTATTTTTTATGCTTAACCTGGCAAACGGATAGGTAGGTTTTTTTTCACTTTCCACCCTGAAGATTCTTTTGTTTTGTTTTTGGAGGAGCTGTTAATTACAATTGTCACAATGTTAGAAACTTTCAGGGTGGCTGGCAGGTTAGGAAGATTCCAACTGAGTAGCTAGTGGGTTGCTTGGCAGTGGCCCTGGGCACTACCATGGCATGATGAGGGGTATGCCTCTATGTCTGAAGCAGCTTTGGGCTCCCACCATCTCATCTTTCCTACCCCAGCATGGACCCAGGGAGGGGGCGAGACTCTGGCTTCCAGTCAGGGTCCCTTGGCAGGCCTGTGGGTGTAAAGGAGACATGGCCTTCTCACTCACCCTCAGGTTTAAAGTACATGAGGGGTCATTGGGGCCAGCTAAACAGCAGCACTGTAAAAAACCTGCTGGGTAGTTGGGGGTGATTTACCCACTTATTATTGCTACATAAAGTTAAACAAAATGTCTGTGTCTTGTTTCTGTGTCCACATGAAGACACTCCAGAGGGAGTTCTCAGAAGAGAACTGCTTTGCAGACAGTGAGTACTGATTGTCTGGCATTTCCATCCAACAAGGGAACTTTACTCTGATACATGCCAGGTGAGTGTTGATCCTTAAATGAAGAGTTGTGGTTTAATGTGCAGTGTTTTGAGATTCAAAACAAACAAAACAAGACTTTGAAAAACTCAGATCATTCCTAGTTCTTCTCATTACCAGGCTGAATATTGCCAAGAAAGAGTCAAACAGTCCACTCTATGATTTCAAAGTAGTAGTCCCCAGGCATGAATTTAAAAGGGGTTTTATGAATACAAACAAATCCTGGCTAATACAAACAAGCAGTTAACCAATAACTCTCAAGTAATAACCCAAAGGACCCAGTTCTCATGCTATTTCTCAATAAGCAAGGCCCACACACAGATCTTTTCTAGGTTTGTGATTAAAACAATTTTTATCACATTCAGTCCTAGTCCCCAGTCACTTTGCAGTGCTCTGCAGGACATATTTACTAGTATGAAAATGAACGTTTATTCAGAACACCCTGTTCTCTAAAGAAAACCCAACATGAAAAATCATGCATTTACAAACACCTCACCATAGCATAATTATAGTGGACAGTCAAAAAATTACTATTCGTTACATGTACACAGACACACACATATGCAAGGATGTAGCCAGCCTAATGACAGTCTGTGGCAGAATCAGGCTCATCCACACCCACTAAGGTAAAAACCAGATCTCCTAGGGGCAAAATCAAATACAAAGTAAATAGATTCCAGACTACTAAACAGAAGCCAGAGTTCCAAAGAATGCTTCCTTTGGCTGAGGTGAATGAGGCTAGGATTTCAACCAGCGTTTAAACATAAATTGGAGGGCTCCCTCCAGCTAATCTTTCTCTCTTCTCTGATTCTGTGACTTGCAGAATCTGTTCCTTGCTTCAATTTTATGCTCAAATAAGTAACTGCCTAAATCTTTCCTTTCTCCTCCCTATTGATTCCTATGCAGAGGCCTCTGTAAATTCCTATGCACCATTTAAGCCCCATTTGAGTGTTAAGTGTGACTCCAGTGGAGTGTTCGGCTATATGTCGACCCTCTGTACAGGAATGAATTTCACCCTTACTGGACAATCGTCTCCAATTGATCCACCATATCCCTGGAGTGAAAGGCAGACAATTGTTTGGTAATGCCCTGGCAACCAGAGCATGGGGTGCACTACAGCCATCACACCACAACATAGGCTTCTCTTACGTAATATGCAAATTAGCAAGAAGCATTCACAGAGCTTCAAGTTTGACACTAGGTAATGCTAGCAATTTGTACCTTGGATCGCTTTTTTCTCTATAACCTATTTTTTAAACCAGTTTTTAATCACTTGTCTATTTTCTATTGTCCAAAGGGCAAAAATGTCTCTGTTCTAATTAAGACAAGCTATCTAGAACATATTTACATAGAACCTAAGAATTCAGATATTTTAATTAATAGGCCTGATGAAGAGAGCTCTAAATTATCAGATTACCACTACATGCGAAAACAGTTTTCTGATTGTCAAATAGAGGAAAGATCTGCCTGCTTGGGGAAAAAAATCATATTAATATAAGTGAAAGAGGAATTCATTTTTATTATTTTTTGTGAAAAAGATGAGAATTTATGCCATAGCTGAGTAGTAAATGCTCTTTGGGGACTGGCTTCTAGATTTAGGTAGAATTCTTGAAGAATTGCCACATGTAATTAAGGATAGTCTTCCTTATTCAGTCCACAAAGGACTGTCTGAGGATGATGATGTTATACATGGGTTCCTCTCTAGACATCTGCTAAGAAACTGATAGTAAAATTATTTTTTATGAGCCATGTGAAAAATTTCCAGGACAGATTGAGGCCAAGAGTAGGCTGCCAGGATAATTTGGGCTTGCTGTTGCCTCGTCTTTTCCAATATTATGAGAATCATGGGCCAAAAAGAGCAAACACATGAGGAATTTCAGCTATGACTTAGAATAAGGCTCTGCTACAATTACTTCCCTGTCCTGAAAACATGAATGATTTCTAGATATTGAGGAATAGTATGGTGGAGTCCCCTATTTTTCTAAAATAGATAGGACAGTCATAGGTGAGGCGTACTTGTGGATATGTACGCTCCCCAGCTGAATATCCAAACATGGTTGACTAATCCAATATGTATAGATGGGAGTGAAACCAGGAAATACCTCCACCAATTCCATAAATATTCTAGGGCTTCTTGTGACTCCTTACAGTTTTAGAAAGCAACTTGCATGGAAGCATCTATTTTGATCTGTAGGAACTTCCTTTGAATAAACTCTCCGAAAGCCAAAGGAAATGTGTGTTGCTCCCCCATCTAAACATTGGTGGAAATGGTCCCAGCTGGAAGCATCAAGATAATTGGTACAATATAGGATGAGAGACCCAAATGGCATAAAATTGTTTTAATGCCCTAACTACTAAATTCAAATTTTTAAAATAGCACCAAAGATTATTCAACTAATCCAGCTGCTCATGTAAAATGAATATTTTGACACCTCTATTTCCCAAGACTTGTTATTTAGGGCAAGTCTACACTACAAAGTTAAGTCTACCTAAATTAGGTTGACGTACAGCCATTTCAGTAATTACTGTGGTTTTTCAGGTCCACATTACGCCCCCTCCCCCCCTCAGCAATGCACATCTTCACTAGGAGAGCTTCCATCAACTTAACTGTGTGGGGCACTGCCAGCTGGAGCCCCACCATACCCCCGGGAGAAAGGGGAGAGACAACATGGAGGAGGGGACGCCCCGGCTGTGAGCCCTGGGGCAGGACTGACTGCCAACAGGCAATGTAATTATCACAGTGTCTACACAGACACTGGGTCACCCTAGCTACATCATTCTAAGCACTATGCCTCTCAGGGAGGTGGAGTTAAGTCGATGTAGTGGGTGACTTGCATCGGTGGGAGCTACAGTTTAGAATACATGCTTACAGAGGTAGATCACTGTATGCTGCCTTACATCGACCTAACTCTGTAGTGTAGACCAGGCCTTAGAGTGTAAGCTCCATGGGGCAGGGACTGTCCTTTGTTACACATTTGTACAGTGCCTAGCCCCTGTGGTCCTTCCTGGCCTGTGGCTGGGATCCGTAGGCACTACCATGACAATACATAAGTAAATATCATAGCCTGTGATGCAATACTCTTCCAGAAGTTCCCTTGGACACAGTGAAGGCTCTTCACTATTAGGAGATACTGAGGCCACAAAAGAAAATTGGAATAAAATTAAATTTACTTTTACCCAAATCCCATGTGCTATTCAGTTCTGAAATTAATGGCATATATTTTTCCAGATTAAAAATCTCTGTGAAGCTTCATACAAGACTGTAGAGTGCACCCATGTACATTCCTGAGCACTGCGACACAGCAATAGCAACAGCACTTAATTAAAATGCCAGTCAGCCACACTACAGCCCTGATACTTTCCAAAGAGCACCAAATCAGCACAAGTTACACAGTCCCATCTCCAATTTGACCTATGGCTACAACCGATTGCACAGTTTTTCGTAATTTAACTAATCTCTGCCTTCCAGTGCTCCAACATTCTCTTCTTCCCCACTTCAGGTTTGAGACCAGTGTACAGCTGCTCATCTCTGCTGGCTGGGAAGTGTTAACATTCTTCTCTTCACCACTCTGTGCTAAGGACCCAAAGTGCAGGTTTCTGTTCCATGCCACTGGGCATTCAGCTCTTCACCGCAGTCCAGGATAAGAACCCAGAGCACATGTAGCTCCTATATGCCAGCTGGAGAAGGCATCTCCCTGTTTATTGTGCTCCAGAATGAGGACTGGTGCATGGGTCTTTGATCGGTGCTGGCTGGTGTGCTGGTTTTCTCCTCTTCTCCTAATGTGTCAGGGTAGTCATCCAGAAGACTAGACAATTCCTCTGTGATGGTTACTGACACTGAACTAGGGCATCGGACCCCTACATCTGTCATGCCCTCATCACAGGGCTCACTCACCACTTGCAGTATCTCCTACTGGCATCCTGGGGATTAGGTCCACCAGCCTGTACTCTCTGGTGGTGTCTTCCCCCAGCTTGTCTCCTGCTTCCGCACTCACTCCCTGATCTGCAGCTTCATATTTGTGGATTAGCCCTCCAACTAGGTCACTAAAGTCCTCCCCTTCTAAGGAAATTCAAAGTCCTTCCTGACCTTGTCATCTGGCTAGCCTCTCCAACATCCTGGGCCACTTCCCAGTGGCTGGTAAAGGAATCCAGGCTCACTCTCTACACTGGATTCAAGCCTAGAGACCTTATAACATGCAGCAAAGGTGTATATCTCCTTAGTCCTCACTGCAGTTTCCCTGGGCTTCTTCCTACTTTACTGGCTTCTCCCTTCTCTAGGTTTGCCAGCCTCCAACTTCCCTCACCCAAGGAATGCCTTTAACCTACTTCCTTGCAGTCTTTCCCAGCCCTTGCAATAGCCAGATAGCTGACTACACACTGACCCTACCTATTCCTGCACAGCTGAGCATACTCTTAATTAGTAGCCTGTTCCCTGGCTCCTCCTCCAGGTGCACCCAGGGGAGTTAATTGGCCTTCCTGGCCACTTAACCCCTTTTAACTTAACTCCCCACCTCTTCCGAGACAGATGCTAAATATTGTTAGAATATCTCCATTCTCTGCATTTCTGTATTATAAAGTGCTCATTTTCCATCTGAGGCAATTCCAAGCATTGCTTACCTGAGTTTGTGGCAGTTGGAACTAAAGTAACAATAATAAAAATAAAATGAGCCATGTTCTTCTCAAAACAAAAAGTGAGGGGAAAAAACCTTTGTAAATGGGAAATGACAAAACATGTAAGGAAAGTGATTAAATCTCAAGTGTCTGAATGGACATTTCAGCCAAAGCACACAAAACAATTATGCTACATGTTTACGATAAGGCACCCATTTGTGAGCAATAGCTGGTGCACCAGCTTTTAATTAGAACACAATCTTTACAAGGTCTGGTTTGCAGTCGTTGGCAGGTGGCCGATCCCTGTTAATTAACTTGAGTTTTTGGGTTCTGGATCTCAAACCTCCAAGGGAAACCTGCCAGTGCCTCATAGCCCTCCTGGCCACTCTGACTGTTCCCTCAACCCCCACCCTCACCCTCTAGCTCAGTACAAGGTTGGATGCCTCCTCTGAGTCTGAAGGGGATGATAGAGAGTTACTTCAGGAAAGCTCCTGGGAAATGATCACTACCCCACTCTCAGAAAGCCATAGGTAGCTGTGAAGGACCAGAAAATGATCCAGCTCTGCCCTCCTGAAAAGGGAAACAAGAGGGAGGAAAAAGGGGATGGGTAGGGAGAGAATGGAAAAAGATTAATATTTGGAGGGCTCTGTATAGAAAGAGAGAACCTGAGACATGAGGCCAGTATAAGGCCTAAGGCGTGAACTAAAGTCAGGCCTTGCTGATATAAAACACAGTAAGAGAGCAAAAGTCAGGTCCTGTCACAAAACATGCCTACTGGCAGGTTCACTGTCAGGAACATGAACTTGGCAAGAACATGGCGCTGGATGAGGCACTGGACACTTGTGTAAACACAGTTCAGAAGGATTGTGCCAGAACACCCCAATACCAAGATATGGTGTAAACACACTCCCTGAGGATGATACAGGGGCATACTGACCCCCCTAAAGAAAAGGCCAGGATGACAGGGTAATGGATAGAAATGTTTCAATTGAACCAACATGTACAAGGTAAAGGGTAGTAACTAACCATGTCAGAGGGGCAATATGTAGCTTGTTTGTATCAGTGTTTAAAGGAGGGGTCACAGATGGGGTGTCTTTGCCAGGCCAAGGGGGGAGCTAGGGTTGCCAAGCATCCGGTTTTCAACCAGAATGCCAGGTCAAAAAGGAACCCTAGCGGCTCCGGTCAGCACTGCTGACCAGGCGGTTAAAAGTCTGGTCAGTGGCACAGCAGGGCTAAGGCAGGCTCCCTGCCAGCCCTGGCTCCACGAAGCTCCCAGAAGCCGTTAGCATGTCCCTGCAGCCCGTAGGCACAGGGGTGACCAAGGAAGCTCTGCGCACTGCTTCCGCCCCCAACACTGGCTGCACAGCTCCCACTGGCCGGGAAACACCGTGCAGAGCCACCTGGCCGCACCTCCACCTAGGGGCCAGACATGCCGGCTGCTTCCGGTAGCCATGTGAAATTAAGTCAGGCAGGGAGCCTGCTTTAGCCCCAGTGCGCTGTGGACTGGGAGCCACCTGAGGTAAGCGCCGCCCAGCCGGAGCCTACATCCTGAACCCCCTGCCCCAGGTCGAAATCCCCTCCCACACCCTAACACCCTCCCAGACCCCACACCCCCACCTGCACCCCAACCCCTTGCCACAAGTCGGAACCCCAATGTGCACCCAAACTCCCTCCTGGAGCCCGCAACTCGAACCCCCTCCTGCACCCCAACCCCCTGAGTCCCCAGCCCCACGCTAGAGCCTGCACCACCATCAGGAGCCCTCACTCCTTCCCACATCCTAACCCCCTGCCACAGCCAAGAGCTCCCTTCTGCACCCCAAACCCCTCCCTAGAGCCCGCACCACCAGCTGGAGCCCTCACCCCCTCCCGCACCCCAATCCCCTGCCCCAACCCAGTGAAAGTGAGTGATGGTGGGGAGAGCGAGCAATGGAGGGAGTGCGGCTGGAGTGAGGGTGGGGCGGGGCCTCAGAGAAGGGGCAGGGCAAAGCAAGGGTGTGCGGTTTTGTGCAATTAGAAAGTTGGCAACCCTAGGGGGAGTGGAAAGTCCCGCTGTTCACTGAGCTGGTCCATTGTAACAGGCATACATGTGTTAGTGGATCTGTACAGTCTAGGGGATAGATCATACTTTGTTGACAATAAACCTGGCTGAGTACCTTTACTACTGACCCAGGTGTGTGGTCTCTTTGGGAAGTTTGATCAAGGTCTGCTGGGCCACCTATCTGTGCAGAGCCAGCACAGCATACAGAGAACACACCTGCAGCCAACAATTAACAACAGGCTCCAGGACCTAAACCTAGGTGTACTGCATCACCCCAGGTTGACAAACATTTATGGAGTGATTGACTGTGGGTAAGATTTGAACCAGCCCCAGTGTCAATGGAGTTTGTGATCTCAGTTGGACAGATGTAGAGAAACTGGAAAGTATCCGGAGGCAAGCAACAAAGATGATCAATGGGATGGACCGCAAGCCATAAGAGCTAAGGCTGAAGGAACTGGGTATATTTAATTTGGAAAAGAGGCGATTAAGGAAGGGCATGATTGCTGTCTTCAAATACTTTAAAAGCTGCCATAAAAAAGATGGAGAAAAATTGTTTTCTCTTGCCACAAAGGGCAAGACAAGAGGCACTGGGTTCAAACTACAGCACAGCAGATTTAGATTAAATCTCATGAAAAACTTCCTAACTGTGAGAACACTAGGACAATGGAACAGACTGCCTAGGGAGGTTGTGGAAGCTCATTCACTGGAGGTTTTCAGAAGAAGGCTGGATAGCCATCTGTGATAGGTTGGATCACAGAAACCCCCTGGGAGCTGTCACCTGATGTGCCAAGACTACTTCTGCCCCTGCTTTCCTGCCCAGACAGCTTAGGATTTCAGTGCTCTGCCTGGTTTGAGCCAGACCCGCTAGCCAGCTGCAAACCCAGACCCAAATCTGAACCACATCCCCAAACAGCTGTAGGCTTAACTGAAAGCAGCTTACAGAAGTGTGCCTGTCTTTAACATTCAGATGCCCAAGTCCCAATGGGATCGAAACCCTAAATAAACCCTGTATAAAGTTTATAAACTCATAAATGGTTCACCCTCTATAACACTAATAGAGAGATATGCGCAGCTATTCGCCCCCTCCCCCCAAGTATTAATACATACTCTGGGTTAATTAATAAGTAAAAAGTGATTAATAAGTAAAAAGTGTATTGTTAAATACAGAAAGTAGGATTTAAGTGGTTCCAAGTAGTAACGGACAGAACAAAGTGAATTACCAAGCAAAATAAAATAAAACACGCCAGTCTAAGTCTAGTACAGTAATAAAAACTGAATACAGATAAAATCTCACCCTTAGAGATGTTTCAATAAGTTTTTTTCACAGACTGGAGCTAGACACCTTCCTAGTCTGGGCACAGTGCTTTCCCCTGATACAGCCCTTCTTCCAGCTCAGGTGGCAGCTAGGGGATTCCTCATGATGGCTGCCCCCCTTGTTCTATTCCACCCACTTATATATCTTTTGCATAAGGGGGAAATCCTTTGTCCCTCTGGGTTCCTACCCCTCCTTCTCAGTGGAAAAGCACCAGGTTAAAGATGGATTCCAGTTCAGGTGACATGATCACATGTCCTGCGAGACCCCAAGCCTTCATTCCGCCCAGCCTGACTCACAGGAAGGCCTGCCTGCAAACAGAACCATCCACAGTCAATTGTCCTGGTTGATGGGAGCCATTAAGATTCCAAACCACCATTAATGGCCCACACTTTGCATAACTACAATAGGCCCTCAGAGTTATATTTCATATTTCTTGTTTCAGATACAAGAGTGATACGTTTATACAAATAGGATGACCAAACTCAGTAGATTATAAGCTTTGTAATACCTTATATGATACCTGTTTGCATGAAACATATTTTAGTTACATTATATTCATAGGTTTCAGAGTAGCAGCAGTGTTAGTCTGTATCCACAAAAAGAAAAGGAGTACTTGTGGCACCTTAGAGACTATATCTGACCATCTGTCTTGGATGTTTAGACACAACAAATCCTGCATCCTGGCAGGGGGCTAGAATAGACTAGATGATCCTTGCGGACCCTTCTAACCCTATGATTCTATGATTTTGCACAGCCCTAATAGCAGAATTTTAATGGCAGTATGTAAATTTACACTCTTGCACTCACTGTAATGCTACACCATCATACATCAGAACAGAAACAGCAGTCATTACTAGAATATGTAGTAGCTGCATGTGCAAGAGATATAGAAGCCATTGAAAATTTAGCATTTTCCACCTATTATCTCACAGTTATCAAATTATTTCCAGTTCTTAGAAATGCAAAAAAAAAACAAAACCCTATTGCAATGTAAGACAATGCTGTGTGGTAACTGATGGCAAATGCTGGTGACCCTTGTAGCTATGAGGCTATTCTTACATGGTAATGGGAAACAAATGCAATATATAGTACTTTAATCATATCAGTGAGTTAGAGTTGTTCAGTGCCTTTTATACTAAGGGTTGCACAAGAGAATTTTTTTTTTAAACACTACTCCATCATGACTTCAGAAGGTCACACGATTGTTAATGTTTTGGTGACTGGGACTTTTTTAGTGCATAGTGTAAGGAAAGTAAAAATGGGGAAAGTAGAAGGATTTTAGTTTGATTAAAGGCCCATGAGTTCGCAAAAAGCTACAATGTGATCCATGACTTAATACCAAGCTAAATCTGTACTAAATTTAACTGCTTCTGGAGAAGATTATTCTTGTGTGGTGGGCACAATGGAGTGGAACGCTAAGAGATCTGATTTCAGTTTCCAGCTCTGCTAAAGACTTCCTATGTGACCCAGAGTAACTCAACCTCTCTGAACCTCAATTTCCCCATCAGTAAAATGGGCATAACACTACTTGCCACAGCTTTTGTATGTGTAGCATACTTGGGCTGCAAGCAATCCAGGGCAGGAACTACTAACTCTTAATGTGTATTTGTGCAGTGCTTAGCACAGTGTGGCCCCAATCTCAACTGATGTTTCTATATGCTACTGTAAAACTAGTACTCATAATAAATGCAGGAATATGTATTAAAATAGGCAGAAAATGATGAAGGAGTCAAACTTTAATCCAAAGACTATTGATATTTGACCCAGAAAGATATTGTTTCACATTTTAAATGTCAATACAATTTAGTTAAATTTTGTTAAGCTTTCTGCTTCATATTCTTACAACTACAATATAAGATTTATATTAGTTGTCAAGACACTAAGTTGAAGTTGTATTTACTTTATTCCTACTAAAATTAATTGAGCATGAACCTTGAGCTATACAGAAATTAAATTGCTTTCTTCTTACCCTTTACCCCCTTGCCAAACTATCTTTTAAAAATATTTTTACAAAGTTTTTAAGTAATGACATGGGACAGTAGTTTATGGCATTCATCAGGAAAGAAGAGCCAGGCAAGTTATATTATTTGACTGAATACAAAGATGTACACAGTTGGCAGTAAATCTACATGATTTCTTCACTGCACCAGTTATAATATGTCAAATTTTGTGTAGTCAAACATCCCTGTGACAAGGACCAATTTAAGAAAGGAAAAACCAAGCCAGAAAATGTTATTGCACAGCTGATACACAATCAAAGACCAAGAGAACTTGTGGCACCTTAGAGACTAACAAATTTATTTGAGCATAAGCTTTCTTGAGCTATAGCTCACTTCATCGGATGCATTCAGCTTATGCTCAAATAAATTTGTTAGTCTCTAAGGTGCCACAAGTACTCCTTTTCTTTTTGTTAATACAGACTAACATGGCTGCTACTCTGAAACCAATCAAAGACCAGTTTCTTGCTTTAGATTTCCAGCAAATTTACTGAAGCATTGCTTCTTCCTCTTTCTTCTTCTAGCTGCAAATCTTAAAAGCAATAGAAACTACAGAGGTAGAATCTGAAGTTCAGTTTTTATAATTTTATTCTAAAATCACATATTGTATATTTTTAAAAGATAGACCTTCAATAAAGTGCTTGTAGCAGTTATTGTGACATATCGCCTATATAAAATAATATATCTTACTCTATGTGGAGGCAGTTGCAGAGCTGTACTGTGCTCTCTTCACAGCCATGGTCACACCTGGAGGCTAGTATAATGGCCTAAGCCACTGTGTGTTCACCATCCAGAGGTTTTGGAAAATCAGGTCTTAATTACCTTAAGGATGATGATCTCTCTTCTGAGCCATTCCCAGTGATTTTTCTCCCTATGCTGGCCTATTTGAGAGTAAAGCAGAGAATGCTTTCTCAGCAAGTCAGGTTTAAGAGGATCATTTTTTAGCTGTTTTTTACATGTCTTTATGTAGCAGACCTCCACACCACATCTTGGGAAGAAGGATAAAAGAGTTTGAGGCACAAGTCATGTTCTCATCCATCCTCCCTGTTGAAGGAAAAGGCCCAGATAGGAACCATCGAATTGTGGAGGTAAATGCATGGTTGTGCAGGTGGTGTCGGAGAGAGGGTTTTGGATTCTTCAACGAGGGGATGTTGTTCCAGGAAGAAGGATTGCTAGGAAGAGATGGGATCCACATAACAAAGAGACGGCAGAGTATCTTCGCAGGCAGGCTTGCTAACCTAGTGAGGAAGGTTTTAAACTAGGTTCTCCAGGGGATGGAGACCTAAGCCTTGAGGGAAGTGGGATATGGAGAGGAAACACAAGGAGGAGGGTGCAACAGGGGAGGCCTCCTGATTCATACTGAGAAACTAGGGCAATTGACTAGTTATCTTAGTTGCCTGTACACAAACACAAGAAGCCTGGGAAACAAGCAGGAAGAATTGCAAGTCCTGGCACAGTCAAGGAACTATGATGTAATTGGAATACCAGAGACTTGGTGGGGTAACTCACATGACTGGAGCACTGTCATGGATGGGTATAAACTGTTCAGGAAGGACAGGCGGGTGAGAAAAGGTGGAGGAGTTGCATTGTATGTAAGAGAGCAGTACAATTACTCAGAGCTCCAGTATGAAACTGGAGAAAAGCCTGTTCAGTGTCTTTGGGTTAAGTTTAGAGGTGAGAGAAAAAAGGCTGATGTCGTGGTGGGCGTCTGCGAAAGACCACCAGACCAGGAGAATGAGGTATACGAGATTTTCTTCGGACATTTAACAGAAGTTTCCAGATCACAGGCCCTGGTTCTCATGGGGGAGTTCAATCACCCTGACATCTGCTGGGAGAGCAATAAAGCAGTGCACAGACAATCCAGAAAGTTTTTGGAGAGTGTTGGGGAGAACTTCCTGGTACAAGTGCTGGAGGAACCAACTTGGGGCAGCGCTCCTCTTGACCTGCTGCTCACAAACAGGGAAGAATTGGTAGGGAAAGTAGAAGTGGGTGGCAACCTAGGCAGCAGTGACCAGGAGACAGTCGAGTTTAGGATCCTGAGAAAAGGAAGAAAGGAGAGCAGGAGAATACGGACCCTGGACTTCAGAAAAGCAGACTTTGACTCCCTCAGAGAAATGATAGGCAGGATCTCCTGGGAGACAAATATGAGGGGGAAAGGAGTCCAGGTCAGTTGGCTGTATTTTAAAGAAGCCTTATTGAGACTGCAGGAACAAACCATCCCGATGTGTAGAAAGAATAGCAAATATGGCAGGCGACCAGCATGGCTTAACAGAGAAATCTGTGGTGAGCTTAAACATAAAAATGAAGCTTACAAGAAGTGGAAACTTGGACAGATGACTAGGGAGGAACATAAAAATATTGCTCAAGCATGCAGGGGTTTAATCAGGAAGGCCAAAGCACAACTGAGTTGCACTAGCAAGGGAGGTGAAGGGTAACAAGAAGGGTTTCTACAGGTATGTAAGCAACAAGAAGAAGGTCAGGGAAAGGGTGGGACCCTTAATGAATGGGAGAGGCAACCTAGTGACAGATGATGTGGAAAAGCTGAAGTACTCAATGCTTTTTTTGCCTCTGTCTTCACAGACAAGGTCAGCTCCTAGACTGCTGCACTGGGCAGCATAGTATGGGGAGGAGGTGAACAGCCCTCAGTGGTGAAAGAACAGGTTAAGGACTATTTAGAAAAGCTGGACATACACAAGTCCATGAGACTGGATGCAATGCATCCGAGGGTACACAGAGAGTTGGCTGATGTGAATGTAGAGCCATTGGCCATTATCTTTGAAAACTCATGGCAATTGGGGGAGGTCCCGGACAACTGGAAAAAGGCAAATATAGTGCCCATCTTTGAAAAAGGGAAGAAGGAGAATCTGGGGAACTACAGACCAGTCAGCCTCACCTCAGTCCGTGGAAAAATCATGGAGCAGATCCTCAAGGGATCCATTTTGAAGTGCTTGGAGGAGAGGAAGGTGATCAGGAAAAGTCAACATGGATTCACCAAGGGCAAGTCATGCCTGACCAACCTGATTGCCCTCTATGATGAGATAACTGGCTCTGTGGTAACGGGGAAAACGGTGGACGTGATATACCTAGACTTTGGCAATGCTTTTGATACTGTCTCTGACAGTATTCTTCCCAGCAAGTTAAAAAAGTATGGATTGCATTAATGGATTATAAAGTGGATAGAAAGCCGGTTAGATCAGCAGGCTCAACGGGTAGTGATCAACGGATCGATGTCTAGTTGGCAGCCGGTAGCAAGCGGAGTGCCCCAAGTGTCTGTTTTAGGGACGGTTTTGTTCAACATCTTCATTAATGATCTGGATGATGGGATGGATTGCACCCTGAGCAAGTTTGCGGATGACACTAAGGTGGGGGAGAGAGGTACCTATACTGGAGGGTAGGGATAGGGTCCAGAGTGACCTAGACAAATTGGAGGATTAGGCCAAAAGAAATCTGATGAGGTTCAACAAGTTCTGCACCTACATGGAATCCCATGAATTGCTACAGGCTGGGGACCGACTGGCTAAGCGGCAGCTCTGCAGAAAAGGACCTGGGTATTACAGTGGACAAGAAGCTGAATATAAGTGAACAGTGTGCCCTTGTTGGCAAGAAGGCTAATGGCATATTGGGCTGCATTAGTAGCGTTGCCAGCAGATTGAGGGAAGTGATTATTCCCCTCTATTCGGCACTGGTGAGGCCACACCTGGAGTATTGCATATGGTTTTGGACCCCCCACTATAGAAAGGATGTGGACAAATTGGAGAGAGTCCAGCGGAGGGCAACAAAAATGATAAGTGGGTTGGGGCACATGACTTATAAGGAGAGACTGAGGGAACTGGGCTTATTTAGTCTGCAGAAGAGAAGGTGGGGGGGATTTGATAGCAGCCTTCAACGGCCTAAAAGGAGGTTCCAAAGAGGATGGAGCTAGGCTGTTCTCCGTGGTGGCAGATGACGGAACAAGGAGCAATGGTCTCAAGTTGCATTGGGGGAGGTCTAGGTTGGGTATTAGGAAAACAGTATTTCACTAGAAGGATGGTGAAGCACTGGAATGGGTTACCTAGGGAAGTAGTAGATCCTGCTTTGAGAATCTGTTCTGTGATTCTGTGATCTTCCTTACCTGGGTGAATTTCACTCTTTATACTGCAAGCCTTCTACTAGCCCTGCGGTGGGGCTCTGTCTTGCCATGCAAGAGAGTTAAGTTCAAGTCCTGATCACTTCTTCTAGTTCCCCAGCTGGCTTGGCATCATTCTGGCCCTTGAGAATCGTATCAAAGGAACCCTAGTGATGAGACAAGAACAGACTTGCGGGTCAGCCAGGGAGAGAAATAAAGTTAAGGTGGCCATGGCCAAATATTGCAATTATGCTCTTCCCTCACTGACATATACCTTCCTAAGGCCCGACAGGAGGAGTCATTTATGACAGCTGTTGGCTCTCCTCTCCCTAATATTGATAGAGAGTGGTGGAAGCTAATGGCTGATCTCAGGAATGGCCCTGATAATACAAAGCATAGTAAGAAGGCTGTGCACATCTCTAATTTATTTATTTTTTAAAATTCAGTATGGAGCTCCTCCTGGCATTTAAGCGGTTTTTGTTTTTTATTTTTCTAAAAATCCCAGATCATTTGAGGAGAGACTGCCAAATCCATCGATCAACTCAGCTGCTGAAATATTTGTGTTTTTTAAAAAATGTATACAGCATGAGTTCTTCACAACTTGAAGTTGTGAGGATTTTTATATATTTAAATTATGGTCTTCCTTTGCAGCCCAATGTTTTTGTAGAAGAATTAGGCCTCCAAGGGAGCAAGATACGGTACCCATCTGGGGGCTGTGTATCCGGGCAGACTACTGTATTTTCTGCTGGATGGGGTCTTAAATGCTGATATATGGAAATTTTAAGACTTGTACTAGTCATGCCAAAGTTAGATTTATAGTTTTTCTGAGAAATCTCATTGGTACAGGTTCTACGGCACTATTACAGTGAGTTGAAACGTTCTGCAATGAACTCTGACTTCTCGGAGACAGCATTTTGGGTGTTAAAATATTTCATAATATAAACTAAAAGTGTAAGGTACTAGCTTATACTTGGTAAATATAAGCCACATGTAACAATTATGCTCGTGCTCAATTAGCATAAAACATGTTGCCATCGTGGCCTCTCTCCAAATCTCAGTAGCATTATAAAGCTGGCTATACAGCTTAAAGTGAATATGAATATAGCCTGCATTGTGAAATATAAAGATATGATACAAATGTCACAAGACATAACAACAGGAAGTTACAAAGTTAAACTGGAGGTTGTGCATGAAGCAATAGAGAGAATATATGTTTTAAAATAGCTCTTCATGACACATTCCTCTCATAAAAATAATTAGATCTTTTTTTCAAAAGAACAATAAGAGGGGGTAAATACAAGTCAGACAAGCAAGTATAACATTAATTACATTAAGGAAAATCTGTTAATCATAAAATGGGAGTCTTAAAAACCAAAAAAAGATTAAATTTCACATCACGTAGTAGTCTGTGCATGTTGCTATGAGAGCTTCCATTCTGTTTAGTTACAAACAAAAAAGTGAGTAAAATCACAGTAATTCCCTGGTAGCAGCCTTGATGCTGCTAGCATGAAATTCCCACTTATGCATATTCACCTGGCTGTTACTGCAACACTGCAGCTGCTATTACAACTGGCTCCTTTGTTCCCGCCCAACTCTATTGCTACCCCACACAAAATCCTGAGGAGCGGCAAATTCCAGACAGCACCAGAACTTTTGGGATTAAAACAATGTTTACAGTACCACAAGGGGGAGTGCTGGTTCATAGCCCACTATGGCCATCTTGGTTATGTCTTTTACTTGTTATTGATTTAGGGGGAGTGTAACATTCTGAATCTTGCGAATTTTGCCACACTAGTTGTATTGTACATCATTTCAGGTGGACTGTCTTGTGGGCTCCTCTTCTACATTCCCCAACACAGCTCCCAGAAGCAGTGGCTTTTGGGAGATATCAACAAGTTACTGGCACATGATGGAACAGTAGTGGGGTCACTATCTAAGTGCTGCCAACATTGATGCAGGTTAAAATGGTTCAGACTAAACTGCTATTTAGCCCTTCTATAAGCCCAGTCCAAATGGTATTTGGCACACATGGAAATCGCTTGACGCTCTTGTGTGTGTGAATGTCATGTGCTCTACCAGAATGCTGGAAGGAATTCAGTTCTTAACAGAGTAAATTTCCTTATTGCAGACAAGGTAGTCAGACCACAAAAGTGCCAATAAAATTCTGTTTCTATCCTTCAAATTCTGCTTCTTTACCTTCCCCCGAGAAGCTATAATGGAAGCATGTTAAATATCATACAAATGCCCTGCAAATTTCAAATCCAAAGTGTTTATCCATTCCTACCCTACTTAAAGACAAGTTAGAAAATTCTGCAGTGAACATTAAGTTTGATTTTGAATATGAATTTTAGGTTATGCTTGTCACAGACAAACCACAGAATTGTTAAACTTTTCTACAGCATTACTTTAGAGGAGTAGGAACCTGGCTAGTTGTGCTCATGATAAGGTGACTTTTTTAAATAAGCAACATGTGAAGGTTTAATTGTTTAAGATAATCATTTATGATTAAGATGTTTTTAAAAATCCACCAAATGAATTAAATAGCTATTTTAAGAATCAGGCACATAAATTCTAAATAAATATCCCATTTGCTGCTTTAAAGTAAGCTTTTAATATTGATCTGCAGTTTTGATACTATGAGACTAAGGATTAAATAAATGGCAATATACTTCTAAGTAGTGAGTCAATACAGTTTAACCTCTCTACAAGATTTTAAAGCTGCAAACACTTGCAAGAGATAGCTTCAAATTGGTGGACAGAAAATTAATATAATTACTCTAGAGAATGTTAGAACTGTGACCAAATTCTCATATACACTGAGCAAGTAATTTGCCTTTTATTTAAACACTGAGCACAGTTTCACCCAGACCAATAAACCTGAAATAAGTATCGTTAGAAATATCTTTGCAACTACCACCTAAATCAGACAAAAGCCATAAACAGTTGGTTAACCTTGTCAAGCGAAGAAAAAGAATGCATCAATATTCAGACTGTCAGCAAAAAATACATGTAAATAGCTTTCTCTTTTTGTTTCTTTTATATCATTTTTTGCAGGGTGCTCACTTTTACCATTAAGAAGTGAATACCAAACTTTTGACAATACTATAATCACTGTAGCTACAATTTTTCAAGCACAGTGATCCAAATTCGGATGGACTCCTCTGGTAGCCAGACATCCAACTATCTGATTTGCAGTTACAACATCTGTTTGTTAAAGCAGTGCGGTTGCACTGGGTGCCAAGGTTTATGGGATACCCCGATCTACCCCTGTGGCAGTAGAAGAGCCAATTGGAGCAGGGGTTGCTGAATTACCATACTCCTGCTGCTCTGTTGCAGCAAAGGGACAAATTCCTTTCTTCCCTGAAAGAACTTTCTGGATTGATGGTTGGATAGTATTTCTAATATGGCAGCCCCAGAAAAGCCGATGATGGGGAAGTAGTCACCCAGCACATCTTGAAAATACCTAATCAATGAAGGAAAATTTCCCTGCATCATATAAACCAGTAGTCCATTATTTGCAATCTGAGGTACACAGTGAGCCAAACAGAAGCAACGATGGAGAAGATAACAGGAAAATAAGGACAGGGCATAAGAAATCAGGGAAGTTTACACACAAAGTAAAAAAAAGAATAATGCAAAGTTAGCTTCAGAGAGTCAATAGTCAAGGGAAACCAAGGTTCCAGTTGTAAAAATTAAATGCTTCATCAGATCGCGATTTAAAACCTCCTACAATAATCCTCTGTCTTGCAATCAGTGCAGCAGTGACATATCTGATACTTACCAATGCTTGTGCAGGAATGGCAAGGGTAATAAATTTGCCCTTGCAAAGTTAGAAGTTCTGCAATCACACCTAACTTTAGTGAGATTTCCTGCCAGCTTTCTGATCTGGAGCATGGACACATAGTACTACGTTCCCACAGCACTAATGATAAGAGACACTTGTGTAAAGGTGACTGACAAAGATATTTCCAGCTAATTTTTCATTTACCTGCAACTATGCTGTGCTCTATTTTCATTACTATATTGTTTCCTATTTTATTAAACTGTTTTTAGTAGTATCTTAGGGTCAAAACCAGCATGAAACAGAACAGCAAGCTGTCCCTACCATAAATTTTCATTTTTGCGTTTAGATACAAAGTCATTCCCCGGTTCCTTCACCAATTCATCTCCCACACATTCTATTCTTAGCACTTTCATTTTCCACTAAGTCTCATTTGCTATAAAAAGCATGCAGAGTTTCCAAGTAAAGCACAGGTCTGCTGAACTAAAGGCAAAACATGGCGTAACTTTGTACTGTGTATGAATCTACAACAGAATATCCCTATCACCATTTATAAAAATCCTTTCCATTTGATTTTCTTTCCCAGGTCTGTACTTAACATCTAAATATGCTAATTATCATTTGAGCTATGGTAAGTGAAAAGCCCCAATAGTCTACTGATGCCTACGTATCACATCTCTGTCTCATTTGTGCACTTTTAAAGCCCCTTTTGAGTTTGTATATAGGCATTTTTTAAAAAATTAATGAGAGCTATAATTACAGCCTACTAGTAACAATCCATACCAAATAAAAGTTAAAAGAAAACTACCAAAGAACTAAAATTAAGGAGAGAGTGTTTAGGTCCAATGCAGGTCAGAAATTGTTATGAAACACAGTGATACAAGGTTCAAATCAGATCTGGGCACATCAGAATGCAGAAGTTAGATTTATTTATCTAATCTATTTAATTCTGAAATGGGACAGATAGACTAGTGGATACATGAGTTACAATATGTGCTTTTAGTTTACTGGTCAGGATGGGAATAATCTGAGATGTGTTCTTTTCTTTGCTTATCAAATGGCAAACAATCCTAGAGCCTTAACTTTTCACGTGTCCTCCAGGGGTTTTCCTGCCCTGCAGAGTTAATGCCACTGAATAACATTGAGCTTCTGGTAAAAAATAAACAAACAAACAAATAAATAAATTAAAGATACTACTTTCCAGCAGGCCAGATGGCATTTTAAAGCTGCAGCTCTGTAATTAGATTTAATGCTGTATGTATAGATGACATGAAAACAAATCTGATCAATACCCTTCTGGTTCCGATAAATGCTGACCAGCAAGCCTATGGTTGGTTGGTTGTTTTTTAAAGGCTTCAATAGATAGGGAACCTGAAGTAAACAGAGAACACAAAAAACAGGAAAAATCCTGTTTCTTCCTGTACTGGGCAGCACAGTATGGGGAGGAGGTGAGCAGCCCTCAGAGGTGAAAGAACAGATTAAGGACTATTTAAAAAAGCTGGACATGCACAAGTCCATGAGGCCAGATGCAATGTATCTGAGGGTGCTGAGGGAGTTGGCAGATGTGATTGCAGAGCCATTGGCCATTATCTTTGAAAATTCATGACTATAGGGGGAGGTCCAGGACAATTGGAAAAAGGCAAATATAGTGCCCATCTTTGAAAAAGGGAAGAAGGAGAATCTGGGGAACTACAGCCTCACCTCAGTCCCTGGAAAATCATGCAGCAGGTCCTCAAGTAATCCATTTTGAAGCACTTGCAGGAGAGGAAGGCGATCAGGAACAGTCAACACGTATTCACCAAGGGCAAGTCATGCCTGACTAACCTGATTGCCTTCTCTGATAAGATAACTGGCTCTGTGGCTATGGGGAAACTGGTGGATGTTATATATCTTGACTTTAGCAAAGCTTTTGAAACGGTCTCCCATAGTATTCTTGCCAGCAAGTTAAAGAACTATGGATTGGATGAATGGACTATAAGGTGGATAGAAAGCTGGCTAGATCAGCAGGCTCAATGGGTAGTGATCAATGGCTCGATGTCTAGTTGGCAGCAAGTGGAGTGCCCCACTGGTCTGTCTTAGGGCCGGTTTTGTTCAACATCTTCATTAATGATCTGGATGATGGGATGGATTGCACCCTGAGCAAGTTCGCAGATGACACTAAGGTGGGGGGAGAGGTACACATACAGGACGGTAGGGTTAGGGTCCAGAGTGACCTAGACAAATTGGAGGATTGGGCCAAAAGAAATCTGATGAGGTTCAACAAGGACAAGTGCAGAGTCCTGCACTTAGGACGGAAGAATTCCATGCACTGCTACAGGCTGGGGACCAACTGGCTAAGTGGCAGTTCTGCAAAAAAGGACCTGGGGATTACAGTGGATGACAAGCTTGGATATGAGTTAACAGTTTGCCCTTGGTGGAAGAAGGCTAATGGCATATTGGGCTGCATTAATAGCATTGCCAGCAGACTGAGGGAAGTGATTATTCCCCTCTATTCAGCACTGGTGAGGCCACACCTGGAGTATTGCGTACAGTTATGGACCCCCCACTACAGAAAGGATGTGGACAAATTGGAGAGAGTCCAGCGGACGGCTACGAAAATGATTGGGGGGCTGGGGCACATGACTTATGAGGAGAGGCTGAGGGAACTGGGCTTATTTAGTCTGCAGACGAGAAGAGTGAGGTGGGATTTGATAGCAGCCTTCAACGGCCTGAAGGGGGATTGCAAAGAGGAAGGAGCTAGGCTGTTCTCAGTGGTGGCAGATGACAGAACAAGGAGCAATGGTCTCAAGTTGCAGTGGGGAGGTCTGGTTGGATATTAGGAAAAAAACTATTTCACTAGGCAGGTGGTGAAGCATTGGAATGGGTTACCTAGGGAGGTGGTAGAATCTCCATCCTTTTAGGTTTTGAAGGCCTGCCTTGACAAAGCTTGGGCTGGGATGATTTAGTTGGGGATTGGTCCTGCTTTGAGCAGAGGGTTAGACTAGATGACCTCCTGAAGCCTCTCTCAACCTTAATCTTCTATGATTCTATGATCTTCCTTACCTTGGTGAATTTCACTCTTTATACAACAAGCCTCCTACTAGCCCTGCGGTGGGGCTCGGTCTTGCCATACAAACGAGTTAAGTTCAAGTCCCGGTCACTTCTTCTAGTTCCCCAGCTGGCTTGGGCATCACTCTGGCCCAACCCTAATCTTCTATTATTCTATGATCACCAAAGGAACAATATAGAAAAGACTATGCACTGCATCAATCTGTGCAGCTAGATACTGTGCATCCATCACCATTGTACTTAATGCCTCTCAAACATTATTAAATTTATTCTCACACACCCCTACTAGGTAGGGAAATAGTATCTCCTTTTTACAGGCAGAAATTTTTGAAGTTCACACAGAAATATGTTTCATAGCCAGGTATTGATCTCAGGTCCCAAGTCCTAGTCTCAATCCAGTCTCTTAACTACAAGGCCATCCTTTCTCCCATTATGGTTTTCTACATATGGAGCGAGGAGTGATACTGCACTGAAGGGCACTGCCATGCAAACTGGTGCATGTCCCAAGATACAACAGGAAATCCTGCGGACTATGGAAATTTTTGGAAGGTCTAGGCATTTTTGCCACTATCCTGGCCTCTTTTTGCCACAGCAGTACAGCTCCTTCAGGAACCAGACTCTCATGATGTCCCTAAGCACTCTTAGGGGACAGTTTTCAGAGTAGCAGCCGTGTTAGTCTGTATTCGCAAAAAGAAAAGGAGTACCGGTGGCACCTTAGAGACTAACAAATTTATTAGAGCATAAGCTTTCGTGAGCTACAGCTCACTTCATCGGATGCATTTGGTGGAAAAAACCACCATTTGGTGTTTTTTCCACCAAATGCATCCGATGAAGTGAGCTGTAGCTCACGAAAGCTTATGCTCTAATAAATTTGTTAGTCTCTAAGGTGCCACCGGTACTCCTTTTCTTTTAGGGGACAGTGAGGAGGTGACAGCATGGAGCAATAGATCATGTAATATAATGTACAGGAAAAGCCCAGATTTTCAAGTGAAAGATGGGGAGAATATTCTTTTGTCACTCCACCCTCTCCAGGCCCAATAATGTCCCTGGACATGAAAAAGAGCCAGACGCATTAGTGAAATCCTGCTCCATTAAAGTCAATAGGAGTTTGGCCATTGACTTCAATGGGGGCCAGGATTTCATCCATGAAATTTGCAAGGTGATGCCAGTCTCTCAACCCCTAATAGATGTGGCTAAAGATGTGATTTTTCATCTGCTTTCATCCACTACATAAAACAATATATGGCCCTTATACATTAAATACTGTTAGAAATTTTAAGGTTCCTGCTTTCAGTTTTCACTCAATCAGTTGATATAGCCTATTATTACTAATAATGATTATTAAATTATGTAATATTTTGCACTTATGTAGCTTCCTTCTGAGAATCTGAAAGTGCATTAAAAATGTTTGCTTACCCCAACAATATCTCTACAATACAGGAAAGCATTGTAATTTCTATTTTACAGAAGGGAAACTTGTTAGAATAGGGTAGAAGTATATTATTTGAGAACTACAATAAAAAAACAACACCATTACAATAGTACATCCCATGCTTATGCTTTATTACTTGCTGCTTGACATTACTGGCAGAAGTCGAGACTATATTATACCCCACTGAATTGTAGTCCAGCATTAAGAAATATTTTCTACTAACATGCACTTAATCTAATTGGGGGAGAAAACTAATAAGGACACTAAATTGGGAGTAAATTAATGCAATGTGTGATGCTATCAGTGTCAGAAGCTTTCTAGGTATCTTCGGCAGTAGCATGTAGATGAAAAGAAGAAGAAATAACAGGAGAGCAATAAATGGAGAGGGGATAGGGGAATGAATTTATTGAGTGTGCTGTGGGCATGCTGTCTAAATAGATTTACCTTCCAAAGACAGACTTGTGGAATGTTTCTTTTGCACATACTGTAACCTGCACACACCTGTACAAGTTCCTATCTGGTAGGAAAGATGATTGATTTTAAGAGTTACTACTTCTTTCCAAAAGATCCCAAATAGGCTAGTACACTGTAGTGTTTTGCCAATATGCTACCCAAAGCTTTTCATGATGGTGGGTTTTTTTAAGAGGCATATTAACCCTCCACTAAGGAAGACAGAGGTTGTGAACTGTAATTGCTATCTGTACTATATTTCCTTAACCTTTTAGGTGCCACATGTCTCCAAGTCACAAAGAACTAGCTGTCCTGATAGAGACCCAGTTGTGAAGCTGTGGGTTTAGAAGCCCCCTTAGATACTGCATATACAGAGACCAACTGCAGTCTCTTCTGGTCTCCCTACTTTAGGGTCTCAGTTATAAAATGTTTGGCCTTCGAACACAAAAGTTGATTTAGTTGGTTATATTTCCACTGTAATGTCTAAAAAAAGTAGAAACATTGTGTAAATAAGCTTTTGCAAAACCTATGGAAACCACCTACATAAAGTTATGATGACAAGGTCCCTTGTCACAGCAGTTCTACAATGACATATTTTATCTAAAGATGAAGCATTTGAGTCTATCCCTAAGAAAAGGAACCTTACCTGAAAACCACCATTTTTAACATAATGTAAGGGCCTGGAAATTATATTTAAAAATAACCATGAACAATTCTTCCAAACAAGCATCAGTTAAAGAAATCCTTATTAGAAATTCTCCATATACAATTTAGTTGAGTTAGCAAATATGTTAAATTACTTCTCCCAAACCACCCAGATAGTCTATCTAAATCAGAGCTGAGGTCACTGGCAATATAATGTTAGAATACTTTTCCTGCACTACACCTGAGCACATGGATAAAAAACATGAGCACAGGTTTCCCATGGTGCTATATTCCTCTAGTCTTGAAGGACAAAACAAGCCTTATTTCTGGACACATGAAAGAGGACATGATACACAACAGGCAATAATGAAAATTATGATTCAAGAACAACTATTCAGTGAAAAAATAGGTCTTGGGAACTGAAATACTGTTCTCTCTGTGTGTTTAAGAAAAATACAGTGTCTTTCCTCCCCCACTATAGCTTCCCTTTCCTCTAGAGGATAAAGCTTCTTTTGGAATTTTTTAAATGGATATTTATATAAGGGTTAGACAATAGTCCCTAATCATCTTTCAAGAGTTTTATTTGAACATTAATGCAATAAGGGAGACATCAAATAAAGAACCAGCTCATTAGCCAGTCTGATTTTACATGTGTATTTAACAGAGATGAAAAAGCAACTCTCTTGTTGTTTTCCCAACAAGTAAATGTCTTATCACCTTAAAATTTTCAAATGTTTTACTCCCTTAAATTCAAAATGTTAAAATAGGGCACTATCAGCAAAAATTTTCTGGCAAAAAAAATCCTTTTTGTAGTTTCATTTCTATTTGCATGGGAAATGCAAACTTGAAGCAAAGTGACCTTGGTTAAAAAAAATAAGAAAGCAATGGCAGAATTGATAGGACCTACCATTAGTATTTCATTCTGACAGGTAGGAAATAGGCATGTCAGCAGTGAATGTTACGGACTGAGCTGTGGCCCTGATCACAGTCAAAGCGGTAAATTTCTTCCTATGAAAGTAATTTCCCTCAAAACAAAAAAGTGCTTAAATAATACAAGTGAACTATTTAGAGATGAGAATAACTTTCTATGGCTGAGCTAAAAGACAAAAAAATTAAAATGATATACATAGCTTTTGTGTTGTGTAAAAGCCAGAAAAAACAACATTACATGTGAATAAGTAATATTATTATGGTTAAGAATTTGGCTAGCTTTTAACTTCCTAGAAACTTCTTTTCTATAGAGAAAATAAACTGCACTGAAAAATGATTACACAATAAACTTAATTATGAACTGAATGTTCAAAACACGCTAAATTGCACAAGCAACATTTGAATGTATGCTCATTTAACATGAATATTCTGCAATTAAATGCATAAATAGTCATTTCTGTGTATAAAAACAGGTAGTTAGGTAACCAAAGTGAGTATTCCCAAGCACTCAATACAAGTTTGAATGTTTGTTTTATAACTACTATCCAAAAATTAATACACAAAAACACTGCAGTGTGCATCAGTTAAGTCTGGTCTATACATTCTGGGTGAGATTCACATATCTGCTCTGGCCCCTTTATGCCAAGTAAAAGGATGAGAGCAGTGTAAAGGGGCACCAAAAGCCATACATCTAGCCAC
The DNA here is from genome assembly GCF_009764565.3 of Dermochelys coriacea. Classification (NCBI taxonomy): domain Eukaryota; kingdom Metazoa; phylum Chordata; order Testudines; family Dermochelyidae; genus Dermochelys; species Dermochelys coriacea. The sequence goes on along the minus strand of NC_050075.1, from coordinate 100,119,453 downwards.
AGGAGAATTCCCCCAGCACAGGGATTGAGGAAGAGAGCCTAGGCTTTCATCTAAGGACCAGCTTGTATGCCAGGGACTGATTTGGTGACAGGAGGGGGATGTCAGGGCAGGACTGCAGTAAGTAATGGTGTAGAGATTTGGCCACTTGTGCCAATATGCGGCTGGAGAGACAGGCTGCCATAACTTAGGCAGTCCAGATCAGGGATATCTCTGGCCCTGGAGCAACCCAGATTCAGGAGGGCACCCCCATCCCGCAACATGCTATAAAAACCCTAGCAGGGTTAAAAATATTTACCGGAACTCTGGACAGCTCCAGCTGAATGTAAGCGCTGGGCAGAGGGAATCTCTGGGATGGAGGGGTAGAAAGTACCATTATATGCCTTAGCTTTACACTTCCTTGCTTTGATGGTTTGGGGTTCATTATGTTATACATAGACTATACATAGCCTTAACTGATCCACAACATGGTGTTTTTGTATATTAATTTTTGATAATGTTTATTTCCATAGATTGAAAGGTTGCAAAGGATTAGCCTCATATTAGTTTATGCCAGCAGTTCTCAAACTGTGGGTCGGGATCCCAAAGTATGTCGCAACCCCGTTTTAATGGGGTTGCCAGGGCTGGCATTAGACTTGCTGGGGCCCCAGGCCAAAGCCCAAGCCCCATCGCTCAGGGCCAAAGCCCAAGCCCCACCACCTGGGGTCAAAGTCAAAGCCTGAGGGCTTCAGCCCTGAATGGTGGGGCTCAGGTTACAGGCCCTCTGCCTGAGGTAGAAGCCCTGGGCTTCAGTTTTGGCCCATCCTGGAATTGGCCCCCTGCCCAGGGGAGTGAGACTTGGGTGGGCTCAGGCTTCAGTCCTCCCTCCTGGGGTCGTGTAATAATTTTTCTTGTCAGAAGGGGGTCATGGTGCAATGAAGTTTGAGAACTCCTGGTCTATGCAATTCAGAATGTATTCCTGGTTTAATTTCCTACTGTATTAGCTACTATAGCCGTTAAACAGATGGCTGTAGAACTTTACTAGGCATCAGAACGGCTATCCACATGAGTTCACTGCGTTTAAGTGTCTTAAGCACTACATTTGGTGTCAATTTAATGTGAAATCATATGACAAAACTGCAAATGGCTAAATCTTTAAAATCATCCATATTTGATAGTGATACAGGTTTCTTCTGTGTATCACTAAATGTCAATCAAATATTTAGAATCAGTTTCCAGACCTGTACAGAACATTATCTAAGAGATTCCTGCTGATTTTAATTGGAATCACATAACTGAAACTGAGCGCAATAGTGAATATCCAGAGTTATACACAAAGTGCTTGAAAGTGATTATCTTGTTTTATGTTCCCAGTGCAGACCTATTCTCTCAAATACCCTGAGCATTAATTCTTAGATATAAATGCTCCTCTCTTAGGCATTAATTCCCCCACCCCATATAATTCACTAGCACTCACCCATTTTATATTAACTTTAATTAACATATAGAGAAAAATGCTCTTTTTACTGGGAAACCTGACAGACCTCATATGGCATATTTAAAAAAATCTGGGGTGGGTGCAGTCTCAGTAATAAAAATAGTGCTCAAATGGATTAGATCACCACATTTTCTTGGTTAATTTCATGGCCTGACTTTACATTTAATGGCAAATTCTGCCATCAGATTCCCAGGAACACGGTTCTCATGTTGTAATGCAATTTAACACATGGAATACCTTTAACAATCAGAAATGCATTAAAGTGCTGATGCAAATTTTGTAATTCACAAGTTAAAGGTTCAGTTAAAGTGATGGATAGTGAGGATAAGCTGAAGTGTCCTGGGAGGGTATGGTTAATTGAGACAGCAGGTAAGGTGAGATTCAACCTAGAAAATGGGTTAACAAAGGGCAACCTACAATGATTGGAAGGAAAAGGGATGGGTTATGGGCACACCCTACCCTCACGCTCTAAGAGGGCAGTTTCCTTGCTGGGTCTGTCCAATCTCTCATCTTGAAAAATGGGCAGCTAGCATGATACAGATCATGCAAGAGGGATCTATGCCTGTGGTCCTGAGATCCGATGATATGATCACAAAGTGGTTCATAACAAACTGCAGAATTGCCAGGATTTTCATTTTGGGAATGGAGGGGGATATTATATTAGTATAATTATTTCAATTTGCTCATCAAAATAAAGTTGTGGCCTTCCCACTGTCATGGACCAGGGCAACTATACCTGCATTTCTCCTCTTTGGTCCAGCAAGGGCACCCACTGAAACTTCCAGCTCTCCAGCCACTACCCTTCTTGATGGAGACCCACATCTCTCTCCCTTCTGACCAGGGTATTTCCAGGCTGTACCGTTCCCTGACTTCACTGTATTATTCCTAACACAGAGAGGTTGCTCGCTTTCTCTTCAGAGACTGTTAACAGGTGTGTTTAGTACAGTTATAAGGTACCACATAGCACTTCCTATGCAAGCCTACTTTATTCTTAAGGTCAAAAAGTCATTACAAAAAACATATTATAAAACAATAAATTACCCTAACATGGATTCTGGTGGAAGCAGTCCTTCAGCCCCCCCATCTAAGGGGATTCCTGGTAGTTATACTGTCACCACAGCTTCGGTTCAGAACAAGCACGCAGTCTCATGGGCTCTTTGTAGGCCCAGTCCTTCCAATTCTAACTTAAGGATTGGGGCCCTCTGTGGACCGGGTTCCTGTCCATTTGATGGATCAGAAAGAAGGCCCTGAGCCAGTTTAAAGCCAGGCTATTGATCCAAAATTTTTAAAAAACCATCTGTTGGTCCCTGGAGAATCCAGTTTGAACTACTATCTTCCCCAGGGAAGTGGCCTCAAAGTGCTGATAATAGAAAATACATTAGCATTTCCCTACCTACTAGAGAAGGTGCACATAATGCCACAACAACAACACACAACTGCATTTTTAATACAATGTTTCCACAAGATATTAAACCTAATTCAATAAGGTTTAACTTAATTCAGTAAAGTTTCTTAAATCATAAGTTTTGCTCAGAACACTGTCCATCTGTCACACCCATCACTTAGTATTCACTTTTGCATGGTGTGTTTGTGCAAGCATGTCCACTGCAGTGGAACAACAAAATAGACTTCTAGCATCATTAACACAATCCATTGTTGTATAGCCATAGGATAAATACTGATAATTTTAAAGATGTCCATACACACAGCTTAAAATAAAGTTAACTATAGAGCTATCAAATATTCTCCAAAGACATAAATTTCCAAGCCTTGATGCAGCTCCATGGACTTCAGTTCTGGAAACTGAAATGTATTGTATTAGATATGGGACAAAACTACAACCTCAAATCTAAACCCCCTCAAAGTCCAAGAAGGAGCATCAGTTTCAAATCTCCCTTTCCAAGCCTACTGCAATAGTTATGGTTCTCGGTTGAATCCAGAACTAGAATAAATCTGTTTTCCTGTGCAGATCCAGCTATGGCTAAAAGAGTACATTTTTAGAATAGTGAGGTCCAAACCCCACTTTTGTGGCCACAACTCATGCCCTTATAACGGAGGAGTGCAAATTTGGGTACCTGTGCATCAACATACCTGATTTGTACCCTAACGAGGTAGTCAAACGCACAGGTACTCAGATTTTCACCCACAGTTCAGTTACAGGTACAAATGTTGTTGCAAATTTTAGACTGAAAAAGGACAAGGCCCTTCAAAAGTCTGGTCCAAAAATCTCACAAGAATGGATCATGAAATTTGGTACTGTAGAATCTGGACCTAACCCTAGCCCTGAAAGTTGAACTCTAAACCTTATCCCAGCCTGGATCAGAAGCCAAACTTTGCCCCCTCAGCCAGTCACAGTTATTCAGAATTATTTATGTAATATTTAATGGCATTTAAAGATTTTCAAATGGAAAGATGTTAATGCAACTGCATCTTAAAGCTCTGTTTTGATTACCTAATTGTACTGAATCTTTTCACATTATAAGAGTCAGCAGCTCGGTGAAGGCATCCATTATAAGCAAGTACCATTGTAGCACCAAACAACAAAACACTATGTTCTGTCACAAGCTTGATTGAATTCTATAACCAGAAGCCTAGATGACTAACTAAGGAATTAGTGATCCTGACCTTTCAAACAACGTATATTAATACAAACCACAGCCCACTTAACTCTACATCCACAAAGAAAACTTGGACTCAATGTTGCAACATCTAATATTTACATGCCCGACCATCTAGTGGAATCCATAGCCCTGCATTAAGTGCCCAGGCTCCCTATACAATGGTTGGGGAGAGTTAGGTGCCTCAGAATGGAATCTACAAAAGCCAGCAAATTGAGTGGGGAGCCACCTACGCGAGCCAGTATGAAATGCTGAAGAGAGGGATGGGTCCTAAGTCCCACACCCCCAAGGGAAGAAAGGCACCTAAATCCAGACTGGAGGGAAGTACCCCCCTCCATTTGGGATTCACAGCCATGAACTGACTCCTGGAATCAGGTGCCTAAGCCCTGTCTCACAACAAACCAAGAAGGAGGAACCAGTGTTTAGAGCACTGCCCAAGATGTGGAAGATCTGCATTCAATTCCCCCTTCTGCCTGAAGTAAAGGGACTTGAACTTGGGTCTTCCATCTCCTAGGAAAGTAACATTGCTGTTACTGACCACTACAACCACTAGGAGTCCCAAAGAACATCTGAATCTGGAGCATGGACAACACAGGGGAAAAAAAAGAATGAATAAAATTAAAAGTGCTATGGACACTGACTAGTGAAAAGCATGGGATGGGATTCTCAAGTGTCTAAGGGAGTTGGGTGTCCCCTCCCAGTGAAAATCAGGAAAGTTTCCAACGATTAAACTATATGTTATATGTGTAATATGAACAAAAGTGTTCATTCTATATGCATGCCTGTATTTCACAACACACTACAGTGATTGAAAGCTTTAAAGTGTTCATTTCAAAGTGTAATGGAATCACGTACTTTTTGGGTCACAAGACCAATTTTTTAAAATAGTTGCTTACTACTAACACAGATTTACATCACAGGCCATAATGGTTTCTTTCCATTGAAAGACATGCGTTTTTAACTGTGTCAATAAGCACTAAAGATGGAATTTCTCAAAGAAGATAAGGAAGGAAGGAATCCAAACCTCATTGATTTTCTCTTGGAGTTGGGCACTTAACTCCATTAGGTGTTTTTGAAAATCCCACCCTAATAGACTACACTTCCTCTGATGGTCTCACTTTATTCTTATAATGACCAAGTACACCTATGGTGGCCTACAAATATGACAATAAGTAGAGTATAAGATCATATAAGAACTAGCAGAATACTTACGCTAAATCCTTGTACTTTTTACCTTATTTTACTAAAGGATTACATATCTGTTCTTGTGGCACCTTAGAGACTAACAAATGTATTTGAGCATAAGCTTTCGTGAGCTACAGCTCATGAAAGCTTATGCTCAAATACATTTGTTAGTCTCTAAGGTGCCACAAGTACTCCTTTTCTTTTTGCGAATACAGACTAACACGGCTACTACTCTGAAACATATCTGTCCTTTTCACTTATAAAACATGTCCTTTAATTATGTACTTTTAGAGCAGCCTAATTAAAATTCAGTGCATAAAAGCGTGCAAGGTTTGATAACCCATAGAACACAGCAGACCCTAGTTAACATTCAAATGCATCCTCCATTTGGACAGACAGTAAGACTTTTCCACCTCGTTGGCAGACACTAATGATACTTGCAAATATGACTAATGTCTTCACTGGTGAAAAATTAATGCACCACAATAATTTTTCTACCTGGGGTTAATGAACATGTCAGATGCTGAAAATGAGTTGTTTGAAAGTAAATTACTATAATCTATATTTAGAAGACACTGCTGTTAGAAAAAAAAATCTATGGTGTGTTTGATGTCCTCTACTTACTTTTTTCCATGATTTAGCTGTTCGCCTAATGAGGCTTTATACTGTGCTGACTTCTCTGTTGATACAAGAGAATGTTTTCTTTTTCCTAGAGTGTCCATTGTTTCAAGGGGGAAAGGTTAGGTTTGACTGTACTTGCAGCAAACAAGCTAATAGTCAAGAGAACAAAACCTAACATGCTTAGTACTCAAAAAGGGGTAGAGACATGCTGAAGCCCATGAAAACAGTTATGTTTGCTAGAGATGGGCCCAAACCAAAATACCAGATTCCAACATCCTGGACATTTTGTAGCTCACCCCAACCCTTCTTTTTTGGTGTAGAGAGGCGGTCTGGCTCCCCGCCGCTCCAGAGAGGGATGAGCCTCTCTGGACGCCAAAGCGGGTGGAGCCAGCGAACCCTGTGTCCGCTCCTCAGAGGTCAAGGTGCAGGACAGGAAGCATGAAAGCCCGACCCCAGAGCTCAGTTGAAAGACAGCCACCAGAGAGGCCAGACGCCTGTGGCAGAGCTCCTAGCTGGGAGGTCACGGCAATCAGCAGCCGACCCAAGGACTGGCCAGACCAGCCAATGCCTGAGGCTAGCCCGAGCCCAAAGACGCTGCCAAGCTTGCCACTTGCCAGTTACCCCAAGGAGCTGGCAAGCCAACCGTGCTCCAGTTAGCCTGAGTAACCTATGGTGTGTGACCCCTTGGAGGATGCTGTCCGGACCCAGATACCTCTAGAGGGAGAGGTAGGAAGTAGCCCGGGGGCAGCCGACCCTAGTCAAAGCCAATGTCAGTGTGTTACAGCCAGAAACCCCACTGACACAGCAGCGGGTCTTCTGCCGCTGCTAGAGCCCCCGGCTGGGACACAGTGGAGTGGATGGGCCTGCGTCCCCCCTGCCACCCATCTCGTGGCTGGCAGTCTCCCCCTCTCCCAGGCCACTCGGAGCCAGGAGCTTGGGTTTGCTACTAGTGAACTGTTTGCTCAGCCCCTGCCTGAGAGCCTGAGCTATTGACTGTTTATTGCCCTGCCCTGATCCAGGGTCTGGGCCTGGCTAATACTGAACTATGTGCTCAGCCCCACCTGACGGCCTGAGCTAATGACTGTTGACCCCACAGCCAAGCTAGTTCCCTGACTCACCTGACAGAAGTAGTGAGGCGGTCTGGCTCCCCGCCGCCCCGGAGAGGGATGAGCCAGCGAACCCCCTATATTTGGGCTTTTTCACAATAATGGATTTGTCTGTCTCTCTATCTCCCTAACCTAACAGTGATTGGATCCTGAATTCCTTTGGGTGATTAAGGAGATGAAGACTTCAATAGCTGTTTGTAACAACTGGGAGGGAGGCAGGGGAATAGTGATTTCTGGTCATACAGATCAGTCATTATAAAAGCTGACCGAGTTCCTGGGAGCCTCTGAAACACAAGATTGGACATTGATAGCTGCCTGAAAGGACTAAACTGGGAACTAAAAGTGCGTTTGATACAGGGAGTTTATTCACTATGGTGGATCCTCTCCTCCTTCAGAAATGCGGAATAGTTTGCCAAAAGTTATACTCAAAGATTTTCATTGTGGTATATGTTCGCAACTCTTAACTGATCATGTGTTCACTCTTATTTTCTGTTATCCAATTATAAACCTGTGACTAAGTGCAGTGGTCACCATTGGGCCGTCAGCTTTTGCTAAAAATAACCACACAGTGGTATATGTGATACCATGGTTTCCCACTGTATTTAGAAAAGGAAGTAACAGTGGCAGATCACAAAGTGGTATCTACTGGAAAATGTTTACTAATCACTGTACTTTGATCAAACTGAATCCATATTATGTTATGCAGGAGATATTCTTCTCACCTGTTAATTTTTTACAGTTATGAAAGCCCAATAGCCGCTGGCACTATTATTCCTATGGAATGCACCTAAGTCTCTGCATTGTCAATCTAATATAAAAAGATGAACTCCTATTAAAAATTCAATATAATATGTTTTACAACTAATATAGAATAATTTATTAGATGATCATTTGCTTTGTCATGTACTTCATGTTATCAAAAATCTTCCTACTGAACATACCAAGCAACCAATAGGGATAATCTAATTACCCTGTAATCCACAAACAAACAGCATTAAGGATTTTTGTCAAGGACTAGTTAATACTCAAACAGGGTCCCAAGTCCAATCTAAAAGTGCACAGAAGTATGGCTGCATATCTCCATAGGCAATGTGCAAATGTGGTGTTCTTCTGAAGACATCTTTCATCAGACTGTAGTAAATGCAACTCCATGTTCAGAACAGAAACAATGCTGCTGGAATGTGCAGACAGAGAAAAGCAGGTGCAGGATGGGTAGAGAGACTGTGTTGTGACTCCATATCAAATCCTCCTCTTTTAGTATCTTTCCACAGTTTGTGGTGGATTTAGAGTAGCGGATCCCAAACTTTCTATTGAGGCAACCCGCCCACTGCATTGTCTTTTTTTGTCACCCACCATTACGTACATGCACTGTCTGCACTGGTACCACAACCCTAATCCCAGGGCGGTGCAGAGGGTAGGCCAGGGGGAGGGAGTGAAGGAACTTGGAGAGCAAGCCCACTCTGCACTCACCCTGCCGTGGTGGTTTCTGCCCTATGAGACTGGGCCCAGCTCGCTGCTCCAAGTGTTGTGACCTGGTGCCCAGGGTTACAGCACCACTCAGATTTGGCTAGGCTGCCCCATCACCATAAGTAGTGCTGCACTGGACAAGAAGAAGTATATTTTTGCTGAGGCCAGCCTGGGATGTGATAACCCAACTAGAATCTTCCCAGGACCCACTAGTAGGTTAGGATCCACTGTTTGGCAAACTCTGATTTAGACACTATCTTGATTTAAAGAAGTCCTAGTCATGGAGAATTTTCAACATTTCTTGGTAACCTGTTCCATTGGTTAATTACCCTTACTGTTAAGAACTTGCTTCTTATTTCCTGTTTGTATGTTGCTGACTTCAACTTCCAGCTATAGGATCTTGTAACACTTTTATCAGATAAAGGCCTTCTAGTATCAGATTAATTACCTACACAGGTAGACTATTACACTATTGCATCATATTAAAGAAGTTCTGTATTAAAATCACAAATGAGTTTGATTCCCTATAGTTTAAATTCCAGGGTATTACTAATTAAGAGGTCTCTTGGTTTTTGGTACTGTTTCTCTCCCTCTATGTGTAAAACTTGCAAGCTGCTAATTGTGTTAGTACATTCTAAGATAGAGTCTGTTCTCAAAGCAATTCTTTGTAACAACAACTACTCACATAGAGAGAGACTCAAAGCAATACTCTGTAACAACAGAAACAGCACCCAGAGACTCCCCGCTCTTTTGTTGTATTCATCTCACTTTGTTAACAATTGTGATTAAAATAGAGATAGAGGATGTATGTGGATGGATGCTTGGTGTGGATAATAACTGAATGATCAGGGAGGTGCCAGCTAAGAATCCAGTGTCCATCGGCTGAAGAAGGCGTCAAGTGGAAATAACCAGAGGATCCCCCAGAGGGCAGACTGGAATCCACCCAACAGCCTCAAGAATGGAAGAACCAAAGAACAAGATAACAACTAGCAGCATGGAGCCATCAGGAATGTGCCATCTGCTGATTGATTCAGCAACAACATGATGAAGCAATTCCCATAGACTGGCATAGGAAGAAATTCCTATAAAAGTGGACTCTAGAAAGTGAGAACTTTGGGGTCTGATTCTGCAAACCAACTTCCAGGAGCATCAGATGAGCATCTGACAAGGCCCTGCTCCCTCCTCAAGTCCAGGCCACCTGGCCAGTGGCTTGGCATGAGCAACTCTAAGGCTAGTAACTATGATAACAACCTTGCAGAACCTGTGTGTGTGTGTATGAATGAATGTGTGAATAAATATGAGATTGAATGGAATGTTATAGCTATAACTAACTGCTTACTATGATTCTTTCTGTATTCACAATAAATGTGGTATTTTGCCTTTTCCCCTTTAATAAGATCCTGCTGGTTTTTATTTTATTTTATCCTCATGATAAATTCACCTCTTAATGGTGTCTTCAGAAAGCTAAATAGAAGAAGTACCTTTACCTTCACATTGTAAATTTGATATGTCTGGAGCCTGCATTTGCAGAAGGAGACAGTTCTGCCTCTCTGGCACAATTCTCCTCCCGCCCCCAACAAATGTCAACCCCTCCATGAGGATCAGATTCCCTGGAGCTGGAAGAGCAGGGAATTTGATGGGGTTTCTTCAGGTTTGGCTTCTTCCAGAGCCAATGTTGATGCTGTCGGAACTTACACTGTTTAAATGAGAAATTTAGCAAAATACAAATATCAAGTGACCATAACCCAATATAAGAATTTCCTGCCAGCTGTATCACAGATGAGCACAAAAGGCCTGTAGTATAACACTCATAATAGAAGACTTTAACTTCCTGGATAGAGTTTAGAGAATAAATGCTACTTATACTGGAAGGACCCAGTTATTTGTGGGTGTGATGATACTGTTCTTCATCAAATTGTCACTGAACCAAAAAGAGGTGATGCAATTTTAGACTTGCTTTTGGTAAGTAATGAGGATGTCATAGAAGACCTGGGTGTAGGAAATAACCTTGGATTGAATGATCACAAGTTGATTTGAGTTTAAATAAAATGGAAGGATAATCAAAACGAGGCCATCAACTATGGTCCTTAATATCTAAAGGGAGACTTTGGGAAATAAAGGGAATTATTTAAGGAAGTCAACTGGACTGAAGGGCTCAAGAACTTAAATGTGGAGGAGGTTTGGAATTTCTTCAGCTATACAAAAACTATCTGAAATTTACTTCCTAAGCAAGGGGACAAAACTTGTAGGGAAAGACACAACATGCAGGTGGAAGATTAACCACTTCAATAAGGTTATTAGGGATAAGCAGAGAGCCTATAGAGAATGGGGGAAAAAAAGATGGATGAGCAAACAAAGTTGTATTGTGGAGGTTAGAGAATGTAGGAATAGAGTGAGAATTGCTAAAAGTCAAACTGAAATAGCTCTTGCCAAGGAAATTTAAAATAAGAGGGGTTTTAGACTTATAAAGAGAATAAGGAAGGCTGAGGTTGGGCTGCTATGCAGCCTGGATGGGAAGGAGATAAAAGATAATCTAGTTGTGGCACAAACCCTAAATGAACATTTTACCTCGGTTTTCAAAAAGGATGATAATATGGAAAATGTGCATGAAGACAGTATGACTGGGAATGTGTGTCTAAAAATGGAAATTACCACATCTGAGGTGGAGGAAAAACGTAGAGCTTAATGTGTGCAAATCGGGGGGCACCAGGTAATTTCCATCCCAGAATACTGAAAGAACTGGCACATGGATGGCTAGTCCAGTAGCAAGGATTTTAAATAAATCTATCTATTCAGGGGTAATACCATATGACTGGAGAATAGCTAATGTCATACCTAGATTTCAAAAAAGGTGGGAGGAAGTGATCTGGGCAGTTACAACCTGTTAGTCTGACCTCAATAGTATGCAAGGCTTTAAAACAAATTGTGAAGGAAAGAATAACTACATTCATGTAGGTAAAAAGGATGTAATGCAACATGGGATTACTGATGGCAGATCATGACAGACTAACCTGATTTCCTTCTTTGAGAAAATAACAGATTGTATAGTCAGAGAAGTGCAGTACATCTAATATTCTTGGACTTCAGTAAAGCATTTGACATGATACCACCATGGGAAATTATTAGTTAAATTAGGGATGATAGGAATCAGTATTAGATGGATCTAGGTGGAGAAAGAACTTCTGTTGGTGTCTTCTGTGTGTGTGTGTGTGTGTGTGTGTGTGAGTGTGTGTGTGTGTGTGCGTGCGTGTTTTGTTTGGTATTTTGTTCTCCATCCTCTGAAACATCAGGGATAGCTATGGCTGGAGATGTGACATTGGGTGAGGTGGGCAGGGCTCTGAAGTAGCACTGAGCATTCTCTCTCTCTGGTGCTTAGCTGGCTGGTTCTTGCTCACATGTTCAGGATCTAATTGATCATCATATGTGGGGTCAGGAAGGAATTTTCCCCTGGGTCTGACTGGCAGTGACCTTGGATGGTTTTTTGCCTTCCTCTACATCATGTGAGCTCACTTATCAGGATTGTCTGGGTATATTTCACTTAAACATTTCCCTACCACTGTAGGGGCCTCAGGTCTTGGTGCACCTGCGGCATAGAATAGTCTAGTCTCTGTGGGCTGTACTTTAGTCTAATTTTGGTTGTTGCGTTTAGTATGCAGGTACTGGGTGGTGCGGTGGCCTGAGATATACAGGAGGTCAGTCTAGATCTGGTGGTTCCTTCTGGCCTTAAACTCTACGATTCTAAAAGCTTCTTCATTAAAAATAAATATTTACCTGTGATGCAAAATAATCAGGTAACTCAACCTTGTTCACCCCACTCCCATGAATACACACAATAATCCTCATCTTGTCCAGTCCCCTGCACTCATGGCAGGACTAAGTATTATCTATACCATTCCTGACAGGTATTTGTCTAACCTGCTGTCATAAATATAAAGGGAAGAGTAACCACCTTTCTGTATACAGTGCTATAAAATCCCTCCTGGCCAGAGGCAAAATCCTTTCACCTGTAAAGAGTTAAGAAGCTATGGTAACCTCTCTGGCACCTGACCCAAAATGGCCAATGAGGGGACAAGATTCTTTCAAATCTGGAGGGGGGGGAGGCTTTTGTCTGTCTGTCTGTGTGATACCTTTGCTGGGAACAAGGATGCAAGCCTTTCAACTCCTATAGAGTTAGTAAGTAATCCAGCTAGAAAATGCGTTAGATTTTCTTTTGTTTTTTTGGCTTGTAAAATTCGCTGTGTTGGAGGGAATGTGTATTCCTGTTTTTCTGTCTTTTTGTAATTTAAGGTTTTGCCTAGAGGGATTCTCTATGTTTTGAATCTGATTACCCTGTAAAGTATTTACCATCCTGATTTTACAGAGGTGATTCTTTCACCTTTTCTTGAAATAAAATTCTTCTTTTAAGAACCTGAACGATTTTTCATTGTTCTTAAGATCCAAGGGTTTGGGTCTGTGTTCACCTGTACCAATTGATGAGGATATTATTATCAAGCCTTCCCCAGGAAAGAGGGTGTAGGGCTTGGAGGGATATTTTGGGGGAAGACATCTCCAAGTGGTCTCTTTCCCTGTTCTTTGTTTAAATCGCTTGGTGGTGGCAGCATACTGTTCAAGGACAAGACAAAGTTTGTACCTTGGGGAAGTTTTTAACCTAAGCTGGTAAGAATAAGCTTAGGGGGTCTTTCATACAGGTACCCACATTTGTACCCTAGAGTTCAGAGTGGGGAAGCAACCTTGACACCTGCTCTTAAAAATCTCCAATGATGGAGATTCCACAACCTCCCTGGGCAATTTATTCCAGTGCTTAAACACACTGAAAGTTAGGAAATCTTTCCTAATGTCCAATCTAAACCTCCCTTGCTGCAATTTAAGCCCATTGCTTCTTGTCCTATCCTCAGAGGTTAAGAAAAACAATTCTTCTCCCTCCTCCTTGTAACAACCTTTTATGTATTTGAAAACTGTTATCACGTCCCCCTGCAGTCTTCTCTTTTCCAGACTACCCCCCCCTTTTTTTCAATCTTCCCTCATAGGTCATGTTTTCTAGACCTTTAATAATTTTTGTTATTCTTCTCTGGACTTTCTCCAGTTTGTCCACATCTTCTTGAAATGTGGTGCCCAGAACTGGACACAATACTCCAGTTGAGGCCTAATCAACGCAGAGTAGAGCAGAAAAATTACTTCTTGTGTCTTGCTTACAACACTCCTGCTAATACATTCCAGAATGATGTTCACTTTTTTTGCAACAGTTACACCATTGACTCATATTTAGCTTGTGGTCAACTAAGACCCCCAGATCCCTTTCTGCAGTACTCCTTCCTAGGCAGTCATTTCCCATTTTCTATGGGTGCAACTGATCGTTCCTTCGTAAATGGAGTGCTTTGGATTTGTCCTCATTGAATTTCATCCTATTTACTTCAGACCATTTCTCCAGTTTGTCCAGATCATTTTCAATATTAATCCTCTCCTCCAGAGCACGTGCAACCCCTCCGAGCTTGGTATCGTCCACAAAACTTTATAAGTGTACTCTCTATGCCATTATCTAAATCATTGATGAAGATATTGAACAGAACCGGACCCAGAACTGATCCCCACTCATTATGTCCTTCCAGCATGACTGTGAACCCCTGATAATTACTCTCTGGGAATGGTTTTCCAACCAGTTTTGCACCCACCTTATAGTAGCTCCATCTAGGTTTCATTTCCCTTGTTTGTTTATGAGAAGGTCATGCGAGACAGTATCAAAAGCTTTACTAAATATCAAGATATACCATGTCTACTGCTTCCCCCCATCCACAAGGCTTGTCACCCTGTCAGTTGGTTTGACATGATTTGTTTTTGACAAATCCATGCTGACTGTTACTTATCACCTTATTATCTTCTAGATGTTTGCAAATTGATTGCTTAATTATTTGCTCCATTATCTTTCCAGGTACAGAAGTTAAGATGACTGGCTGTAATTCCCCAGTTTGTCTTTATTTCCCTATTTATAGATGTGCAACATATCTGCCCTTTTCCGGTCTTCTGGAATCTCTCATGTCTTCCATATGACTTTTCAAAGATAATTGCTAATGACTCAGATGTCTCCTCAGTCACCTCCTTGAGTATTCTAGGATGCATTTTATCAGGCCCTTGTGACTTGAAGACATTTAATTTGTCTAAGTAATTTTTAATTTGTTCTTTTCCTATTTTAGCCTCTGATCCTACCTCATGTTCACTGGCATTCACTATGTTAGATGTCCAATCACTGCCAACCATGGGTACCATAGTTACAGGAAGCTTTTCAATCCCATAATTACTGTCGGGCTAGCTAACCAGAGGCTCCAACACTTCACAGTTCATGGCCACAATTAGGGGAGCCCCTGAAAGCAAGGATCCTTTAGGAGCAGTGCTTTGTACAGACCAAACAACCAATGATGCTAATGCCTATCCTCCAAGAACTGCAGCTTAGGTGAATACAACTCCTCAATCCTTTCTTGGGAAAGTATACACTCACAAGGGAGAGATGAATGGAAACACTGAGTTGGAAGTTGTGGAGTTTTGTCCCCTGCATGGCTTATTCTTGTGAATGGAATAATTAGTCTCTAAGTTTTCCTAATAGAGTCCCTGGCTGTATTACCTAACCACAGCTGCCCTCCACTTAAAGGGGGAAAGCCCCTTAAAGGGGAGTTTGAGATGCAGCTATGTCCAAGGGGGGCCCTGGGTAATTTCCATTGAGTACACTGTCAGGGAGGAGAGAGAGGATGAAGGGATACAAGAGCAGGTGGGAAGGACTAGGGCTTCAGCACAGATGTAATTGGCTCTTGTAGATCCGCATAAATTGGGGGCAGACTTCAAGCTTGTTCTGTGGAGATGACGCATAACCACCTCTGAACAGAACAATACGGGGAAAACTTCAAGAGGAAACCCGTATTGAGTTTTCTTCTCCCTTAGCACCTTCCCTTAGGTTTTAGCATAGAGGGGTCAATCTGACCTAGCAATGCTGAGCCACATTCCGCTCTTGGAGTTAGTCCTGTTGTACACAGTTGAAACTGAGTGCAGAATTTGGTCTGCTGAACGCTGAAGGAAAAAATATTATATTACATAATTAACAAATTAATTACATCATAGGAAGAGTGCTAGAATTTAGGTCTCTTGGGCTTTTAAAATAATAACCCTTCAGATGAAAATGTATTGTGACGGGGAAAGGCCAGATGGCTATGGAAGAGTAGTGGGAGATAGATATATTAGCTTCAGGCTAAAAGAAAAGGAGTACTTGTGACACCTTAAAGACGAACAAATGTATTTGAGCATAAGCTTTCGTGAGCTACAGCTCACTTCATCGGATGCATGCTGTAGCTCACAAAAGCTTATGCTCAAATAAATTTGTTAGTCTCTAAGGTGCCACAAGTACTCCTTTTCTTTTTGCGAATACAGACTAACACGGGCTACTACTCTGAAACCTGTCATTATACTTCAGGCTAAACAAATCCCTGGTACCAGGATAAGTGAAAAGGCAGCTGCTCCAGGTCAATTAAGACGCCTGGGGCCAATTAAGAACTTTCCACAAGGCAGGGAGAAGGCTCGGTTGATTGGGACACCTGAAGCCAATCAGGGGCTGGCTGAAACTAGTTAAAAACTTCCCAGTTAGTCAGGTGGGAGTGCATGTCAGGAGCTGTGGGAAGAAGTTGTGCTGTTGGAGAGCTGAGTAATACACACCACACCATACCAGATACAAGGAAGGAGGCCCTAAGGTAGGGTTGAAGTGGAGCTTGAGTAAGCGAGGGCTGCTGTGGGGGAAGTAGCCCAGGGAATTGTACATGTCATGTTTCTAAAAGGTTAGCTACCATAGCTGATACTATTAGGGTCCCTGGGCTGGAGCCCGGAGGAGAGGGTGGTTCCCAGGCTTTCCCCCCCCCCAATCTTTGCTCCTGATTAATCACTGAGACTGGGAGACAAGAGAGATTGTGCAAGGAAGGATAACTTCTCCTCACCTCCCTTGCTGGCTTATGATGAAAATGGCTCAGTAGACTGTGACCCTTGTCTCTAGAGAAAGAAGGGTTATGTGGAGGGTCACAGTGAGCCTCTGAGGCTAGCGAAATCCGCCAGGAAACGCGTGACCCATGGAGGCAAGGACAGAGCTTTGTCACAGTATGTTTGCTTTTCTTGCAAATTCCTGTGGGTAAAACATTATGATTTTTTGCTATTGCCCTTTGTTTTCAACTCTATACCACAACTTTTTGAACAATGATAGCTTTCCTTTGTTTCTTCTTTTCTACAGTACTCTAAGTTAGGAAAGTAAACACAAAAGAACTTTACTATTCTTAAATAAGCTGTCTACACACTAAAATTTTGTCATTCAATTTTGACAGATCAAGTAATAATTTTATCTACCATGGGAGAGTATAAACTGTACCAGTACAGGAATCAGAGTGGGTGTATAAGCTGTAACCATCATAAATTACACTTTTTATTCCCTTTGAAAATCCTCCTGATTTATTACATTTACTTAGAGACTGTCACAGCTTATTTTTACTAGACACTTTTTTTAAACATTCCATCAAGTGAGTTCCGATGTGATGCAGAGCAAACTGATAGAAAACGGTGACACTCTCACCCAAGCTGTCATTATTCAAAATGATTTCTTCTGCTCAGGTTGTTTTCATTTAGTAAAATAATTTGATTTTTCTATGTCTGCCCACATTCTATTCACAGGAGGCAAGAGAAGCTCAAAACAATGTCTCCTGCATTTAATATGCAAGCAGAATGCTTAATAGAATCATTTGCAGGATAATTAAAAGCCTGCTGATACATCTTACGAAAATGTGAAACAAAGTACAAAATGAATAGAGCCAAATGGCAATTTCTTATTTCTGTAGAATAAGTGCTAAACCAAAGAGGTCATAATTGCTGTTTTACATAGGGAAAACAGTTAACAGGAATGTTTTAGAAATTTTCTTCAGTAAAACTAAAGCCAACTGTTATCATACAGAAATTAGTTGAGTATCACAGATGAAAATGTTACAATGTATTGCTACTAAGTCTGGCTGTGTTTTTAAGCAAAAAATTCCAGAAATTGAAATACAACTGAAGAATGGTCCAAGTTAGTCAATTTTTAAGCAAGTTTCATAAAACAGCACATGCAGCTTTCTATGAAAATTGTGATTTCCCCCCATGAGACATTTGCTAACAAAGCAAGAATCCTCTATCTAATTCATTCATGTGGTATTAACATAAAGCTTGACACTGTATAATTAGTAAATGACTGTACTGTCTTTTCCCTCCGCCACCACCACAATTCAATAAAATATATCACTTCAAATTATTGCTCCAATGGTAATTTTCTGAAATATTCTCCTTTTGATGCAGATACATAACTCCCATGATTCCTAATATACTGTAACCACCTGCTGTGCAAGCTATCCTGATTCTTGTCTTCTTTCTTAAAGCGACTAACCCCTTATCTGTCTTTTTATTACCAGAAATTAGTTCCTAATTACAGTGGTTGTAATTTGTGAACAACTGCTGTCTCAAGCATTGACCCATTTTAGTGAATTATAAGTAAGGTAGGTACAGTAGATTTCTTTATTCCCCAAATGGTAAACAAAGCAAAACATTATACATAAAGTTTGACAACATTGTCCCACTTCTATCTACTATGTAGATATTATCGCTGTTATAACATTCCCTTGACCTACTAGAGAGGATGCTGTTCACTCCCCAAATAACTGCTGTCAGGGATTATATAGAAAGATTGAAGCTGGATAAAAGAGGAAAAACTTCCTAACTATAAGGGTAGATAAGCTCTGGAACAGGCCTCCAAGCAAGGTTTCAGAATCCCCATCATTGGAGATTTTTAAGTACAGGTTGGACAAACCTGTCAAGAATGGTCTAGGTTTACTTGGTCCTAACTCAGACCAGGGGCTGGACTTGATGACCTCTCAAGGTTCCTTTCAGCCCTACATTTCTGAGTCTATATAATTAAATGAAAGAGTAAATTAATGTTAAGATTCTATGAACCCCACAAAGGGAAGGATATTCAGAGCTAAATTTCTTACTGATTTTCTTACTGACTGATTCTCTTCTAATACCAGTTTTACACCAGTGTTACTCTATTTAGTTCAGTGGAGTTACTCCAGATATGAGTTCAAAGGAGAGCAGAATCAGACATTAGGCCTTTCGCTGCTCTTTTTTAGTGTGTAAGCATTGCTGGGATCTCCACTCACTGATGAATAAATTGTGTCCTGACTCATACCTTGTACAACATTCCCACTGTGACTTAGGCGGGGTTGAATAGGTTATAAATCAGGGAAGAATTTGCCTTTGCATGATCTTACATACCATACTGTATATGTGGCTATATCAACAGACACAAGTGTGATATGTCATCATCACAGACTCATTGTCCCAAATCAGGCATCTATTTGCCACATTTGCAACCCCATTGAAACCAGTGGGATTCAACAGGGTTTAAATCAAATAAGCATTTAATCTGGCCTATCCAGGGGTGAAAGTAATTTAAGGGATTTACCGGTATGAAGGGCTCCAGCAGTGGGGATCTGGTGGTGATTTAAAAGGCCTGGGGCTCTGGCCGCTGCCGGGAACCCAGGGCCCTTTTAAATTGCCCACCTGGGGAAACTGCCCCCTGACGGTACGGTTGGCTGTGTATCAGCTCTTGCTGGTATGCCGTACCAGACCGTACTGGCTTACTTTCACCTCTGGGCCTATCCATGGTGTCAGCTAGAATTCCTGCTTATGCCAAAAATCACCTGGTTATTATGCTATAGTACAAGCATGGACTACAAGGTCATCTTTTCATTTCCATGCTAAGTGTCATTTATCTTCCAGATCTTTCTTGACAGATCTTTTCTGCCACCCTTACTTTCACTAGTAACACCTCATTATGCAAGTAGTTCCAACGTGAATAAGGATGGCAGGAGCAAGCCCTTAGGACTACATTGTGTCTGTTAAGCAGAGCCGAGAGTAAATATCAGAGCCACAGATGTGCTGGCTGTTACACTGGTGTGCCCGGGGATTGAGCCCACTACTACATCCTGTTGTGAGGGACAGCCTGCTCTCCCATGTTTGCTAGTGATATTCCACTTACCCAAGGTAGGGGTGAGGGCATTGAAACAAGGCCATGGCTCTGTGTTTCTGGGATGCCATATGCTCCCATGGTATGCAGACAGAGCACTCTGCACTCCTCTAAGTGCAGAGGCTGGGGAGGCTTGGGTCATTCCCAAACTGTTTACCCCATGTCAGGGCCAGACAGCATCCAGTCCTTACTGATATCATCGTGGTTCTTAGAGAACTCCAAGCAAGTATTGGAATTCAGCTACTACAGAACTAGAATGATCAATTTTAATGTTTTCCTCACCTCCCAACATGATAAGCTTTGGGACTATGGATACAACATTTCCACTTGGAGGATCTGACAGACACTAACTACAAGCTGTTGTTCTCTGCCTGACAGTGAGTACAGCTACCCCATAGGATCACACTGTTGCATCACTTGTCTTGCATTAGCTTGTGTTAACATGATGCTTCATGGAGAACATAAGGTCTGTTTCCTCCTATGTTTTGAAGAATCACAAAGCACATGCTTGGATTTCCTTAATAAAACATGAACTTTTTGTATTAAATACAGAAAAGGTTCCCTTGGATAAGAGAGATCAAAAACAGCAGCCTAACCACATTGCATGCCAGCACTCTGACCAGAAGTTCAAGTTTTCCTTCTTTACCCTTTCATCTCCAGGCTAATTTACTATACACCAAACACACTTTTAGCGCAATACAATAATTAATTAAACACAGTCACAAACTAGAACATTAATTGTAACAATGTATTACATTTACTGCAGCCTGTCTCTTCTAGCTAATGAGAACATAGCAACTTATATAGACTCCAATTTATCTATATGCATGCACTTGGAAATAACCAACCCTTTTGTTATTAGATCAAACACACTATGCAAAGCACATAGCTATTATTTCTATGGGAGAATAGGAGGAAATTCAACCAGTCATCAAGGAACCAACTCTTATTTCTTGATAAGCAGCTTGGCAGATCCTTGTTTCAGCTAAGATTATACCAAAACAGGTAAAACACTAACCTTCTTGTCTTCCCTCTTTTAATGTTAAATATATAGTATGTGTGTATTTTAAGCTCTCTCTCACTGTTCTATAGCAATATCTATTGACTGCTTTTCTGCTTCCACATATGAGAAGCTGCAGCTATTTTGTTTGTGCCAGGACCCGAGACCAAAAACGAGGGAGAATGAACAAACATGAGGAGATGCAATGCCCAGCAGATCTATAGGCATAGGTGCCTGAGAGAGTACAAGCTTAACTGAGCGGATCTCTCGAAGAGATTAATAACACTTACTTACCTATTGCACAGGGATGTTATGAGGATTAATAAGTTAATGTCTATGCAGCACTTTGAAACTGTAACATGCTATTGTCAAGGAACAATTGATGATTAAAGCCTTAAAATACAGACATCCTCAAAATGCAACCCTGGGGAAATTACTAATGAAACTTTTCATAATGAATCTCAAACATAAGGTTGGACTGTGAGTGAAAAAGAGTTCCAGAAAATCCATGTTTAAAGAAGAAATATTGTCTGCAGTGTTGGTCTCCCATATCTCGAAAGCTTCTCTCTCACCAACAGAAGCTGGTCCAACAAAAAGATACTACCTCACGCACTTTGTCTCTCTAATAAAGAAATATTGACATTTTGGAGTCACAGTGCATTTTAACCCCCCCCCAGATTAAGCCATATGATAATACACACAATGAATTATGATACTGAAGTATAAACATGAAGAATTGCTAAATGGTAAGATTAAGAGCTTTGCTAGTTATACTTCAATAGTTTATAATTATGGATAGTGACTGAGTTTAGATGAGATAGGCTGAGGCATTGGCACAAGCATTATCCTGTTGGCATGAGTGTTGTTTCACCAGTTCTTCTCCTCTTACATAGACTTCCTTCAATAATGCTCCTGCTGATAGGACAAAGGTATAGGTTGCACTTGAAGATTTTAGGTAAAAGGGAAAGTTAATTAGTATACAAAATACATAAATCTGTAATGACAAAACTACCCTTTCACTGGGAAAACCCAGGAGCAGGATGACATGAAAACATAATGACATGAAAATTGTATAAACAGCTAAAGTTGTGTAAATTGAAGTTTGTGCATGTATATTGTACGGGTTAAATAAAACAAATACTTAATGCTGATTGGAGAAAAGCTAATGAATATGTAATGAAGAAATGTGTAAGAATCCAAATTAGTGGGGGTCCAGATCAGAGAAAACCAGACCACAAACTGAAGGATCTGGACTGAACGTCCAGACCAGGGATCAGAGGCAGCAATAACCATCATGAAGTACAGGAGAACTTCCTGGTATCTTGCAGTTGGGTAACATGGGCCTCTACCTATTATGTTTTATCTGATTATCATCTGGCATAAACATGGGTTCAGACACCATTATTGTCACATATACAGTCCAAATAAAAGCAAAAATTGATTAAGCCTAAATTGGGTATACTTGTGACTCAGTTTCCCATCTTAGAACATATATAGTGTTGGAGTGTAAGTTTTATTGCAGCTCCCACATCCTACCAGAAAGTCTCAGGCACACACACACGCAGTTTCTACCCTTTTTTACCAAAACAACTGGTAAGCTGATGAGCAACACGGGGTTAGAAAAGACAAAATCATGGAAAGTACTGTTGGGTGGGAGGATACTTAGAGTTCTAGGCTCTCTCTTGAACTGTACTAGATGTGTCAGCCACAGTATCCCAATGCCAGTGTACAAGTGATCCCACCCACAGCATCCATTTCACTGAAAGAGACTTAAGGCTACTTGAAACTAGACTACACAGGGACACTCAGGAAAGTTAATAGAATTAACTTTTAAAGTGGGTTAAGCCCCATTAATTTCCTGTGTGGATGTTGTCATTCAGAGTTACAGTAACCTTAGTTTGGTTTAGTTTAAGTCAACATAGCTATGGCACTGAAGGTGTCTGAAAAATCCACACCGCTCAGTACCATGCCAGCCTATCCCTCCGCTTACCCCCCGTGCAGATGCAGGTAGGTCAACAGAAAAAATATCTCTATTGATCTAGCTACCGTTACTCAAGGAGGTGGTATTCTTCCATCAATGGAAGAGCCCCTTCTGTCACCATTGGCAGTGACTATACTACAGGATTGTGTTGTAATAGCTACTGCACCATAGCTATCCCACTACAGACCCAGTAGCATAGACATGACCTGCTCCAATTTGGAAGTGAACTGAAACTCAGTTAAGAATTCGATTCAGTTTAAACTAATCCATTTTAAATTCATATCTTTAGTTCATTCAGATTAAGTTTCCTGAGTTTTCCCCGTGCAAACAGGGAGATGGAGGCAAAGACCTTATCACTGCATTAAATTGTGTATATATTTGGGCAAATCCAAACCAAGAATGTTTTGCCGAAGAATGTTTAGCTTTTATATTTAATTTTTTTAAAGGAATGTGCCAGAGAGGACACTGCTGTTTTTATTTAATAGATTGTTAAATGATTCATGTTGTTATGCTTATTTGTACTCTGTGTAGATATATTGTATTTTTGAAGTTGTTATGGCTAATTTGCCAGTTGTTCTGTTTCTATGGGGTTTTCTTCTGTTTAAAAAAGAGGGGTTTTGTAATAACTAAATATTCACTATTCAGGTTTTTTCACAGCAGTTTTCTGAATGCAAATATTTTAAAGATGAGCAGATGCATGCACATATCAGATCCAGTCTGGGGACCCACCATATCTCTAATTGGCCCACCTCAAACTACTGAGACTTTTATTTAGTGTAAGCTTTCAGCACAAGCTACAGAGTTTCTTTTTTATAACAAGTGTTGTGAATGTAGGCCCTTATGTGGCATCTCTGACTGACTTAGGTATGCCGGACATATTTCTAGCATCTAGCCAAATATCTCACAAAGTGCTTTATAAAGTTTGTAACCAACTGCATACTTTATAGAAAGGGATTGCCTCACCACTCAGTGAAATGCAGCCATCTTTGAGATGGAACAAAGTGTGGCAACACTGTATTGCTGTAATTCCCACAGTTTTATTTCAAGTCTCTTGATATTTTATGTTTTTCTTAAAACTCCAGCTCTTGGAGTCCTGTGATAACTTGAGACTCAGCTTCACTTTTTAAAAATTAAGGGCCAGATTTCTAAAGGAATTTTGGATCTTAAAGATGCAGCTAGGTACCTAATGGATTGCCACAGGAGCCTCCTTCCCACTTAAGTCAATGGGAGTTAGGCATGTAGGTGCCTTTCAAAATACCAATAGATGCCCATCAGGATCATTAGGTATTTAAATACCCCTAAAATCTGGCCTACCTCCCACTGATCAAAGTTAGGGGCTTAAATACCTTAGATGATCTAGTCCAAAGTGCTTAGCTCTTGTGGTTGCAGAGAAACCATTCAACCTCAAGGCTCAAAAACCAGAAGCACATTTACAAAAAAACAAAAAACAGAGCACGTTATTTAAAAAAATCATAACTTCTAAGCCAATCCCATGTTTTTCAGGGGGTTGGGGCTAGTTCATGATTTTTAAATGCGTAGGGTTGACAATACTGCAATAGTTCACAAGAAACAACAGGACTACTGATATCATATTTCTTGCATATTTATATTTTTAAAAACACACAATTCAACTCAAAACCATTGTGCACATAGCAATATGTGATTATACAAACTGGATATCATTGTCCTGTGCTTCTTACCCCTATTCTATCTTTTTTCTTTTGACACTCACTTTGAGAGTCTTCTCTTAAATTAACATGTGAACTAAAGAGAAGCACTAGCTCTTGAAATATGTCTGTACAGCACCTAGCATAACGGAGCCTATTTCTTATTTGTATTACAGTAGGGACCGGAAGCACCAAAGCTACCACTGAAATGAAATAGTCTACTTGAAACTAGAGCAAACTTTGAAATAGGCAGAAAATAATTACACAATTACAAATATAAAGGGAGTCAATCTTAGTTGAATGAGGGATAAATCCAATCTTGTCATCAAGATACTGGGATGAATTCTGAATTCAGTCCCATCTGTGCAAAGAACAACTCCATTGAAATACGTGGAGTTGTACTGGTGTAACAAAAACAAAATTTGTGTCTTTTGACTATTTCCCATATTTGTGTTCCTTTTTGTCTCAGCATCTGATATGAAGCTTATACATCTCCTTGCTCTAGTATTCAACTTCCGTTCCATCTATTTTGTGATATGGTATTTCAGCAGACACTGTCTCCTGTAAAATTATTAGTTATATTGCAGTAGCACTTAAGAGTCCCAGTAATGGACCAAGATCCCATTGTGCTAGGTGCTGTATATAACTACATACCAAAAAGATGGACACCAGTCCCAGAGAATTTAAGTGCCTTCTACTGGGCTTGATTCACATTTCTTCCCAGCCAAGACTTCGTGAGGATCTTCTCAAAGCAAGAGCTATGGTGGAATAGTGTCTCCTTATCTAACAGTATGCTCCAACCTGATCTCTTTACTCCCCTTGTCAAGCATTAATGTCATTGTACTAGTCATACAGACATGTTTCAGGATTTAATTATGGGTCTTCTCTACTATTTCTTGTTCCAATGCTCCTACAACAAGAATACCTGATATAGTAGAGTTGTGACAGAAACTGACAAAAGCCAGAAAATTAAAAAGTTGAGGCTGACATTTTATACTTAACTTATGCTGTTGTGAAAAAGAAATATACAACAGGATGAGTTAATGATAGAATGTCAGCCTTTTGTCAGATTCAATAACCACCTTAGCATTGTTATTTAAAAGAAGATATTTTATATTTAATTTCAAAATCAAGAGACTGGAATGGTAAACTTAAAAAAGGATGCAGAAGAGAAAATGAAGTGTGCTTTGAAATATTCCTTGGATAAATATAATATTCATGCTAGAGGCAGTTCTAATATGGCTGTAGAGTCCAAAAGGAGGAGACAGGCCATTGCTGCTAGAAGCTCTCCAGGCCCCAGAAGTATGGGATGGGGATGGGGATGGGGATGGGTATAATCCCAGCCCCATGCACTGGTTGCCAGAAACAGAGCAGTGCCACCAGGAGAGCACTCTATGAACTGTAGGACACGTAGTAAGTGCCACAGGAAATGCATTTTCCCTTGCACTCCAGGAGGGTTTATGCCTGATCTTAACCTTCACTGAAAAATACTTCTAGAGGGTCCCCAAAACAGCCATGTTCCCATCTCTTCACTTCCTGGAATGTCAGTCTAAAAAGACCCTATAACTTGATAACAGTTTATAAATAAACAATAAATAATTATGACAGGATAAGGGTTATTTGTAGGGTACTACTCAGTGAGGAAGGGTGGTAGGAGTGGGACCCAACTGAATTGCCCAAAGAAGCCTGTTGCTGAGCCAGGAAGAGAATCCAGATCCCCCAAAACCCAGTGCTGTATCCATAAGACTATCCTTCCTCCTGGCTATGTCTAAAAGATCATAACAGCTTCATGGTTTAAAATACAAAACCATTTACTCAGTCTGTAAAAATTGTTTTCTTCACAGGAAGAGGGCCACATTAGTTAAATATATTACTAATGCTAAAACATCATAAATGGAGTTTTAACGGATAGAAGAGAACTTTCATCAAAGCAGCATACTAAATAAAACATTATTATAAGTTGGATTTTTTTCTAGATATTCTAAATTAAATTTTTCTCTGAGAAACAAAAATTGTAATGAGCCTCTGTTCATTAAACTGTTATGCTCCATTTATTGTGGTATTTGGTAAACTTTACTCATAAAGAATATACAATTGATACCAATCAGGCACAGCTGGAAGACAAGGCACAATACTAGAATAGCAGAGGTGTTGTAGGGAGTTATGCTTCTGCTGAAAAATAAAGAACATGAAACTTCCCATTAGCCTGTTACGATCGTAACAGAAATTAAAGGCAAAACAAAGGCAGTTATGAAAAAGCTATTCCATTTTATCTGTGCTCATGCTCTATGTGTGTACATTTGCTCTTGTGCTCCTCAAACAAGTATGACAGGGAGTATTTTCCATCTGTCTTGATTTAAAAGCACCCAAGCAGAGTCAATATGGGCTGATGCTCAGTTTGAACTTTAAAAGATTCAGTCATGCAGTTCAGCATCCAAAATTCTGGATGCACATCCTAAGCTTTTCGGAACCTCAAGTGTCTGCTAAAATGGACTGGAAAATTCACCTGGAATTCAGTTCAGTTCATTCAGTTCCGGGCACCTCATTAAGTAAAACTGCCCTATTACCTTATTTTGCATTATTAATCTTGCTATATCTTCAGCATCTCAAATGTTGTAACTTTATTGAATATGTATTGTGACCTGACAAATTTATTCCCATGACCTTACATTAAAGATATGTTACTGCAGTTGACCTATGAGTTATACTGATATTCTAGAATAGTGATACTACTAGCTACACCTTAGATACGATCGGAGATGCTCTTCCTGATTCTTTCAAAATCACCAAATTGTAGAAACATTTAAATAGCAAAATTAAAATTTGCATCTTGAATAGATCACAGATACATGAGTATGTTCAGCACATATTAAACATACATATTTTCTTGAACAGATTCCAAAAGGTTCCATCCTGTGTAGTGCTGAGCATTCTCCATTTCTATTGACTTCAGACAATGTCTCAAAGCATATTCAGTACTTTGTAGTACTGCACTCTTCCTTACTAACATTTAATAAAGATCTCTGTGCTTTAATACAATCATTCCTTCCTTTTTAAGTTGTTCATGGTGTGAGTAAGAGGCAAACAAAATACAAACCTGTAAGATTTCAGAAATTTAGTTTAGGAACACTCAAAGCATGCTCTGTGGATTTAAAGCACTTGCACAATATATTGTGCTGTTTTCAGCCATGAAACAATCCGCAAAATATTACAGAGTGATGCTTTTTAAAGAAAATGAGCTAGTGAAAAATATTGCTTTCCTATGTTAAGAGACAGTCATAGGAAATGTAAACACTTCATATCAGACCTTAATAGAAAATGTGTACTATTGTTTAATATACTTGTTTTCTTGTTCTTAAGAGTATACAGAAAATGAAAATCCTTACTCTGCTTTTACTTTACAAATGCATTTTATATTCCAGAACAATTTGTCATTTCATACCACAGTTTGTATAAATTAAAAGCAGCAGGATCACAATTTTGGTTTCTTGCTGTATTAAAATGCAGATGATGATACAATACCATAATGCAGCTACTTGTTTTAGTACACAATTGCAAATATCCTATTGTATAACCCCAGTACTTATTTCTCAACAGATTTAAGGTGCCAGTCATCAGATTTTTACCAAGGGGATGGGGAGGTTGTGTGGGTGTGCACACTCACGCATGTCTCCATCCCATTGAAGGCAGTGGGCATTGTTCATGCACATCTGAGGACAGAATTTGGCCCAAAGAATTTACTTAATTTTCTGACAAATGAGGAGTATGGTACAGTGTTCTCCTCCTCTCCCCCTTCCCTCTTCCCCCCCAACCCCGTAAGAAGGTAGAATTGAGGAAGCATCACAAGATTTCCTTTAAAATATATTTATACACCACTGTGCAGAGTACTCAAAAGCATTTCTGTGCCTCCATATATTTCAGTACTTCAGCCCTAATTAAGGAACTTCTTAAATATTCTAAATGTTTCCACTAGCTAGCACTCTTATACTTGTGATACAAAATAGTCATTTGTGGTGTCAGTTTGGGCTCATATTCCTCATTAACAATTGCTAGGGCCACAAACAAACAAAATAATCAGATTGTGTTTATCATTTTAGAAGTTTGACTTCTGCTTCCCCAGTTTGAAGATAGGGTTAATATATTGGGGAATTCAAGGGACTAGCCTGAAACATATTAAAGAGGCTGTCAGCTTTCCACTGCAAGCTTTCATATCATAATTTATCCCCTCCCCGCCCCCACAAATGAAAATTCAGTGTGGTTTGTGTTGTGTGTAGAGTTTGGGACTATGCTGGTCACAGAGGAGGTCATAGGTTGACAGTCACATAGTAAGTGGAAGTCAGATACGTTTCTCCTGTGTGTCCAATTTCTTGAGCCTATATCACTTGATCAGAAGGTTCTCTCAGAGAAGTAATTTTTACTTAGTTTCTGAGGGAGAGGCTGCATTTCACTTGACCTCTGATCCAGTTGGAAAAACCCAGAAAATATATTTTCTTAGTCCAAACTATTGTCTGACTCTCATTTCCCCTATTATTGAGAAAGAAAAGTTACTTATCTTACAGTAATTGGAGTTTGAGATGTGTTGCCCACATGTATTCCACGTTTGGTGCCCATGCAATTGAGATCAGAATCTTTTGTCCAGCAGTGTCTCTGACTGTGCCTGAAGTGTCCTTGTGCTCCTGTACCAAGAGAACAATGGATGGAGCAGGCCCAACTGCCACTCCGTTACTTTGCTACCTCAGACTCCAGATATTAAAAGACTGTGGAAGTAAGGAAGGAATGTGGATCATGGCATGCATATAGACAAACACACCTTGAAGAACTCTAGTTACTTCCATATAAGTAACGTTTTTCAATCTTCGTGTGCTTGTCCCTAAGGTTTCTGTTCTTGATGACTCACAAGCACTGTGACCTGATGTGAAGGCAGTGAGTGTTCATAGTCTACTTAAATAATGCAGCATCAGACCTCAATAGTTCTACCAAGCAAAAGGTATGGATTGAACCCCAAGAAGCTGCTTTGCAATGTCTGAGATGGTAAGCTGCCAGGGCCTCAGTGGAGCAAGACCTAAACTGAGTTGTATGACCTAGACTTTCTAATTCATAACACAATCCTTCGCCCACTTGGATATCTCTGGGCTGAGATTGCTTGACCCCTCATTCTGGCAACAAAGACTACAAATAATGTAGAGGAAGAGCTAACATAAATAAAAGGACAAGGCAACCTAAATTATACAGCCTAGTCTTCCCTTGATTAGATGAAGTTTAGGGAAGAATATTGGTAAATGAATCATTTGATTTAAATGGAAGTCCTAACTACTTGGATGAGGTCTGAGTGATACTTTATCTCTATGAAACACAGTATAAAGGAAGCTAGACCATGAGAGCCTACATTTCCCCAAACCTTCTAGCTGATGTAATTGACACCAAAAAAGGAAGTTTTCATAGAAAAAATGCAATGAAGAGCAGGTTGCCAGGGTTTCAAATGGGAGCCCCATTAAATCTGCTCACATCCACTCAGATACCATGTGAAGAATATAACTATAG
This sequence comes from Dermochelys coriacea, assembly GCF_009764565.3. NCBI lineage: Eukaryota > Metazoa > Chordata > Testudines > Dermochelyidae > Dermochelys > Dermochelys coriacea. Next base: position 100,089,725 of record NC_050075.1, on the reverse strand, counting down.
TGGGATGGTGGGAGGAAAGGTAGCTTTCATTAGGAGGACAGCGTGCATCTGGCAGGTGTTTCTGCATACTAACCATCACACCAATATTCCAGAGCTTTTCAGGGAGTTTAAGTAGTCCAAAATAGCAGGAATCTGAGAGTCAAATGGTATAGTTGACACTGTTCACCCCAAATCAATAATCTCTTCCACTTTACAGCATAGGTTTACCTGGTGGAACTCTCTACTTCAAACACGAATATTTTAGACATCAGAGGAACATAATATTTCTGTGTCTGACATCCAGTAGCCAGGCTCTGAGATGGACGTAGGCTGGATTTGGATGCAAGGCGTTCCTGTTGTCTTGAGATATTAAGCTCAGTAGAAGTACTAAGGGTTTTGGTGGACGAATTGATAAGAGCATCAACTCCAGGTTCCTGTTTCTCTCAGACAGGAACAATCATGAGGATCCTTGAATAATTCTGTCTGATCTTTGAGTACTCTGGGAATCAGAGGAATTGGCGGAAAAGTGTATATCTGTTCTGGGGACTATGGAATGACAAATACATCTAATATAGATCCTGGGTTGAGACCCCCCCCCCCCCGGAACACTTTCTTTTCTTGTCTGTTGCAAGCAGGTTTAAAGATGGATGACCTGATTCCTTGAAAATGTGATGTATAACTGAATCTTTAATCAGCCATTTGTGGTCCGATGAAAGCTGCCTTCTTCAACAGTCTGCTACAACATTTGGCAGATCTGGCAGATGTATGACGAGACACATTTAGTGCTGAATGCACCAGTTCTGTAGTTGAAAGGCTTCATGGCATAGTAGGGATGCATATATCCCTCCCTGCCTGTTTATATAAAAACAAAGCCATAGTGTTGTGGGTTACCACTTGATAAGTCAGTCCTTGCATCAGTGGAAGGAAATGGAGCACAGGCTTTGTGACCTGCACTGAACTCTAACATGCTTATATATAGACAACTCTCTTCATGAATCCATAGATCTTGTGCCTGATGAAGGACCAGGTGTACTACCCATCCAAGAAGGGATGCATCTACCACTCAGGACTTGGTTGAGGGCGTGGAGAAAAGGTACTCCCCATCACACTTGGTTGGGGTTTTTGGAGGCTAAGGTTACCATCCTAAACTTGATGAAAGCATTGAGCCCCCTCAAGTCCAGAGTTGGACACCATCCTCCCTTCTTTGGAATTAGGAAGTACATTCACATAGAAAATTTCCCCTCTATAGGAGGAAACCTCTTCTACATCTCCAGACAGACAGAATTGACTAATTCCTGCTATCACAATGTTTTGTGAGAGGGATCCATGAAGAGAGACAGGAAAGGAGAGTTGAGGGTACATGTAATATGGAACTGTAGAGCATACCTGACTAAGAATCAGGTTCAATGATTCCTTGAAAAAATGAAGACTATTCCCAAATAGGAGAGAGGAAGGTTTAGATCCTTTACATTGGTCACATTCCAACTTCCACCCAACCTATCAAAATAGTTGTGTGGATATAGAAGCAGAATGAGATGAAGTAGAAGCTGAGGCAGAAGGTTTCCATTTCTGCAAGTGCTGCCTCTTCCTTACAGCTTTGACGTTCTGTAATAGATGACAGAACCCGATGATGATCTCTGTTTGGAGTAAATGTGGTGAGGTCTTTGGTTTTCTCTTGGGAGCCAGAGTACAAACAGCAAGAGAATATAGTGTAGCTCAGGAATCTTTCTACAAGTGAAGTGTCTCATCAGTTTTTGCACTAAAGAGGTCCAGACCATAAAAGGGAAGATTCTCCATAGTTCACTGTACTTCTCTTGGGATTCTTCTCTGCAGCCAGGGTGCCCTTTTCATGATAACCAAGGCTTCCATGGATCAAAATGCAGTATCAGCAGCATTCAAGACCACCTGGAGGGATATCCTGGCAATTAACTGCCCTTCTGTAACCTAAATGCCTCCCTGCTCTCCTGTGGGAGAATGTTAATGAAGTCCAAGAATTTATTATAGTTTAAGAAGCCATGTTGAGTTAATAATGCCTAATAGCTTGCAATTTGAAATTGCAAGCCAACTCTGAATAGTTTTTGTCAGAATTAATCAAGCTTTTTTGGATCTGAGCCACTCTTGGCTTCTGTTGTCTGTTTCTCTCATTAGCTTCCCCAACAGTTAGGGAAGCAGGTACTGAGTGTGTGTACAAATACTCCATTATGGTGAAAGGCACCTGGTACCTTGTGCCTGTATCTTTAGACATAGAGTAATTGTAGCTCAAGTCAGTGATGTATTTTTGTTGAGGTCCATGAGAGCTTCATTAAGCAGCAATCCCACTTGCACAGGTGTGGAAGAATGGAGAGTATCCAAAATTTTAAGAGAGGATTCTTGTACCTCTTCATGTGATATTGCACAAGAATCCGCTATTCTTCTGAGAAGGTCTTGAAAGCAATTATAGTCATCTGGGTTAGAAGGAGCAGATGGGGCCACAACCTTGTCATGGGGCAAGGATGAAATAGTCACCAGTATCACCTGATCCTCAGTTTGAGGATGCTCAGGATCACATATTGCAAGATGAGGCACCTTAGGCTCCTGATGTGGAGCAGGAGAGAAGGATGACTACTTGGGAAGTGAAGATCCCAAAGGTTCCAATAAGGCCATGTTGGAAGATTGTATGGGAAAGGAACAGGGGGCCACGGAGATGGGCACAATGGTATATAGCTACTTTCAACCCCTCCCATGAGACACAGATCTAACTGAAGCCCTCAATTCCCTCCGTCTTTCAATATTAATAAGAAAGGGGCCCTAGTGGAATAATTGGAGGGCCTTCCCTCTTGTTCTGTGAGTCAGAGGATGAAAATGAATATTTTAGGTCTAAGGGGTGGGAGGCTGAAGCCAGAGCGCTAAGTTGCATAGTGATCCTAGAAGATGTTAGTCACAGGGAGGCATTCAATGCCAGTGAGGTAAAAGGTATTGGTCCACAATAAGGATATTTAGTTCCATAGAAAGTAGAGGAAATTCCAGCTTTTATGAAACGTGAAGGTACTTTCCTACTGCATACTTTCTCAGTACAGAGAGGGGTAATGCTGCAGACGTTGGTGTGGGAGAAGGTAGTATTGGGGCTGGTAGTGCCAACATACCTTGTATTGACACACTTAATATAGAAGCAAGTAGTGTTCAAGAGAGTAATACCAATGAGACTGGTAACAATGACCAGTGCCAAAGTGCTCAGTGCTGAGGTAATCCCTGATGCTCTGGCCTCGATAGTGTAGGCAGCTGATTTTTGATCCTCACGGTGGGACCTGAATCTGATACTGTATTCCCTCTGAGCTCCCATGGTACCCAGACTGGGCCATAGAGTCTCCCTTAAAGCAATAGGTTGACTTAGGCTTCTTCTTACTTTGAATTCCTGTGGGGGAATTGCCTCTGCTTCTTCCAGAGGAATGATACTTTTGTCTGTGAACTTAGATTTAACAATCCTACATGAAATGTGAGTCGGCATGGTCTTCAAAGATGGGGCCCGATGAAGTGAGCTGTAGCTCACGAAAGCTTATGCTTTAATAAATTTGTTAGTCTCTAAGGTGCCACAAGTACTCCTTTTCTTTTTGCAGATACAGACTAACACGGCTGCTACTCTGAAACTAGAAAGTTAGGTCAACCTAGCTACATCATTCAGGGGTGTGAAAAATTCAAAATCCTGAGAGACTATGGAGGCTAAGCCAACCTAAAGGCCCAAAGTAAACAGCACTAAGTTAATGGAAGAATTAGTCTGTTGTCCTAGATACTGCCTCTTTGTGAGGAGGATTTACTACAGCCATCAAAGAACCCCTCGTGTTGCTGTAGTGTCTGTAAAGAGTGTTACAGAGGTACAGCTGCAGATGTGCTGTTTTAGTGTTTCTAGTGTAAACATAGCCTAGATCCTGGTACTGGGAAACTCCCAAATCAGAAAGGAAAAAATAAGATAGGGAAATAAAACCTTTAAAGAGTTACCATTAAAGGCAAATATTCTAACTATCTAAAACTCTAATATGCCCACAGATATGTACAGCCAAGCAAAAAGAGGATTTGTGAAAATGTGGATGCTGGGAAGCTCTGACTTGCAGTCCTAGGTGGGTGAGAAGGAAATGAGTGGTAGCTGAGCCTGCAGTACCCTTTGTGCCCTCAGTACATGAGCACAAGGACACTTGCAGTGCACATACAGCCCCAGTATACACTGCTATCCAGAAGACTGTGATCTCATATGGACAAGCACTCAAAGTAGTACTGTCTCATTTTTATTTTATATTTCACTAAGAATTATGAATCAAATTTCCTGATCTATTAATGCTGCTTTATTGGCATAAAGTTACTTTAAAACCAGTTTATTGGACCAGGGGAAGATTTCTCCTACAGAAGGAAATCCATTGGTAGTACAGGAATCACTTTCAGCCGGGTGAAAAGTTGTTCTATTTTTGTCTGGGGACTGGCCCGGCTGTCAGGTGTTCTCAAGGTTAGCACGTGGCTAAAAACCTCCTTTGACTCACATCTGGTCCTGAGTTGAGTAGAGCCCTGCAAGGATACAAACTTTGTATCCACATCTGATCTGCAAACATGGTCTGCAGATATCTGCAGATTTGCAGGGCTCTAGAGTTGAGTGCCTCAGTCTTTTGAGGAACAATTTGCTTCTCTAATATCTATGTTCTCTTCTATTATCAAATAGATGTATAGCATAGTGTTCCTGGAAATAGATCTAGACAGACTATATTCTTGTAATTCCCTCCATTAGTGGGAAGCATCCTCTTTGTATATGTAGATGCAAACCTCCTAATGCCTAGTGACCTCAAATTCTAGACAGAAATCTCATCCTGATGTGGGCATCATGTATAAGTCTTTCTTCACCTTGTCATACTGAGTTCTACCTCTGACTTCCCTCCTCTACTACTGTCTCCTCTTCTTCCTCCTCTGAACTTACCCTCTAAACAGTTAAGTAACAAAATTATATCTATCTATCTATCGTTGTATTAGCCTAACAACTTGGTAAAATATAAAACTTTAAAAGAGTTATACATTTATATAAACTCTCTAAATCTAAAAGAAGGAAACTCACAAAAATACTGTAATAACTATGGTGTTATACAAACTTGGAATAATTACACTCGAGTTACACCATAGTAAGTAAGGTAAGAACCAAACCAAACCAAACAAATATGTTTGTGTCTAATGTGAAAAGCATATTTTTAATTGAATTTTTCCTCTTCCCTCTCAAAACACTCACTCCTTTCCAACTACAAACTGATAAGAGAGCATCAACAAGATGCTACCAGCCCTAATTTCAGGTGCAATGAGCTCACAAATTCTCATATCTCATTCAACCCCATATTCAAATCTTTACAAGTTTGCTAGAAAGTGACCATTCATACAGGGGGTTGCATTTGCATAAAAAACATAAATTTAATATTTCTGCAAATGCTGTTAAATTTATAGCTTGAAATTCACACCCACACCAGACTGATAGGAAAGTCTAGGAAATGTATGAACAGGAATGGCAGAATTTATCCAGGAATGATTACCAATCTAGTGTTTACCCATTTAGCAGGCTTTTCTAGTATACTTAAGAGCCAAGTTCTGCCTTCAGATACACACACAACTCCCACTGATATCACTGAACTCACTGATAACAATGATAGTTATGTGCATGTATCTAAAAACAGAATTTACCCTTTTCATATAACATTGGAGTTTCAAAGTAAATTGATACAAGTATGTGAACTGAATATTGACCTAGTATTTGTACCACCCCTTATTGAAATACATTGTTATTGTTTCCTTTTATGCCTATTCTAACACTAAAGCTAACATGTGTATCCCTACATCGTAGGGCTCGCTGGCTTCATCTCTAGCACACTTAGATTGCTAGGTCCACCTCAGGCTGTGTTAGTAGCTGCAGAACTTGCTTCTGGGACAGCCTAGCGGTTAACATTGTTGATGGACTGCATGGGCTGCTTCATTTTCCTAGACAGTTTTTCTTTGACTCATACCTGGCTCTGAGCATTTTGCTTCTGTTATATATATTACTTCCTGCATAAAATATAGATGACTTGTATTCAGGAGTTTTAAGGGTAAAAGACTGTATACAACTTCACTCAGTCATATGTTTGGAGGGAAGGGAGAAGAGAAAGCAAGAAAGACTGCTTCCCTTTGACTTATCCAATTTGTAGTGAATTTGTGAAGTCTTTATTAATAAGTAGTAAAGTTTGCACACTCTCTTTAAAGACAGTATTGTAGAAAATGTATCAAGGAGAACAGTAAATATTTTGTTTTGTGTGTTTTATTAAAAAAGGTAAGCTTGTTTGCAGTACATTGTGGGATAGATTTTCAACAGCCAAGACCCAGCTTCCCATATTTTGGATGCACTTTATGCTCTCACATCAGGTAGCCAGAGGTATAAAATAGGAGTACAATTTTGCAGATACAAATTTTGGCTGAAAAAGGAGGCCACATGTCTGAAAAAAGTGACCTTATCTTTAGTCAGATGCATTTACTACCCTCCAACATTAACATAGGTACAAATAAATTCACAGTCATATACTCAATTTATATGCTCTTATGTTTTGTCATGTCCCTCATAGTTTACCGGCTCCTGTTTCAGAGTGAGGCAACCTCAGCTACAACACATTGGTGTCATAAAATCAACCTGGGATAAGGAGCCATATTTTAGGTAGTCAGATATGTGCTGTGTGTACACTACTTGGCACAGTTTGCAAAGTTTCTTTGTATTACTCTTACCTTGTATCTGACATCCAATCTATTGACTACTATGATTTTGCTGGCGGCCTAGATTCTCTACTACCCTTTAAATTGCTTTTTAGAGTATTCATCTTCAGTTCCAATGTCATCCATGCTCAGCAAGTTTACTTTCCGCACAGTTGCCTTGCCAATCTTTAGTCAGCCTTGAATGTCCAATTTGTTATGTTAGGCTTTCACAACCTCCTCTACCAACATTCTACACCTCATGTAAAATCCAAACGCATCCCCTTCCTGAGGTTTGACTTAACTGAGAAAGAAATCAACAATAATACCAAGTAGCTTATACCTTCTCTCTAGTCTTGACTGGTCTTAGCATTACTCCCTAAGGACTGCTCAACATACACCCTAGATCTTCTCACCCAAAGAGAGCCAGCCACTCCTCCCTCCCTTACATCCAGATGGGATAATGAGTTGCCTACCTCATTCAATCAGGAGAAACCACTTATATCCTTTCTCACAGGATAAATTTCTGATAAAAGGATGGAGTGTTTCAGGCAAATGTCAGCTTGTTTTACTCCACTTCTCCTAAAATAATAAGTTATCTGTGTTTTCCCGCCATATTGCCCTTTACAGTTTTCTCTGTGGAGCCACTTGCCTTTCTTTCTTCACACCCACTTTTACTGATTTTGCTTGTAATGAATACAAGAAATTGGCCAACTAATGATGGTTTGGTTGAATGGCAATCAAGGGTAGCCAATATTACTTATACAAGGAAAAACTGATTTGGAACCATGAAGTTATGAGCCACATGGTCATATTACCATTACTCTCATCCTTCCTGCCCCCTTCCTTATGTTGTTTGCATCTTATTTTACATTATTAGTTGTAAACTCTTCAGGGCAAAGATGGGGTCTGCCTGTGTTTTTGTGCACAACTGGTCCAATCCTAAATGGGGCCTTTCATGGTACAGCTATACAAATAAAATATCATTATCATATTAAATATACTTTTTCAGTACCATCTTTCCTATTATCAGCGTGTGACTGAATACAGGTTCTTCTTTTCCAATCATTCTCCTCTGCCACATCACTAAATAAAGAAGGCTAATTTCATATTTGACCAAGATTTGCTCCCATGGCTATGAACTGCCATGTTACAAACATTAGATTATAGTATCTCAGAATAAAATCAGGCCAGCAGGTATACAGGAGAGAACTTTCATTTACACATCAATAAATTGATAACCAACAGTGAGGGAAGAGAAATGCAGAAGAGACCCAAATGTTTAATAGTGTTTTGGTAAAACATTTTTTAATGTGCCATAAAATATTATTGGCTCTCTGAACAGATAAGGGAAATGTCAACAACTTGTTTCACAAAAGGGCCTTTATGTGGTACATTAGATTGTGCAAACTAGAGGTCTGCTGTCAGATGTAAAGAATTCAAGGTACACAGCCAGAGATGTAACCAATCAGACCTTGGAACAATGAAAAAGTGAGGGAAAAAAGACAGCAACTTTAAGAAAAGGAAGAAGTGATCATGACAAGAAGAAGAATCAAGGAGACTGAAGGTAGATAGGCAAAGGGATTTAGTTGGTATGATAAATATACAGAGACAAAGGTGCAGTATCTTTTCAGATTTCAGAGTAGCAGCCGTGTTAGTCTGTATTCGCAAAAAGAAAAGCAGTACTTGTGGCACCTTAGAGACTAACAAATTTATTAGAGCATAAGCTTTCGTGAGCTACAGCTCACTTCATCGGATGCATCCGATGAAGTGAGCTGTAGCTCATGAAAGCTTATGCTCTAATAAATTTGTTAGTCTCTAAGGTGCCACAAGTACTGCTTTTCTTTTTATCTTTTCAGAACATCACTGGGCTTCTGAAACAAAAGAAGAAAGAAATGATGGAAAATAAAGTCATGAAAATAAATGAATACAAAATACTAAAAAGGAATAAACAAGTGAAACTGATTGAGATAGGAACTGGGTCTAGAAAAAAAACATCTAGCTGCATAAATGTAATATGGGGAACAAAGAATAAAAACAGCTCAAGAACAGAACACAATTTACTGTCAGCATTGCTAATATGCATCACAGGGCTGATGGAAGGTAACAGCTGCAGCCTTCTGTATGAGGCAAAAAATAATCTACCTACCAAAACATTTGGTCACCCTGCAGAATTCACTAGACTATAGCCACTATGATTGGAGACATGTTGAGAGATTAAATATTCTGGTAGACAGAAATATTCAGAGCAAATGAGAATACGATCTAGAAGAGAACAACTCAGTGACCAATGCCATATTGTAATAGCAGTTAAGTCCATAGTCATGTGCAAGAAAACAGTGAACATTCTTCATACAGAAGTCTTCAGCATTTTGTAGAAGGAAGAGAAGTGTTATATTCTACCTGCAGCACGATCCATTAAAAGAGAACTGAAGTGATGGGAGCTATATAAATATTTACTCAATTATTTGATATATATGCATTTTTGAACTTAACAGAATTTTTTAATATACCTGTAAGTGTTTTGATCTCTCCACTCAGTGGAACAAATCCTGCCCCAACTCCTGTAGAGGATCCTAGACACAGCAGAACTAGTGCTCTGAACAAAGAAATCCTGGGTCAGCAAATCTGGGGACTAATTTACCCAGTTTGTTCTGAATTAAAGTTTGTACAGGGACTGGATGTTTGAGATGGATTTATTTCATCCTTAAGTCATACATTCCTGATATTAAATGGCATAATTGTATAGAGATTTTTTAACTGAGCAACCAGAGGCAGAATCACGCACCTACCCAACTATCTCCAGTTTTAAAAAAAAAGCGCCAACCTCTCTCTGTCCCCCTTCTTCCTCCAGATTTAATCTATAACCCATTGAAGTCAATGGAAAGATGCACATTGATTTAAATGGGCTCTGATTCAGAGTCTATATGACCTGGCACCAGACTACTACAAACAGAACTTTATCTTGTCTCTCAACTTTAATAGGGTCCCCCATTGAAATTATGCGCTGAATTTTTAAATCCAGACTCAGTTTGTACATATCCACCTGCTGAACCCCCAAACTTCTGTATTTATGTACAGTTTGGAAAACTACATGGGCAACTGCTCATTTGGATATGGAGTTACCTAGTTAGCCTATGGAAATATCCCATCTGAACAAACAATGCACCTTCTTTGGAACATTTCTTCCTTTGGCATAGAAATACTATTAAATCCTCTCACTATTAAGGTTGCCTTCCTAGTTGCAATCACTTCTGATTGAAAACTTCATGAATTAAGGTACTTATTAAGGGCCAAACATGCTCCCTGGCACTGAGTCTAAATAGCTGTCTTGGGCACTGGGGAATTCTTCAGGGTAAAGGGAAAATGTATCTTCCTTTAAAACATGGAGTGGAGTCATGCTGAGGAGGTTAATTTAGCCTTCATTCTGGAGTAGGTTCTCTGGCTCTAATGTTTCATCTTTTCATGGGAGACGGACTTTAGGATAAATATAATGATAGATGCTCTGATCTGGCCCCATCCGTTAGTCCTCTCCTGTTTTGCTCCCAAGCACTTACTGAATACAATCATGCACAGAGACCTTGCAGAACTGAACTTCCCATCATGCAGGTATTGGGCACCACCAGGGAAAGTCTCCATTCTCAAAGGGTTCAGCATAGACATGGAAGAGGGGACACGATTTACGCAAATGAAGCCATATCTATATTTCTTCCCTGAAAAGTGATTAGCAGTCCTTTCATAGAGTTCCTTCCATGTTCTCCTTTCCTTTACATCCTGACATCTCACATCTTGTTTTATCCAAAGCAGACACCCCCCCAAAAATAAACCCAACCAACCACCACCTCTCTTCATTTACTTGCATTTGACTTCCAGAGAGCCATTAAACAAATTAAATATTAAATATCATTTAGAGGCCCAACATTAAGGAAATTTTTGTCCTATGTGAAGGTCACAAACAGGATAAAAAAGCTTTGAAAGCTAGTATTTGGGGATGGATTAAACTGGCCATTGAAGAAGAGTACTCCACTTCCAGAGAAATATCTCCAGAAGAAATTCTGGTCCATTCAACCATCTCTGTGGCAGCCAGAGGGACAGAGAAATAAAGTGCCTTATAAAATTTGCTGGCTTGACACTAGACTTCCTATCATTCTTTCAGCACTAGAAAATGAGGATACGAGAACCTAATGGAGTCTGAAATTTTGCAAACCACTCACTGTGTTTTGAGTTCACAAATTTTGCAAAACTTTTTTCAAGTTTGCAGTTTTTGTGGGGAGGGACCTGTAATTCACATGTACTTGTTTTCAGGGGTGTTTCCATTTTTAAAAACATTTTTCTAACTAAAAAGAAGCCTGTACTGTACAATAGCTATAAAAGAACACTAGCCGAAAGGTAGGCTGGTAGAAGTCAGTTTCTTCAACTAGCTAGAACCAACTCTGTGTAATCTAATGTAACCTAATTTTTCCATCACCTACCAACTTAGATTTTAAAGTTACTCTCTATTGACTGATTTTTCAATGGGTTTTAACAGGATTCAATTTTTTTCAATATTTATCTGCCTTGTGAGACTCTAATTGCTGCTGGAACATACAATGCAGTGGCAGTAAAACAGCTCAGTTCACTCAAGTCAATCTCTTCCATAGCACTAAACCTGAACAGACCAGCCTGGAGCAAGGCAGTTCCAACAGTAGGCAGTTCCACTCAATCCTTCTTTCCTTCCCTTACAGAATGCCTCCACTACTGAGCTCCATCTGCATCCTCCCCCACATGTGGAGAAAAGGCTGTTAGGTCTACCTAACTGGGCAGGATCTCAACCTCCCAGAAGTTAAGATGCGTGGAGTTGAATATAAAGTGTGGTCTAAGTTCAGGGTCCTCAAATCCACCTACCCACCCACCCCCCATCCTTTTTATAGGAATTTTGGGAAAATTTGGATATGTTGTTTCAGTAGAAAAATTCCATGAATCTCAAAGGGAGCAAGAGCAAGTCCTTTCTATTTTGACATATATTCCAATACTTACTTTAAAGTTAGCATATTCTTTCACCTATCTATTACTCTGAACATTAGTGAATCATGCTCCTTGTACTGCTATTTATATTTTCCTCCAAGAAACATAAATATAACTGAGTGACTGCAGCAGAAATTTCTCTTTTAATCAAAAAGAATAACAAGACAGTACATGGAGGTAATTTCCTGGTATGAAGATGTTAGCCTAAATATTTTGATTGCATTATGTCAACTTCATAAAATGGAATTTCTAGATTATAAAAGCATCTTGAGCAGATTACAAAATGCTTAAGTGCTGGATATCAATAATTCAATAAAGTCAATAGGAAGCTGACACTATACTTTTTCCATCTTATCTATGATTTACTCAAAAGCTATACCTAGGTTTTATTTTTCTATGAATTTGTGTATTATTTGTATAAGCAACACTTACAGATTATGAGTTTAACCAACTTCAGAAACTGAAACAACATACAGTCTACTTCAATTTTAACGTTATCAGCTTCCTGCACTATAGTTCTGTCATAGTTGGCCTTAGTTAATAGAACAAACTGTAATTTAAAGTAGGACACATTTAAGATGAAATAAAGAAATTGTATTTCACTGATAACATTACAGTTGCTTGTCAAAGAAAATTGTTTAATCAAGTAATTCTGAAAGTAATTTTACCTATTAAGTGCCAGGTTATGCATAAGAGGGGGAGGGTGCCCTGTGCTCAGGGGCCAGTGACAACTGCAGTTAGAGAACTGTACTCTATATAAAACAGAATACACTACAAACTACAATAAAGTGTAGAGAGATTAACAGGGTGCAGAGAAAAAGATGCACATGGCATCAAAATTAGAAGCTTCAATAGATCAAGTCCTGAAGTCCTGACTTAGTCTGTACTCAATCAGAATTCTAGCTGAAGAATATTTAGAACTCATATAGCACTTCTGATCCATATGCTCAAAGTGATTACAAAAATAGGCATTGAAGTTAATAGGAAATTTACCTGAGGAAGAAATGAATAGCATTTGTCTCAATAAGATGCAAAAAGTCTACTATTAGGCAGATATAATACATTATATAGGGAAGCAAATATAAAAGCACCACTGCATCCTGTAATACTGCAGCAGATAATGTAATAAGAATGATATATTTACATTTTTTTCAGGTCATGATTAGGATTTTTTTTAAAGTTAGACATAGTTTCCTAGTATATAGTTTTACTATTGTTTACATCAGAGATTGTAAATGGGAGGGGAGGTCCACAGGACAATCATAAAAATACACTGGCAACCACAGCAATTGCTTATGTGGAAAAGTAGTATTAGGAAAGTATTTAATGTAATTTTAGCTGTCTTTATGAAATTTAGCAGCTGGAAACATTAGTTTAGACAGCTCTCCAGATCACTGGCAGTCCACAGATCACAGTTCTGAGAATCTCAGCCAATGATATATCAGAGGTTCCCAAGGAGACTAAAGAAGTTAGGCACTTGCCTCCCACTGAAATTCAATGGAAGTTGGACACTTAATTTCCTTAGGTGCCTTTGAAAATCCCAATCATATGGTATATCATTGATGACAATTGTATATTTGCACTTGAGATTATATTATGTATTGTAAATTTTTCATATGTGTATTCCTTTTAATGTAATTTTCTTCCGGGGATTGCAAGAGTCTCAAGACATTCCTTTGCTTAACAATGATGGCAGATATACACATATTTTAGGATTAATGAAAGCTTGTTTATTGTAGTTCTAATAGTACTTTGAGAAAACCAGTTGTCAAAAAGAAAAAAAATACAAATAAAATCAAAGCACACAACCACCACTAAGAGAAAGGTTAGGGACGGCAAGATAAAATTATTCTACATGAGTAATTCTCTTTGATACCTTTTATAGTAACATTTTATTTTACAGAAGTCAGCAAAGAGGAAAACTGTTTTTCATCAGATGATTTTAAATTAGGGGTTCCTGAGTGCCAGAGCCATTTTAACTAACTTCATGATAACATACGTGTATACTCACAATTAATACATTGATTAAAAGAGTACTTTTTTACCTGAAACAAGATTAGTTTTGCCATATCTACAAGGACAAGATAACCATTCAACATTACTTGAAGAATTAGACACGATAAGGGCTTGGTAAATGGACTTGACATTTACTAGCTCAAAGTTTAAGCCCACTAGTTAGAGTGAAAAACACCTGCACTGGCAGAACCTCCAAAGCTACATCCTCTGCAATTTAAAGGAATATACCTTTTATGATTCATTCATCGTATGGTGTATTTATACAATGTGCCAAACAACCGTAGCTTGTGTTTCTTGATTTTCTTTTACCTTCTTTCCCTTCCTGGCTGTGCTCTTTCCTTCCTATAAAGGAATACCTTTTCCTGTATTGATTTTTTGGAGTCTATTGTTTCCTCTTTCTTTCCCTACATTGCATATTTTCCTCCTGCCCTTGATTTTGTCTGCTCCCCTTCTCTTGCCTCAGAGAGCTCTCTCTCCTTAATATCCCACTACTCTTATATAATTTATCAGTCTCTGTCTCTCCCACATCCTTGCATCCACAACTTTACTCCCATCCACCTTTTTATGCATAGCGTTTGAAACAATTAGCAGACACCTGCTAACAAGTAAACTAAACTAACATGATGAGCCCCATTGTCCAGGGAAAATATGCAGAGGAGAAGCCAAATCACTCTGCCCACCCTTGTGTGGATAGTTCTATTATTTCTTTAAATCAGTATCAAGAAGCTAGGCAGGAGGGGCTGGGAAGACTCTGCTTCATTGTAGAAAGAGAACAGATTTAGAAATAAAACTATTTTTTTCTAATAAGGTCATGTATTCCTTCTTAGAGGAGATATAACACCTCCACTTGTTGAGAAAGAAGAAGATGCTTGGATTCCTATCAAGATGTTGTTCTTGAACCCTATTTGGAGTCCCCATATTTTGTTGCCTTCAGTTAATAAATGAGAAGAGGATGTTGGTGGGAGGTTTCTGCTAATCAGTTACTCTCACCTTTGGGTGATACTCTGCAGTGAATAACTCCATTGCCTACCCCTCCTGGTACTCATGGCTCTTAAGCAGCATTAGAGTAAAGAGGGACCTGATTCTTGATAGTTTCACTCCTGCCCAGCTCACTTTTACCTGAGGTCCTAGCAAACCTACATTATTCCAAGACATAATCAAAGCCCACAGCCATTCCAATGTCTAGCCAAAGCCACAGCACCATGCAGACTATTGCATGAGGCAGTCAGTGAGCCTCCAATACCCTTCTGCACTGAAGATGGGTGGGTCCCTAATTCTAAGGAAAGGGGGGCCATTACCTAACTCCCAATCTCAGCAGAGGTGGGAGAAGTAACTATCTACCTTTCCCTCTTTCATTTTAGTCTAACCCCAACTGCCTGATGTGGCAATCCTGAACAACAAACATCAACTAAGTGAACCACAAACCTGTGCATATTCACCAACAGAACGAACTGCTGACCAGGGAAACCCATACAATTACTTCAAAGCCCAGATATACACAAATGGCTGAAACTGTGACAACCTGTCCTAACCCAACTAGCCATACTGACAGAGCTACAGGAAAAATGATTTTCCATGCAACCAATAACCTGATGAGAAGAGTGTGGGGAGGTCAGGACAGAAGTAGGACTGTGTCTCCTAGGGGCTGCCATTTATGAGTGGAAGAATCCTACTGTACCCCACAAATCTCACCGATCGCTAGTAGCACTGGAACTGGCCACCATTAGCCTCTCTCAACAGGGAAGGCTTCTATTGCCCGGCAGTTGCCATGATCATCCCCTGCTTTCCACTCCCTGGTGGTGTGTGGGTTCTGTTGTGTAAGTCCACAATCCAGTGCTGGCCATGATGGGCTTGCACTATCTGAAGAGAAGGAAATATATTATTCAGTTTTCACACACTTCTCAAAACTTCAACTAAAGATATTGGTTAACATTAACGGAGACTATTCCAGCTATACGTATTAGATTCATGTTTATTGGTCTAGTAAGGGATGGCAACAAATCTCTCATTAGCTTACACTGTAGCTATTGTATAGTAGGTGTGTTTAATTCTGCTATTCTCTTCCTACACTGAGTTATACTAAGTGGTGTTTCTAACCAACTTTGCTTCTTTACACACTAATCATTTTCAAATCAACATCTGCATCCCTTTGCCAA
The DNA here is from genome assembly GCF_009764565.3 of Dermochelys coriacea. Classification (NCBI taxonomy): domain Eukaryota; kingdom Metazoa; phylum Chordata; order Testudines; family Dermochelyidae; genus Dermochelys; species Dermochelys coriacea. The sequence continues at coordinate 100,073,859 of NC_050075.1, read as the reverse complement.
TTGGTCCTCCTTTATTAGTATCACTGAGTGGATATGAATATTATAATTTCTACTTTAAAAGGGTTCTCAAAAATAAAGAATGTGGAGGATCAACACGTCAGCTTGCATACCAGTAAGAGACTATATCACTCATCATTCCTTTTTAAGATTTGTGATTCTATTGAGATGATATGTATTGAAATAATATCTCACAAACAGGGAAAGGATGGTCTCCAGTGACAACAATATGTCAACGATGTCAAAACACTGTCAAATAAAACTGCTATTCTTACTGTTCAGACTTTATCAGCATGTAATTTCCACTGTTATTTTGTAATTGTCAATGTGTTTTCATAGTTCCAGCCCTACATGATTAATAATTTTACACACACTTCCATTCAGATATAATATAGGAATGTTTCTGAACATTCAGGAGCTATATTCTTCATAACACAAGGCCACTTTTTTCCTCTTTAATATGTATAACTTTTTATTTGTGTGCCAAAGAAAATATCTTGGTGTAATTTCTTTGTTTACTCAGCATTAAAATGACATTGTATGAAGACAGCAGAGTACAGTGCAAAGCTGTATGAAATGATTGCACTGAAATTGAAGACAAAAAATTGAATATTACAGCACTAAAGTATGAAATCAAAAATTGTCCTATTTTTGTTAAAAAAAATTGGGACAAAGTAATCACAACAGTTTAACACAAAAATGGGCTGCCTTTGGATAAAACTGAAAAGGATGAAAATTCATTGGATTATTGGTGAAACATTAGCAAAAATCACTCAACATGAAATTCCAAACACATCTGTTAAAATTTCTCCATTTTGCATGGGTCCTGCTGAAAGGGTAAACTCAAAAAGCCTTTACTATATATGCAACTCTTAATGAGGCATGTGAAGTGGTTCACTCACCAGAGGTGCACCTCCTTGTAACTATGCATGATGTAGCACCTCTCTCCCCAGCTGAAACCCCTTGCTCATGGTCCCTCTGGTAGTCTGCCCCTTCAGTGACTCAGCCCTCCTGCCAGGCCAGTAACTGTGTCCACCCTTCTTAGGGTATCCAAGTAGCCCCACAAAGGGCAGCTTCACTGTCAGACAAGGGATCCCAGGGCTCACTGGACTAAGGTCCCAAAGTTGTTCCCCTCTGAGTTATAAATTCTTCCTAGTCCATATTCACCTGTATCCAATGTGGGCTTTTTGCTTTCAGCCCCATTCAGGGGTGCGTAGGGGAAACCTTGGCCCACTCACTCTACCAGGTTTCAATCCAGGGCCCTGTGGTGGACAGCACCATAAAGGTTCTATGCTGCTGCTCCCCTGGATTGCTTCCTAGCACACTCATTACACAAAAAGGCAAAGCAAAAGCGTTTAAATAAAAATAAATTGATGATAAATCCCAGATGTTGCAAGTGTCCAGCATCCTTTTTAGCTCAGCAGATCAGGTAAGTTCTCAATAGTCAGGGACCCCAGGCAGCTGGATCTCCTACAGCAGAGGCTTCCTCAGAGGAGCTAACACTATAGGTCTGTTCACCTCCACTAGCTCTGCCTGCTACTGAACTACTCTGTGGCTGCTCCTCTTTCAAGCTCCTCCTCCAGCCCAGGCATGCTTTGTAGATGGCGCAAAGTGGGGCTGCCTAGGACCAAAGTAGCTCTTTAACCCCTTCCTCTCCAGTGTGGGGTTTGTATTCCCTCTCACAAGGCAACATTGTTTAACAGAGAGACTAGCAGTGAATGAAGATACCTGAGCTCTACTCCTGACTCTGCCATTCAATTCTGTGTGACCTTGAGAAAGTTAATAAACATCTCTTTGCTTCAGTTACCCGCAAGGGAATAATACCAGTTGCCAATATTTGCCAAACACTCTGATATATTTGGATGAAAGACACTAGATAAGTACAAAATTTTATTATTAGAGCTACAAACATTTTAAAATATAAAAACCTAAATCCTATATGGTTGTCCGTTTTTTCTAAAGTTCATATGTTAGTGTCAATTATAAAGAATTAAACTTTAACTTCAAGATAATATACAACAGGCAACTGTGAATTATGAAGCTATAATTCAAATCAAGGGGTTCTAGTAATTATGAAAGTGAAAGAAAAATTAGACTGAATTCAAGCACAATATCCAGTATTTTATATAGTATGTTTTATCCTTCCCTCTTCCTCTGACAGAATGAATTTTTTCTGTTCCATTTTGTGACTAATTTAATCCTTCCTTACCACTTTGTATAATAAAACAAAATAATGATATGCAGTTGCAAACAATTAGATACTTACAAGCAAAGCAATGATTATTTTCCTAATTAGGGCCCAATTCCAGAGGTACTACATGCACTAAGGACTTGCTTTACCAAAACAATTAAACAAATACCTAATTAAGTATGTGCTTAAATCCCACTGATATCAATCAGGATGTAAATCCCCTTGAAGTCTATGTAAGGTTTACTTGCAGAAAGACAGTAGAATATAAATAGCTGTAGACGCACTCATCAATAATTTTATTGCAATTTAATCTGATCTAAAGTACGTAGGTGGTACAGATTTTCCAAAAAGCTTTTAGAGTTTTGAAACTGAACTAGCAAGTAATGATTTTATCCATATTTTGATTATATAGTGGCTTTAAATAGCTGTCCATATTTATAGCATGTTGGAATATATCTAGGTTGTCTGACGAAGATCTCTGACAAAGGTGAAGTTTCCTGTATGCCTCCCTGCAATGAGAAATTAAAAAACCTGACATTTTCCCTCTAGTCAATGTCTATTTGTTTGTAGTTCGAAGATAACATTAGACTGAAGTGATATTTTTTAAAATGAGGAAAATACTTTCAGTGTATCCAGACAACAAGGGGGTTCAAAACATGTTTTCTTCGTAACCTGCCTACACAGAACCTGCCTCCATAGTCCTCCTCTCTTCTATTTAATGTCACTTTCACATTAGTAGCCCCTGCAGTTGCAGTCACCATAATGTCCTGAGATCCTTAACAGGCATGAATTTTAGGCCAAAGCCTGAGATTATACACAGGTACAATCTATTTTGTAGGTGGCTTCAAGGTTGCCAGTGGCAGGCATGCAACTAGTGTAAAACAAAGTATGAGAATCTCCCCTGAATCCTAAGTGATGACAGTTAGCTTCATAGGGTTTATTGAGCTGCAATACCAAGTCGAGATCTTGCAATCATGATTCAAACAAATCATTATTTAATATATTATTATTCATATTACAACAGAACCCAAAGTGTGTTAGGTGCTTCACACACATACAGTCCTTGCACTTAAAATATTACTATTGTAAGTTTTTGAAGGTGTGAGAGCATACTGTCATGATACATATAATCCCATTCTGTTTCAGCAAAAGGCACTTATTAAATAAATCAGTTACAAACTATGACCACAGTTTAGCAAGATAATTAAGCATATGCCTATGTTTCAGACATTAGTAACCTCATTGAAGTAAATGGGATTACTCATGTGTTTAAAGTTACACAATTGCTTAAGTATTTCACTGAATCGGGGCCTATAAACACAAACAGACTATCACACAGCCTGAGTTCCATGAAGACCCCAGTGCACTTCCATATCAGCCTCTCCCACTTTTCAGAGTACCCAAGGAGGGTAGAAGTTCATGCCTGAAGAACATGACCCCGTACAAGTCTCCATCTCCATATGTTCCTCTTTCCCAGGGATCACACCCTGTCTGAAACTCTATAAAGAACACAGAGAGGTGTTAGAATAATCATATCATGATGGAATTAAAACAAACTAAAAAGCAATTAGTTAATCAGGAGATGACCTCAATTGTTCCAGGACCCTAGTGGCCCTTAGAACTTCTCCTGTGCCCTTCCCACAGTCTTTGTGTGACTCAAGCCCCTGCAGGGAGTAGGGTCTTCTGTTTCAGCCTGGGATTTGCTGGGAGACAGCCCCTCATGACCTTTTCTCCTCCTCTCTAGTGTCTTGGGATAGCTCCAGCTGTATGTATCTCCATAAATTTCAAAGGGGAATTTTAGCTGAGTAAGGACTCAGGGATCAAATATACATGCTGTTATGCATGTAGTGTTAATGGTTGCCCTCAAACAGATTTTTAATCATTAGACAATCACCGACTTGGTTAAATCTGATGGGTGTGATACACACCATACATTCAGGCTAAATGGGAGGAGCATTTAAGCCCCTTTTACACTGTGACAACTGGAAACAACAGAAGACACTGTCCAAGGTACTGGGCCACATTGCAAGGCGTGAACAAGAACTAACATGGAAAGAATAAGAAGGGTTTCCCTAGGACCCCTTGCAAATGCTATGGGATTGTTTAGCTAGCTGTGTATGTATATGTGATGCATAAACCTCACAGAAAGTGAAAAGGCAGTGAGAGAAGCAGTCATGAACATGGCCGTGAGAGGGAATAGAGAGACAGAATTCACTGGGCACAGAGTGTGCTGCAAAGACAGGTTTGGAAACTGAGCAAGGAAACTGCCTGCTATTTATCCCTTCTGTCTTCAGGGGAATAGGACTTTGTCGAAATTCATTGTAAATAAATAGGATTGCACTGAAGAAACATATATCATCAATTTCTCCTCCTAATAAAAAGAAAGTGGCAAGGCCCCAAATATTGGCTAATCACTTGTGCCTGTGTTTTTCCAGCAGTGAAACTGCTTGTGAGAGTTAAGACCATAGACAGAAGCTGTGTTTTCTACCTTTGCTATTCTTTCTCTCCTCTTTTGTGTGTATTTGTCTTGTTTTGTTTTCTAGAAAACAGGACTGGACTTCAACAGCAACGGCATGAACAACAGCTCCAGACCATCTCTACTAACTTCCTCTCTTTTAATCCCAAAAAGTTATCATATTTAATATCATCTAAAAGACTGTCAGATGGGGAGGGGGAGAAGTGAATTGGGTTACCTCTAAAAACTCTCTCCAGCTAAGGGGAAAGGGAATAAGGGATGCTGTTGAAATGAAAGACTCATTTAATACCTGAGAGACAAGGTGGGTGAGTTCATATCATTTATTGGACCAACTGCTGTTAACAGAAATTAGTCTAATAAAAGATATTACCTCACCCCCTTTGTCTCTCCAATATCCTGGGACCAACCCCTCTACATCATCACTGCATACTTACTTAATACTTTACATTTCAAATGTTTTAACTGTTTTTCTTTCTTTCTGTAGCTCTAATAAAAGATTTAAAAGATTTTTAATCATGTGTTTGCCATTATACTAAGCAGGCTAAGGTCTCATATACCAAATCCTAAATCTTCTTTAAAAGGATGCTATCAGTTTGCAGCTGTGGACAATAAGTCACTGTACCTTAAAAATAGGAGGCAGTAAGTGACAGTTGGCATGCTCCACCCTTTCATGCCCTCAACACAGAGCAGAACTCTCAGGGAGCAGGTGTGCCATACATACATTGATGGCCAAAAGATTTTGAACTCGAGTGCGTGGGGTACATACATACCATTAGTGGAATGTGCTTATAGACAATCAGTGGAAGGAGAATCTTTACTATTGGGAATACTATTTAGTTTATGTTTAAACTTAACTAATGAGAAAGAAATGCTAATGTGGCTCAAACATTTCAAGCTGATTTCATTTCTGGGATATCATATTTGTTTCATTCAGTCTGACATCTATATTTCATGATAATGCCTTTCCTCTGATAACCCACTGTTAGTAATTTTCTCTTCCTGTGCCTCTCCACCCTGGGCCAAATTCTCCTTGAATTATGGAAGTAATCATTTGACCTTCTCTGCACAATAGTCTATGTTTCTTATCACTGTTTCAATAGTGTTTTCATTAAACATTGCCAACAACCGCTGAGAGAACATTAACTCCTCCAAAACTACCATAGTGCAAACATAAGTGCATATCAGAAAACCTGGGAAGAGGTGAAATGTGGGATGGGATGGAAAGTTTGTGCTCCCTCTCTACCAAAACCTGTATAGGGGGCACACCATTTTCTGGAGTCTCAGAAGGATGTTTTAGGATAAGGCTTAGGGGTCTCCACACGGATGTGCACTCAAATTCCCACACAGTGTTGTCAACTACATACTCCCTACCTTACCAATAAAGTTTACTTGTGTTACTATCAGGAATAAGTGGTTGGGAAGAGGGAAGGCACTGTAGGGACTCACATTAACACTGCATCAAGTTGTGGGGGGAGGACATTTTTGTGTGGAATTTGACTCAAGAAAATGAACTAAATTGAATTAAATATGTTACATATTCCTATTTGAATTTTTCAGTGTGTTCCTCTCTGCTACTCCCCCATAGCATAATGCTGCAGTACAGAAAGCTGAGCTCTGGTCAGACAAAACCTAATTATTTCTTGATAAACAAAATATATTTCTGTAAGTTGAAGCCCTATTCAGTACTTATTTCCAAAGGGTTTAGAATATTATTATATTCTGGTAATCTGTTTCTGTTTTAGGTGCAGTAATTCAACAAACTGACACGGATAATTCGTATGCTCAGCAATAAAACTTTACTTAGATGTTCTAATGTACATCTTGATACATTTTTATTTGTGTTGGATTTAAGTATTGCATGCATTTAGACAATTGCTACATATTAAATGCAGCTTATGGGATATGCAATACATATCCTTATAACATACTCAACCGAAGGAGTAAATTTTCAAATCTTCAACTGATGTCGTAGTTGCTGGAATAAACAGTTTTTGAGAAGAATGACATCTTGGTTAGGTAATGTTTGAAAAATGTTGACTTTATAGAGCTTATATGGGGTCACGTTGAAGCAAATATGATGTTATTGGAACTCTGTGATGCTGGCAGACCAGTTACCAGCTCATGCCAAGGACCCTAGACCCCACTGAACACTTACAAATGCATAGCTGGGAACCAGTCTGGCTCACTTATATGTTATAATTGTTAGAAAATATGTTAAGTTGATAAGAATATGTTTAGTGTAGGCGATGGTATAAACTTATATTGAATGTTTACCTTGTAAATCTCTGAAATTGTGTAACTCGCCAAACAGGAAAGAAGCATTAATGTAAAGTTCTAGTTCTGCACACAAGAAAGCCCACTGAAATCAAATGAGCCATTGTGAAATATCAAAGAACAAAGATTTTGTTGATTTCCCCACACGCACATGCCCCCACCCCCCGCCATGAAGAGGAGACAGATGCCAACACTTGTTCCAATCAGTTTGAGCTCTGGGAAAAGGGAATAAAAATGCTTGACCAGAAGGAACTGTATCACTATGCTGCTGAGAATTTGGAGAGGGCAATATTTCTAAGCATACGCAAGGAAGCTCCAAGCTGCTTAAACATAGAAAGTCAGCATATTTCAGCAGTTTCTGTTATCTTTTGGAACCTTAGACTCTAACTCATTTGTAAAAAGGAAAGGAGTACTTGTGGCACCTTAGAGACTAACAAATTTATTTGAGCATAAGCTTTCGTGAGCTACAGCTCACTTCATCGGATGCATTTGGTGGAAAATACAGAGGGGAGATTGATATACACACACAGAGAACATGAAACAATGGGTTTATCATACACACTGTAAGGAGAGTGATCACTTAAGATAAGCCATTGGAAGGCTATTTCCAGCAGTTAACAAGAATATCTGAGGAACAGTGGGGGGTGAGGTGGGGGGGAGAAATAGTTTTACTTTGTGTAATGACTCATCCATTCCCAGTCTCTATTCAAGCCTAAATTAATTCTATCCAGTTTGCAAATTAATTCCAATTCAGCAGTCTCTCCTTGGAGTCTGTTTTGGAATTAATTTGCAAACTGGATAGAATTAATTTAGGCTTGAATAGAGACTGGGAATGGATGAGTCATTACACAAAGTAAAACTATTTCTCCCCCCCACCTCACCCCCCACTGTTCCTCAGATATTCTTGTTAACTGCTGGAAATAGCTTATCTTGCTTGTCACCATGAAAGGTTTTCCTCCCCCCCCCCCCCGCTGCTGGTGATGGCTTATCTTAAGTGATCACTCTCCTTACAGTGTGTATGATAAACCCATTGTTTCATGTTCTCAGTGTGTGTATATCAATCTCCCCTCTGTATTTTCCACCAAATGCATCCGATGAAGTGAGCTGTAGCTCACGAAAGCTTATGCTCAAATAAATTTGTTAGTCTCTAAGGTGCCACAAGTACTCCTTTTCTTTTTGTGAATACAGACTAACATGGCTGCTACTCTGTAACTCATTTGTGTGTGTATGTGTATCTGCTTTAACCTTGTAAATAATTCTCATTTCTTTTTCTTAGTTGATACATTTTTAATTAGTATTATAGAATTGGCTACAAGCCTTGTCTTTGATTTGAGATCTGGGGTACAATTGACTTGAGGTAAGTGACTCGTCTTTTGGGACTGGGAATAACCTGAATATTGTTGTGATTTTTGGTGTAAGGGACTATCTCATAAAGGCAACCCTGCCTACGTGGACCAGAGTACCCAAGTGGACTGTCAGTGACTCCATGTTAAGGCTGTTGTAGTGCCGGAGAAGTTCACACTTGATACTTGGTTGGTGAAATCTAAGTATAGAACACACAGCCAGTTTGGGGTTTGTGCCATGTTTCTCAACAGTCTGCCCTGATGTTGGCATTCACAGTCATGAGATACTCTAGACAGCCTGATATACTCATATAGGACCTACTGTATCAGAAGCAATGGATCAATTTGTAATACATTCCAGCCTATTCTGCAGAGAATATCTGTGCCAGATAATAGCATTTTAAAAGTGAGGTTTTTTCTTTTTAAGAAGTTTAGAACACAAGTTGCCTCTCCCCCTATTCCTAGAATCTGTTATTCATTAAACACAGAATGCTTCATAATATTTTATCATTTAGATGAGGAGCAAACAAAAAAAGTAGAAAATATATATAAAGATTCTTATAAAGATGATTTTAGAAAGTAAAAAATCTCTTTATGGACAAGAGCTATTATAAATAAAACTGTTTTGTTCTTTTGTTGTATATACTTTAATGAGTATCCAGTTATATTTTCATGATTAATTTAGTACTGAAAAATAAGACGGACGGCATCCCACTTATGATATAATATATTTTATAGTGACTTCCAGCTGAGTGTTTGCAAAGTACTTTGGAAGTATTAGTAAATTAAGCCTCTCACAACACCCACATGAAGTACATATAGGTATATCCAATTCAAAGATGTACCTGCAAGTAGATCACAGTACACTAATCAAACCTCAAGGTAAAAATGGCATGTACAATCATAACAAGGTCCACATCCAAAACAAAATGTCATTAGCCTTACAAAGAAAGAATTGGGCACCTTGCAGAAGCTGTGGATCTAATAAGATCCTTATTTGTGAACAATATTTGTCCAACATCAAATAATATTGCGGACACAAAACTAGCCAAATCTTCCAGTTGCTTCTCCTACATTTTAACATTATTTCTGGGTCCCAGCAAAGTAAACTGCAGCCTCTGAAGACCCTGGGTCCTCTGCTCCATTGTAGCAGCATGATGGACCATAATGGAGACATACACTATCCATATTCCACAGTGGGCTGGCAGCATCATGGCTGGAAATAACACCATAGAGGTTCCAAGGAAAGGACAGTAACAACATTATACCTTAAAAATACACACAGTGCAGTACTTCGATGTTTTTAGTAAATTGGTACAAAATAAATCCATGAGTTCAAGCCTCATAACATTTATTATTTTCAAAATTTTCAGATAAATTGTATGAATGATTGCTCTAGTTTATTTCAAAATACCATGAAATTGGGGAGGGGGGAGTGGCGTTTTTTTTGTGGTGGGGGAGGTGGAAACGCACATGTGATTTCAAAGGTGGCAGAACAAATGTGTTTGTCTAGAGTTGTATCAAACAACTACACAAATATACTTCTATGCAATTATCTTGAGTACGCGACTAACTTAACCAGCATAGAAACCTTTCAAAATATATACTAAAACACTCAAAGTAATACTATCTTGTCATGCTAAGGCTGAGACAGAAAATCTGAAGTATGGTGTGGCTTCCATATTGGAAGAGACCAAAGAAACAAGGATTATTTAGTTTGAATATTTCCAGGAGAACAGTTTAAATGGTTTCAATTTAGGCAATAAAAATTATGAAGAGTAAAATAAAAAGTGATCAGACCCATTGACACTGTCCTACAATAGAATAAGCAGCCAATCAACAAAGTTGATAGCATGCAGATTAAAACCAAATAAACAAATACCTCCCACTGTGGTTAGTCAGTCTGTAGTCGTTCTGTGGTCATCCCTCCCAGTCAGGCTTGGAGGGAGGCCACTCTGCCTTACTACATCACACAGTAAGCAGTCAATAAGCAGGCTAGGGCTCTGGCCCTCTGTTCAGAACAGAGCAGCACACAGTCTATTGTCCAGCCTTCTGGCTGAGGCAGGCAGCAATCTACAGTTTATAGCTCTGGCTCTTTGGGTGGGGCAGAGCAACAAGCAATCTTTAACCCAAAACCTCATGGCTTGAGCAGATAGCAATTTAGAGTGTAGGAGCTGTGACCCTCGGGTGGGGCAGAGGAAGGAGCAGTTTTTAGCTTCAGCCTTCAGGCTGGAGCACACAGCAATCGCAGCCTAGGGGCTCACTGCCTCTTGGCTGGGGCAAGCCACAAGCAGGGCACAGGCGTACCGGCCTAGGGTGAGTAGGCTGCCACCCCAGGGTTGGGGTTGGTGGCAAGGGGTAGGGGGATCCGGGCCCAACCTATTCCACTGGGTTCCAGCCCAGGGCTCTAACAGTGGAAGTGGTCCCGCCACTGGGACAGCGTGGATCCTACAGAAACACTGACTCATTTTCTGGCCACACAACAGGACTATATCTGGTTCTCCTGGGCTACTTCCTACCGCCCTTCCTTGACATGACTTCATAGTCCATAGGTCCTCAGACTCCTCTGAGTATATGGTAGACGGCAGCCCCAGCAAGTCCCCTCCACAGTCAGTCTCCTCTGGGAGCAGGGCACTGCACAGCTTGGTCTCTGGTCTGGAGTTCCACAGCAAAGTAGAGACATCTGCCTCCTTCCCTAACTCTGGCCCAAGTGAGCTGGAGGGCATCCCTCTTAAACTTCCTGTCCTGTCCTTCTGTTTCCAGCACAGGGGGGTGGGGCTGGCTTCGCATTGTCCACCCAGGGTGTGCAGGGCAGTTCCTCCCCATCAGACTTGGAGGGAGACCACTCTGTCTCACTACACAATCTATAAAACTCACTGTCATGGGATTTCTTCAAATAAAAGATTGTAGCAGGATTTTAAAAGAGGGCTGGAAAACTGAACGACCAACAGTGACATACAGTGCTTGTCAACATACTTGTTAATATAGTGTAATCAAATTTCATGCACCAAGGTGTCAGTTGACCACAACCAGAGTCACATGAAATTCCCTTCATCTATCTCCTCTCCAATATACTACACAACACTGCTTTGTACTGTGGGCTGGGTTTTGTGTGTGTGTTTCTTTTTACTTCCTCTGAAGCCCACCGCCAGAGCCAGACTAATGAATTTAATGGACCATCGGACAACTCTATTATGACAAAAGCTGAAAAACAAGACATTTTCAAAATATTAATCTCTTCAACAGCCATAGATCCAGATCCCCTGATGAACTGACACAAATCTAATAGTGAAAGACTAGGACCTGAAAGAGACTTTCTGGAAAGAATGAATACAAAGTTAGGTAAACTACAGGGCCCCTTTTATAGAGAGCAAGGTAGAAACCCTGGAAGTTTAATATTTTAGTTACTGAAATTGTGGACACATGACAAGTAGTAAAGAAACCAGCCACAAAACAGGCAAAGAGGTGCAATAGGCATTTCAAGCTAGAATTCCTAAAAATTACAATCCAGAGGATTAGTGGGATCATTCTGGTCTCTGATTTGGTGGACTGAACAGAAAAGAAAATCCCTGCAGATCTGAAAGATGTCCCAACACACTTGATCCCCATTAGAGGAAAAGCAGGGCCAAAAATTGGAGGTTCAACAAAATAAAAGCAAGTCTATCTGATGAAAGAGTTAAAAGAATGACTTTTGGCATTAGCTAAGACAAAGAGATACTTGACAGTGGATTGAAAGATCCTAATCTTCTCTGATTTAAACCCTGATATAGAGCAGAGGAAAAAAAATAATAACGCTCAGACAGGACTTTGAATGAAAATAGGTTTGCAACAGTTCTGCATCCTGTTTAATTCAAAGTTACTTATCGAGGGGAAAAATTTGTTGGGATATTACTTCAGCATTTCATTTTCATGTTCAGGCTTTTACATGGTCTGGAATTTCTTCTGGAGGCCCAAGCTTCTTCAGAAGAGGACTGATATATCATCTGTTATATGAGAATAATGCTATATTTGATTCACTGATCACAAATTTTAAGTTAATCGCTTGTGGAAAACTCACTGGCTATGAAAGTGTCATGGCAGAAGGTGCAAAGTTTATATGTTGTTGTTAATATTATCATAGCATCAAAAATGGCACTATGTATTTTACAGACATATTAGACACTTCCCTGTCCCTAGGAGTTACAATCTAAACACACAGAATACAGAGTTGGGGAAGGAATACAGCATAAACAGAAGGTAACTGAGTTTTATGACTGGCACATGTCTTGTTACTTGCTACATTTTTATTGTCATTTTGCTGTGTTTTTTTTTAGTTTTTAAAAATTTCATTGTTGTTAATATATTGTAAGCTATGTCAGTTCTGACTTTTTTTCCTCTTTAAATGAGAACTCTGGTCATTCTGTGCTTAACGAGAGGACTTTGAAGAATATGAATCCTTGCTGCAACTCTGGGATCCAATCCTGCAAATGTTTATTACAGAACATTGTCAGCATGAAGCACAATCCCAGTGCAGACAATAAATAAGTGACTTCTCAGTATAGTAAAAATTTCTTTTTTGATGGTATAGTATAAGAACTTAGATAATGTAGGTGGATTATATAATTTAAATAAATGTGTAAGTAGGTATCAGCTTTCCAGTGGTGACTGCTGTGCTGAAGGTTCCAGACCAACAACATTACAGGCATGAACTTCTCCATTGTTGGAATCTGCAGAGATGATTCTCAATGGAATCTGTGCAATGTCTCATTCAAGTTACCCCTGCTGGGAATTTTTTTTTAATTAAGCTACATACCTGTGTGCTAACAACTGTATCTGTTGCTTTTTCTCTTATTTTTTGTATTCTCCTTAATAAAAGAGGAATGAGTAAAAGGCGATGTTTTATGGCTCCATTGAGCAGCAATACTATATCTATCTATCTATATCTATGTGACCCAGGTAGATCTGTTTGTGGCATATTCCTGATTGTCATGAATATTTCAGAATGGAGATCCCATTTTCACTGGTCCATCCACTCTCTGCTTACCCATAAGCTTCTGAATTTAGTAAAAGATGAGACAAGCTTTGAGACTCTTCTCCTTGGAAGAGTTTTTAACAGGTGTGATGGGGCAAGGCCAGATGGCTATAGAAAAGTAGTCTTATTGGGATCCGGGAAGTGGGCGGGCGAAGCCCGTCCACTGCTAAAGGATCCCCCCCAGCCTAAAAGGGGGATCCACAGGACTTAGATACCCAAAAAATTCCGGGGGACAACTAATGAAAAAACAGGGACAGGAGTGCAGTCAAAGGGTCAAACGAAGGGAACCGGACGGGGACACCGAGCAGAGAACCCCGGACAGCGCCCACTGCTCCTCAAAGGCGTCAAGGGAGTCAGAGAACGCCGCCCAGAGGAACTCTGCCCTGATACGTGAACGGACCGAGGATAGGAAATAGGCCCCACAGTCACAGGAGACTTCATTGGCCAACCTCCTCACTCTGGTTTTATAGATGGCCATTTTAGCTAGGGCCAGGAGGAGGTTGACCAGGAGATCCCGTGACTTTGTGGGGCCATAGATAGGGAGTGCATAAATGAGAAGGTGAGGGGAGAAGTGCAACCAAAAACATAATAAAATATTGGTGAGGAGCCGGAATAGGGGCTGCAGCCTGGCACACTCCAAGTATACATGTGCCAGGGTATCCCTCACGTCGCAAAAGGGGCAGGTGTCTGGGATTGAAGTGAACTGCGTCAAGTACACGCCCGTGCTCACGGCTCCGTGAAGGAGCCGCCAACTGACATCCCGGCGGACCTTGGGACTAAGGTGGAATATAGGCTGGCGCACCGGGGCTCCTCACCCTCCAAAGGTGGCAGGAGGTCCCGCCATTTTGTATCAGGGCGGGACATGAGGGTGAGGGCGTGAAGGGTGTGGAGCACGAGCGCGTATAGATGTTTTCTTGGCGCGGTTTGAAAGCAGACTGGCTGCATCTCGTGCAGCCGGCTTCTAGTGAAGGGGTCGGTTGGGTCCACGGGGCAGGGGTCCAATTAAAAGGTCCGGTGGGCCTGGGGTAGCGGGTGGGCAGGGCGTGCCCTCGTGCAGGACCCGGTCGAGATGAACCCGAGCAGCGGGCGGCAAACCGGCCTTCACCTCCTGAAGTATGCGCCGGGGAGTACAAGGTCTGGAAAGCCCCATGCGCTGAGCGAGCGTCAGGGGATCCAGCCAGTCTCCCCGGTCATAGTCCAGGAGGTCTCCAACTCTTGTGACCTCTGCCAGGATCAACCACTGGCGCACTGAACGGGACTCCGCCACCTGCACACGGAGCTGGGGGTTGTGTAGCAGGGGCTCCACGAGGAGATCTGCCCCCTCGGTGGCCGCCACGGACCTGGTCGTTGTAAAGAGTTTCCAGGTCCGGAGGAGGTCCTGGTAGAAGACTGGCAGCCCGGAGAGGTCTCGCGGAAGACCTCTCGGATGGAGATAAAGGAGCTGCCGGTCGTATCGGAGCCCTCGGAAGCGGCGCTGGAAGGCGTGCGCCAGTATGCTCCACGCCGGACTACCTGCACCATAAAGGAGCCTCTGCAGGGTCTGGAGGCGGAAGACATCGACTTGAGTAAGCAGACAGTTTAGGCCCTGCCCTCCCTCCTCCAGAGGTAGATGGAGAACCCCTGCAGGGACCCAGTGCAGTCCTGACCAAAAGAACTCCAGAATCGATGTCCGGAGGTTGGCCAGAAAACCCGGGGCCGGGACCAGGGTGTTGAGCCGGTACCAGAGCATGGACAAGACTAGTTGATTAAGCACTAGCGCTCTCCCTCGAAGGGAGAGGCACCGGAGTAGTCCTGTCCATTTCCGGAGCCACTCTATCACTCCGCCCTCTAAATTCTGCCAGTTCTCCGGCGGAGAGGGATGCGTGGCAGAAAGGTAAACGCCCAGATAGAGCAGCGGACCCGTGCTCCACCGGATGGCCTGAAGCGCTGGTGGGAGAGAGCTCGCCTGCCACCAGTCCCCTACCACCAAGCCAGAGCTCTTGACCCAATTGACCCGTGCGGAGGAGGCTGCCGAATAGATGGCCTGGCAAGCCTCCACCCGCGCCAAGTCACTCGGGTCCTGAACCACGAGGAGCACGTCATCAGCGTACGCCGACAGGACCAGCCGCAGCTCCGGCTCCTGCAGCACCAACCCTGTCAACCTCCTTCAGAGGAGACAGAGTGTACAGCTGGCCCGAGAGGGGGCACCCCTGCCGTACTCCTCGCCCGAAGCTGACCGGTTAGGTCAGGGTCCAGTTGAGCCTGACCAAACACTCTGCAGAGGCGTACAGCACCCGGAGAAAACTCACAAACTTGGGTCCGAAGCCAAACGCTTGCAGAGTGCTCAGGAGATACCGTGATCCACCCTGTTGAACGCCTTCTCCTGATCTAAGGACAGGAGGGCGAACGACAGACCATCCCTACACCCAAGTTCCAATAGGTCCCGGACCAGATATAGGTTGTCGAAGATGCTGCGGCCTGGGATGGTGTAGGTCTGGTATGGGTGGACCACGTCCGCCAGCACGGACCCTAGCCATAGCGAGATGGCTTTTGCTACGACTTTGTAGTCTGTGCTGAGGAGCAAGACGGGACGCCAATTTTGTAAATCGCGGAGGTCCCCCTTCTTCGGCAATAAGGCGAGCACGGCTCACCTGCACGAAAGAGGGAGGACCCTGCTCTGCAAAGACTCGGCCCAGACGGTGACTAGGTCTGGGCCGAGGACGTCCCAGAACACGTGGTAGAACTCCACGGTCAGCCCGTCTATGCCCGGAGATTTATTGGTGGGCATGCGACGGAGGGCTTCCGAGAACTCGGCCAGAGTGAGAGGCAGCTTTAGCCGGTCTCGGTCGCCCGCGCTGACCGTCGGGAGCGACTCCCAGAGCACTCTGCAAGCGTTAGGATCGGTCGGATCTGGGGAGAAAAGGCTTGCGTAGAAGGCTCTCGACCTCCCACACATCTCCACTGGATCCGTGAGGGGGGTGCCATCTTCTGCCAGTAGGCAGATGACATGTTTTTTAGCCCCCCTCTTTTTCTCCAGGGTATAGAAGAAGCGGGAGCCGCGATCCATCTCCCGAAGGAGATGGCTGCGGGATCGAACAAAGACACCGTGGGCCCGATGGTCCTCAAGGGTCCGGAGCTCCTCCCGCTTCTCCCGGCACGCTCCGCAGAGGGGTGGATCCTCGGGGCTGGTGGCCAGACGCCTCTCCAGCTCTAAGACCTCCTGTTCCAACTGCTCTATCGCCGCATCCCTCCGTCGGCTGGCGCCCCAGGTGTAGTCACGGCAGAAGAGCCGGGCGCGCACCTTCCCTAGGTCCCACCACCGCCGCGCCAAGGGAAAGGCATGCCGCTGCCCTCGCCAGGCCAGCCAGAACTCCCGGAAGGACGCCACGAAGCCCGCATCCTCCAGCAAGCTGTTGTTAAAATGCCAATAGGCCAGCCCTGGCCTCTCCGTGCAGAGGGAGGCTGTCACAGTGGCTATATGATGGTCAGAAAAAGGGGCGGGCCAGACGTCCGCCAGGGAGTGGTGTTCGACTATCTCCTGGAGGACGGCAACGGCGGCCGGGCTCTGCTTGGTCCCCGAGCGGTCCCGGTCCTCAAGGGTGATGTTAAAGTCCCCTCCCAGGACCAGGCACTCATGAGGATCCAAGGTGCCGAGGAAGGCGGACGCCTGCTGATAGAATTGCAGCCGCTTCGGGCTCACTGCTGGGGCGTAGATGTTGACGAGGTTGACTACGAGCCCCTCCATGAGGACCTGGAGGTGCAGCAGGCAGCCCGGCACAGCCTCGGCGACCCCAGCACCTCGGGCCGTAGGTCGGGGGAGAACAGGGTCGCCACTCCAGCCGTACGAACTGTGAGGTGGCTAAAGTAGACCCTGTCCCCCAAATCTAGCCGCCAGCTGTCTTCGGCGGTCGGATCCGTATGGGTCTCCTGCAGGAAAACCACAGAGTACCTCCCCTCCCGAAGGAAGGAGAGCACCTGGGACCTGCGGAGACCCATCCTACAGCCGCGGGTGTTCAATGTTGCGATGGTAAAGGGTACCATGAGGAGGGCTGGGGGGGATCCTCGCCGGCAGGGATGCTTGCGGCT
Organism: Dermochelys coriacea; assembly: GCF_009764565.3. Classification (NCBI taxonomy): domain Eukaryota; kingdom Metazoa; phylum Chordata; order Testudines; family Dermochelyidae; genus Dermochelys; species Dermochelys coriacea. The sequence goes on along the minus strand of NC_050075.1, from coordinate 100,056,502 downwards.
CCCGACGGGCCGCGCAGCAGTCTGTGACCCACCCCGTAGGTGAGTAAGGAGTCACGGAAGAGGCGGACTCACTGGTAGGCCGCGGCGCCCTGCCTCCCGGTCCTTTTACCCTCCCCCATCAGGGCCCTTGCGGCCTGGAAGTTTTGATTAAAGTCCCCCCATCGCTGGAGAGCAAGCTGTACTTTGTTGTGGGAGCCACGGACGTCTTCTAGAAACTCCCGCAACTCCTCTCGCAGCGCGTGGGGGGCTGGGGTTATGATCTGGTTACTCCCCGACGGGGCCCTTGGTACAGCGCCGTGGCCCAGCGAGACGGGCAGACAGGGTGCGGACCACCGACGGGGCTCCTGATGGGTTGACCTGAATGCTGGGGCGATAGGGGGCGGCAGAGGGAGGATAGCAGCCCCTGGTGGGTCGGGACAGGTAAACACAAAGGCCGCTCCCTGGGAGTCATCTGTTGGAAAAGGGAAGGAGACAGCCCCAGGGGCGGCAATAACATCTCGGGAGGTGGACGGGATAGGGGTAGGGGCAGGGTTAGAGGTGAGAGTCTGGGCGAGGAGAGGGCTCTCAGTGATGCCGGGCGCAAGCTCTATGCTGGATTTGGCAGCCACGGCATCAGTAGGTGGACTCTCTTCTGTAGGGCCCTCTCCCGGGAAGGAGGTCAAATGCTCCTCGCCAACCAGGGGTGCCCCTGGTGGCTCAGGTCCCGGCTGTGTGGCACTGGCTGTCGCCTCAACAGGCTCGGCGGCTCTCAGTGGGGTGCCCTCTGCAGCCAGGTTGATGGAGGAGTCCAGGGGCTCCTTGGAGGTGGGAGCGGAAGCAACAGTTAGGGGGAGGGAACATGGGGAAAGGGGGGCTGGAGTGAAGTCGCCCAGATCGAGGCCCGCTGGCATAGGGTCATCCTCCCCCTGCGTGACCGGGGTCAGACCCAGGGCCTCGATCTCCTCATATATAGATGGGAAATCATTTTCTGCCACCCGAGCTTCTCTCCGCCGGCACCTGACGCGACGGTTGCTTCGGGGCACATTGGGGTTTCAGATGGCGCCTCGGGGGTCGTGGAGGGGAGGGACTCCAGTGGAGGGGAGATACTGCCTTCCAGTGCTGCCACGTCTTCCCCAGCTGGCACTGGTGGATGGAACACACCCGTGGGTAGAGCAGAAGGCTCGGCATCGGTGCCCCCTTTCCTGGTCTTCCGGGGGGCCTCCGCATCAGATGAAAGGAGCGGAGCTCAAGCCTTCTGCTTGCCCCGCTTCCCCTGGACTAGGGCCCAGCCCTCCATGGCATCATCCGGGGACTGGCTAGCAGGGGTTGTGTCAGGGGGCAGAGGCGGTGGCTCAGGGACTCGAGGGGGTAATGGTGGGGCAGCACAAGAGAGGGAAGATTCCCTTTGGGGCGGGCCCTCTCCCATTCCCGGCGGTGTCCCTGCCGCACCCTCCTCCAAAGGCCCTGCCAGATTGCAAGCAGCGGGGGCGGGGCTCTCCCGCTCTTCTGGGCATAGTTGGGGAGGTGCCCCTTGGGCCCGAGAGGGAGCAATGGTGGACTGGGAAGGAGGAGGGGTGGTTTCGGGTGCCGGGCAGCCAGGGGCGCCGGCGATGATGAGGCCGGTGCCCTGCCGGGGCTCAGGGGTCCCGGATGCCCCTCCTTGCCGGGCCAAGGGGCAGTCCCTCCGGACATGCCCCATCACCCGGCATAGGTAGCACCGGGCCTCCCCTGTGGAATAATGCACCCAGTAATGGGCCCCCTGGTAGGGGATTAGGAAGGACCCCTCCAGCGCCTCTCCGTCATGCGCTGCCGGCCACAAGAGCACAGTTCAAAAGTTACTCAGTCTGAGGGCCCCCTCCACAGTGGTCCGCAAAGTCTCTAGGTGCTCCCCCACTGGTAGATGGTCCTCTTCTTCTCTTCCTCGGGCTTCAGCAGCTCCAGGCAGCAGACACCACAGCAGCAGCAGCAGCAGCACCAGGAACTCTAGGTGGTGGTCCAGGCAGGCAGAAAGGACCCCTCTCAGATGGTGGTGGTGGTGTCCACAACAGCAGTGGCTGGGGTCCCTCACTCCTCCTCTCTGGGGAGTGGGCTAGCAGCCCCCCCCGCCCTAGGGCTGCAGTTGCAGCAGTAGCAGCACTGCTGGACTTGGGGGGTCCAGCAACCAAGTAGCAGAGAATGGGGGGGTGGCGTGTCTGGCCCAACCAGGGGAGCAGCTGGAGCAGCAGGGAGAGCTTAGGGCCTAGTAGCAGCAGGAGTAGCAGCTTCCCACCTCCCTCCAAGCTAGAAGGCTTGGGAGAGCAGTGGGAGAGAGAGAGAGATTCGCTCCAGGCTAAACAAATCCCTGGTACCAGGATAAGTGAAATGCCAGTTGCTCCAGGTCAGTTAAGACACCTGGGGCCAATTAAGAACTTTCCATAAGGCAGGGAGAAGGCTAGGTTGTTTGGGACACCTGAAGCCAATCAGGGGCTGGCTGAAACTAGTTAAAAGCCTCCCAGTCAGTCAGGTGGGAGTGCATGTCAGGAGCTGTGGGAAGAAGTTGCGCTGTTGGAGAGGCTGAGTAGTACACACCATATCAGGCACAAGGAAGGAGGCCCTGAGATAAGGGTGAAGTGGAGCTTGAGGAAGTGAGGCTGCTGTGGGGGAAGTAGCCCAGGGAATTGTACATGTCATGTTTCTAAAAGGTCAGCTACCATAGCTGATACTATTAGGGTCCCTGGGCTGGAGCCCGAAGTAGAGGGTGGGCCTGGGCTTCCCCCCACCACCACCTTTGCCCTCTGATTAATCACTGAGACTGGGAGACAACAGAGACTGTGCAAGGAAGGATAACTTCTCCTCACCTCCCTCGCTGGCTTATGATGAAAATGGCTCAGTACACTGTGACCCTTGTCTCTAGAGAGAGAAGGGTTATGTGCAGGATCACAGTGAGCCTCTGAGGCTAGCGAAATCCGCCAGATATGCGGGACCCACGGAGGCAAGGACAGAGCTTTGTCACACAGGTCATCCATCCAAACCACAATTGCTCTGGCAAAGCATGCAGAAAACACTACGACTTTGAGAACTACTCATGAGGCTCTTTAGTGAAGATTCTATTATTCTACCCTTTGATTCTTCTGGTAGAAAATCTTCCACTGAAGAGATGTCTTTGATTAAGCAAACTGCTGCAATGTCTACTTTTGTCAAGTTGACACAACCTGTGGTTCTTCTCGAATGTGTGAAGTGTTAGTGTTCATCTGTTTATTCTCTGTGATTTAGTAAAATGTTCTCACTCTAACTTTATGATCACTTCCAGCACTGTGTTAGAATGTAATGCTTTGCTTCTACTTCAACTAGTTGAAATATATATTCCTTTAGGTATGCTTTCCTTTCAGTCTGTGTCTGGGATCCCATATGTGAAAACCCACAGTTTTCACCACCCATTTCCTGGGGTGTCTTTTTCGTTATCTTGCATCAAGAATTCCCCTTCCTTAATGCATAGGGGGACACTCACCTTTCTTGAGTGCCTCCTAGCAGGTAAGTGTGGTATTGCAATCTTTTCCTGCCCCTGGCACCCTCTGTATGTTGTCGACCTCATTTGGTAGGTCTTCAGTGGCTCAGTCCTCTGGCTAAGTGACACAGTCAAAATGGATGAACCCCTTCCAGGGAGCAGAGTTCAACAAACTGTCGGCCCTCACCAGGGTCTTCAGCCCTGTCTCTGGGCCCTTTAAATCCCACCCTTCAGTCTGGCTTCTAAATAAGCTTTGTCCTCTTCTCTGGGCTTAGGCCATTTTCCCAGTTTCCAATGCGGGAACGCAGGCCTGCCCACTACCCTGGGTCCCAACACAGGGACCCTATAAACTGCAACCACATACTGCTTCCTTTAACTGGTTGCTGCTACAGTCCCTGGGACTCTTCCCACCTGGTCTCTTTATCTCCATCCATTACCTTAGGACTAGAGCTCTCAAGGCCTTTCACTCCTAGGTTTAGCAAATGCAGCCCATTGAGCTCCTTGGGCCAGAGCAGAGCACCCTTCACTGTCCCCTTGGCCTCAGCCAGGAACTGCCCTGCTAACACTCCATAGCTCCTTTTACCTGAGCCTCCTGGGCCCTCATTGGCTACTTCCATGATCCCTCTCTAGTCAGGCCTGGAGGACCCTCTTTCACTACACCTTCATGGGGTAGGGTGTAGTAGGATCACAGTGCCTCCTGGAGGAGGTCACAAAGGGATGGGTACATCCTATCATACTTACTTAAAGAAAATAATTAGGGTTGCCAGGTGTCTGGTTTTCGACCAGAACGCCCAGTCAAAAAGGGACCGTGGCGGCTCCGGTCAGCACCACTGACTGGGCCGTTAAAAGTCTGATTGGTACAGTGGGGCTAAGGCAGGCTCCCTACATGCCCTGGCTCCGCACAGCTCCTGGAAGCAGCAGCATGTCCCCCCTCCGGCTCCTAGGTGTAGGGGCAGCTAGTGGGCTCCGCACAGAAACCGCAGCCAATGGGAGCTGCAGGGGCGGTGCCTGAAGATGGGGCAGTACACAGAGCCACCTGGCTGTGCCTCCGCGTAGGAGCTGGATGGGGGACATACTGCTGCTTTCGGGAGCTGCTTGAGGTAAGTGCCACCCGGAGCCTGAACCCCTGACCCCCTCTCACACCCCAACCCCCTGCCCCTGCCCTGATCCCTCTCCTGCCCTCTGAGTCCCTCATTCCCAGCCCAGAGCCCCCTCCTGCACCCCAAACCTCTCAGCCCCCCCCCCCAGAGCCCACACCCTCAGCTGGAGCCCTCCTGCATTCCAACTCACTGCCTTAGCCTGAAGCCCCTTCCTGCACCCTGAATTCCTCATTTCTGGCCTCATCCCAGAGTCCACACCCCCAGCAGGAACCCTCACTCCCTCCTGCATCCCCACCCCCTGAGCCAGCCCAGTGGAAATGAGCGAGAGAGTGAGGGTAGGGACAGTGAGTGACAGAGGGAGGGGGGATGGAGTGAGAGGGGAGCAGGGCCTTGGAGAAGGGGCAGGACAGGGACTGGGCCTCGGAGGAGGGGTGGGGCAGGGGTGTTCAGTTTTGTGTGACTAGAAAGTTGGCAACCCTAAAAATAACCGGCTTACTCTCTGGCTTCTTATTTAGACACTTCAGTCTTTTTTTGTGCTCTTAGGGCTTGTCTACACAAGGATATTCAGGAAAGTTAATCAAAATTAAAGGTATGAATTTGAAATGGATTAATTAATCTGCATTAAACCACTTGTGGACACTCGTTCAGAATTAAACTGGCCTTAGTTTGGTTGAATTAAGATTATCTTTAGGCAATGCCTTCATGCCTGCTGTACTGTGAATTCTTACGTGAAGAGCGCAGCATATACTTTTAGTTTTAAGAATTGCTAAATAATATTAATTATATAGAATCTCATGCTTTGAGCAGTCCAAACAGCCAATAAATTTATCCTCATTTATATATACACAATGTTTACCTACAATCTTACAAAGCTCATTTTTTTCATATAAAACAGTCTCTTAAATATGAATTATGGACAAACAGAATAAAATCAACTGGTGTGAATGTCAGCTCCCAAAGTCAAAACAAGATGATCGTAACTACTAAAACATTTAACTAGCTGATATCTATGAAGGTTTGCTGCCTGGCTCATCGCTGTAATATTGGTACTAAAAGCTCAAGCATGGTGCAAGAATTAACCAAGACAGGCATTACAAAGATTATTTAAGATCTGTTCTGCTCTTAACTCTCGAGCAAAAATATCAGTTATACTACAGTGTGTAACTTCAATACATAATTGAATTGAACTGAATCATTCCCATGTGATCAAATGTTGCTTAAAGCACAAACAAGGTTCTACCATCCCTGTGTCTCCTGAGCTTGTGTTTGCATATTATCTATGTTATTAATCCTACAAGTTTTCCCTCTTCAAATACTGTTCCATGGAGGGACTATTTTGGTCAGCACTTTTTACACATTTCTCCAGCTTCCCAATGACAGGCCTGTCATGGTAGATGCTCTGGTTTCATTCTTAACACATCCCAGCTATTTCCATCTTCCTTTCTGGAGACAGAGACAAACACCACAAGATCTCTATCAAGCATTCTTAAAACTACAATACCCACCTGCTGAAGTGAAGAAAAGATTGACAGAGCCAGAAGAATACCCAGAAGTCACCTACTACAGGACAGGCCCAACAAAGGAAGTAACAGAACGCCACTAGCCATCACCTTCAGCCCCAACTAAAACCTCTCCAGTGCATCATCAAGGATCTACAACCTATCCTGAAGGACGATCCCTCACTCTCACAGGTCTTGGGAGACAGGCCAGTCCTCGCTTACAGACAGCCCCCCAACCTGAAGCAAATACTCACCAGCAACCACATACCACACAACAAAAACACTAACCCAGGAACCTATCCTTGCAACAAAGCCCATTGCCAACTCTATCCACATATCTATTCAAGGGACACCATCATAGGACCTAATCACAGCAGCCACACTATCAGAGGCTCGTTCACCTGCACATCTACCAATGTGATATATGCCATCATGTGCCAGCAATGCCCCTCCGCCATGTACACTGGCCAAACTGGACAGTCTCTACGCAAAAGAATAAATGGACACAAATCAGACGTCAAGAATTAGAACATTCAAAAACCAGTCGGAAAACACTTCAACCTCCCTGGTCACTCAATTACAGACCTAAAAGTTGCAATTATTCAACAAAAAAACCCTCAAAAACAGACTCCAACAAGAAACTGCAGAACTGGAATTAATTTGTAAACTGGACACCACGATATTAGGCTTGAATAAAGACTGGGAGTGGATGGGTCATTACACGAACTAAAAACTATTTCACCATGCTAATTTTTCCCCTACTGTTACTCACACCTTCTTGTCAACTGTTTGAAATGGGCCATCCTGATTATCACTACAAAAGTTTTTTTTCTCCTGCTGATAATAGCTCACCTTAATTGACTAGTCTGGTTAGAGTTGGTATAGCAACACCCATTTTTTCATGTTCTCTGTGTATATATATCTTCCTACTGTATTTTCCACTGCATGCATCCAATGAAGTGGGTTTTAGCCCACGAAAACTTATGCCCAAATAAATTTGTTAGTCTCTAAGGTACTCCTCGTTCTTTTTGCTGATACAGACTAATACGGCTACCACTCTGAAATTTGTTGAACTCTGACAGTTATAAATGTATTCTATTTAAAGAGGCATTTTCTTTCAAAGGCATTTCAATGGCTGTCTGTACCTTTAGTGGATTTCCAATATTCACATCAATATATTAAGGTGGACATAACATATGAGTTGAATATTCATAGATTGGTCTTTAAATTGCACATTTTCAGTGACCAAATCTTGTTTAAACTGGTGAATGCAAATGCCTCCTTGCCAATTCATGACACTGGCTTGCATGTTACTGCCAAAGTATTCAACTGATTCTTGTATTCCTTTGTTTTCTGACATAATGCTTAAGTTGGGAGTTGTACAGGTTCTCATTAGATTTGTTTTCAAAAGTAAATTATTAACCTCATCTTTTTTGCAATGCTGGACAATATTTTGGCGTTTTCCTCACATGTTGACTAAACTGTCACTTATGTCATCAGCAAATTCTAATTTTTCTAGTGTACTGTTAACCCATGAGATGTCTGTGTTATATCCATCTACAGTTTTTCTCATAATGAAGTCAATGGCAATGCCAAACAGGAGAAGTGAGAGAATGCATCCTTGTTTGACACCAGTGCCTTCATTAAACTATTCACTCAAGTCTGTGTTTACTTTAACTGTGCAAGCTGCACCTTGATATAAAAGCTCTTTCCCTGACCTGACCTTTACCATAGACCTTTACCATAGACAGCATTTCCTTCACCCACATCTTATGCATGGATCATTTTGGTTCCTGGAAACTTTCTGGACTACCATCTCCTGCTGCTATCAGCTTCTGGTTTTAAGCCAGGTTTTAAGCTGTGTCTATAAGAAATCCTTTTAAGAATATAATGAGCTTCATGTGTCTTTAAAACATGTTACAGTATTCAAGGAGCCTCCTGTTTAGAATACACTGCATATTTTTTTCAAAGCAAAATCGTTTGAATAATGAAATAGGAAAAATGTTTGGAGATGATTATTTGGTGTTAAAACTAATGACAGAATAGCATTTATTCTTAATATAAAAATATACAAACAATAAATATAAGAACACTGATTATTCTTATAGAATCTTAAATAGTTATTAAGGTACTGAGCCTTTTAATAAAGAAGTAGATATTTTTAGAGCTATAGCAAAGTAACAAAACCCCTTTGACAAATTATTCTTAGGAGATTATTAGAGTTTTAATCGGTTTCTTGTACTTAAACTCATTTTCCCAGCATGATGTTCACTATCTGTGAGAGCTTTTTATAAGAAATTCACACATGATTACAGCACCAGCTATTTCAAGTGAAAACATTGTGAAATGTTACTATTGTTTGGGCAGTTGGAATTGAAATGATTGAGTGAAAGATGGTGGTTATGCTGCAGGCTAATTACACAGCTAATGTCTTCGCTTTACATATCAATAGATGCTTCTAGAGATGAGCAATAACTGTCGCTCCATTATAAGTCCAATACAATGCACTTAAATTAGCCATCATTTGTGAACACTGTTAAAAATAAGAGCTGGCTAGTACTTAGTGATGTTGCACTTGACATGCTTTTTGTTGTTAGTCTATAGATACTGCATATGGGATACTGAACAGTTTTGACACAGGCAAGGAAAATGTTTTAAAAATATTTTGCTTTAACTATACGTTGATGAGGATGACAGATAAAATCAGCTGAACTTTTCAATGAAGTATGGGACCACGAAAGGCGTCCAGAACAATGGGAAAATTATATTATAGTCAAAATACCAAAGAGAGGTACTCTAAGCCAGTGGTTCTCAACCAGGGGTACGTGTACCCCTGGGGGTACACTGAGGTCTTCCAAGAGGTACATCAACTCATCTAGATATTTGCCTACTTTTACAACAGGTTACATAAAAAGCACTAGCGAAGTCAGAACAAACTACAATTTAAGACAATGACTTGTTATACTGTTCCATATACTATAATTCAGCGGTTCTCAAAAAGCCAAATCCTGAACCTCACTGCGTGGGGCAGAAGCCAAAGCCTGAATTTTTAAGTGAGGTGAAACTTGGGATATGCAAGACAAATCAGACTCCTGAAAGGGGTATAGTAGTCTGGAAAGGTTGAGAATCACTGATCTAAGCAATAAGTGGTGAGGTGTTACACGACTTCCAGTGATAGGCAAAGTCTTTGGTAATACACCTTAAAAGGAATAAAGGAAGCAGTTGAGGCAAAGTTAGGGAAAGAGCAGGCCGGATTTTGACCCAGAAGATCATATGCCAACCAGATTTTCATCCTAAAATTAATCACAGAAAAGAGAATCAAATTGCAAAATACACTCATCATCAACTTCACAGATTTTAAGACAGCCTCCATTGCAATTCACTATAGAACATATTAAAGTGTTATGGTATGCCAACAAACATAAACAAGGCTGGTGCCACAAACAGACCCAGACTTAGATTGTGCTTCCACCAACAGATATTATACTTGTTTTGTTTTTCCTTCTGACCAGATGACAAAGAAAGCTAATGCCATGAAGCCAACACCAAGTCAGAGAGCTGAAGCTCAATACCAAGGAGATCCTCCACCACTCAGACTCAGAGGGAGACCAGAGTTTCTGTTGCTGCTTTTGGCAGGCCTACAAGGTCTGGTAAGTAACAGGGTTAAGATACCCTTAAGCAATGTAATGTCAGACCCTCAAACCAGAGAGTGGTGGATGTTCAAGACTGAAAACTACAATGTCCTTGCACTAGGCAGAGTTATTTTGGTGAACCACCTTTAAAAACATGAAATCTTCTTGGCCCTGAACTCTGACAACCACGAGGCTCTTCTTGGTTATCTGTGCTGAACCCTTTACATTGTACTCAGTCAACCTGACCAGATCTTGGGGACTTTAGGTTCTCCAAAGTCAATAGTGCTGGATTCTCAGCCTCAGTCAAACCAGATAAGTGCAAGCACCACTCTGATGCTCATGTCAGGTATGGAACGATGTTGGCAAGCAGTTTTTTGGTTTCTAGTCAATGGTACTTTCTCATCAACACTGGAATCAATCAACTATATGAGATAGGGACCTGTATGCTGTGTAAGCCAGACACAGAACCATTTTGGCAGGCAGATCTCTAAAGTCAATGTTGAACAAGCAGTACCAGACTTAAGACAACTGAGCCTGAAAATTCACTTTGCCAACAGGGTTTTGAAGTGACCTTCCTGCATGGGCACTAAAATATAAGACTCCCTTTTTTCAGTTTTAGAAAATAAGATAACTAACCAATTAGCTAACCAACTACAATGAAAATAGCATCCAAAAGGGCAGATAAAAAAAGGAAAAATCAACAAGGAAAGTGTCTAAAATAGGAAGCAAAAAGAAAAGGAGTACTTGTGGCACCCTAGAGACTAACAAATTTATTTGAGCATAAGCTTTCGTGAGCTACAGCTCACTTCATCGGATGCATTCAGTGGAAAATACAGTGGGGAGATTTATATACATAGAGAACATGAAACAATGGGTGTGAATAAATGGACACAAATCAGACGTCAAGAATTATAACATTCAAAAACCAGTTGGAGAACACTTCAATCTCTTTGGTCATTCGATTACAGACCTAAAAGTTGCAATTCTTCAACAAAAAAACTTGAAAAACAGACTCCAAGGAGAGACTGCTGAATTGGAATTAATTTGCAAACTGGATACAATTAACTTAGGCTTGAATAGAGACTGGGAGTGGATGGGTCATTACAAAAAGTAAAACTATTTCCCCATGTTTATTCCACCCCGCACACCCCACTGTTCCTCAGATGTTCTTGTCGACTGCTGGAAATGGCCCACCTTGATTATCACTACAAAAGGTTCCCCCCCACCCCACTCCTGCTGGTAATATCTCACCTTAAGTGATCACTCTCATTACAGTGTGTATGGTAACACCCATTGTTTCATGTTCTCCATGTATATAAATCTCCCCACTTGTATTTTCCACTGAATGCATCCGATGAAGTGAGCTGTAGCTCACGAAAGCTTATGCTCAAATAAATTTGATAGTCTCTAAGGTGCCACAAGTACTTCTTTTCTTTTTGCGAATACAGACTAACATGGCTGCTACTCTGAAACCTAAAATAGGAAGATATGTCTACTGTGCAAGTGAAGGTGCATGGGTAGGCATCTTGTGCTACCTTTAATTTAGCTAGCTCAGGTAACAACAGCAGTGAAGACACAGTGGCACAGGCTACTAATCCAAGTACAGATACAGGCTCTCTGCAAGGCTTGTTCTCCAGCAGCTACTTTGTCCTGAAGCTTGTGCCACCATGTCTACACTACAACTGTTACTTGTGCTAGCTTGAGTAAAGCTAACGTGATATGCCTATCTGTGCTACAATCACATCTTCACTTGCAGTGCAAACTTACACTTAGTGTGCTCTGAAGTCACTGTACTTTTGGCAGTCAGAAGAAACTGAAGGGCAGTTGAGGCCAATTCCAACTTTTATATTCTCAGAAACAAAGGATAAGAAAAGAGTGGAAAGTGAATGCCCTGCATAGACACCACTCTCTAAAATAGTGGGGGGGGGCACATATGGGAATATGCAGAGGCCGCTTTGAAGAAGGATGATTCATAAACAGGCTATCCACTTGTTAGCATGTATCCACTACACCAGAGGTGAGCAAACTTGGCCCGCGGGCCACATCCGGTCCACAGGACCATCTTGCCTGGCCCTTGAGCTCCCAGCCTGGGAGGCTAGTCCCCGTCCCTCCCCTGCTATCCCCCCTCCCCCACAGCCTCAGCTCGCTGTGCAGCCAGTGCGGGAGAGGGCTGCACTGCGGGGGCAGGGGAGAGCAGGGAGGGAGGTTCACCTGCAGCCTCAGGGGAGCAGGTGAGCAGTGTGGGTGGACGGAGCATGGCGAACGTGGGCGGAGGACTCAGGAGGAGCACCGGACGGCCGCACAGCTGGCTGGAGAGAAATGGCGCTTTGAAGGGGAAACCGCCACTGCTCTCCAGCTGTGTGGCTGCCCCTGCTCCTCCTGTGTCCTCCACCCATGTTCGCAGGGCCGCATTCTGAAAGGGGCTTTAGAGGGGGGTTGGATACGGAGTGGGGTCCCGGGAAGCCTGTCAGGGGGTGGGGCGGTGGATAGGGGTCGGGGCAGTCAGGGAGCGGGGGGGTTGGATAGAGGATGGGATCCCGGGGGGCAGTTAGGGGCAGGGGGTCTCAGAAGGGGGTGGTCAGGGGACAAGGATTAGGGAGGGTTGGATGAGTTGGGAGTTCTGAGGGGGCAGTCAGGGGGCAGGAAGTGGGAGGGGATGGATAGAGGGTGGGGGCCAGGCTGTTTGGGGAGGCACAGCCTTCCCTATCTGGCCCTCCATACAATTTCGGAACCCCGATGTGACCCTCGGGCCAAAAAGTTTGCCCACCCCTGTACTACACTATACAGTTTTAGCTATGACAGCCCCCCCAAATCTTGATGTCTATCACTGAGGAAACTGAATCCATACATAGTATAAACTATATATTCAGGTGGAACATGTCAGAAATACTAATAAACATTCATGTTACCCCATTATTATGAAAATAATACTTAGCTCTTAAATAGCAATTTTTATCAGTAGCTTTCACAGCATTTTACTGTATTTCTTAACCAGCCAACATCCCAGTGTCAGATACACTGGCCCCAATCTTCAGATGCTCCCAAGAAGTGCACAATACAACTACAAAGGGGAGGGGGCACAAAGATGCTGAGAGCTGGGCCAGGCCCTGTAGTATAAATTAGGGCAGCAGGGTGCTATGGTTTACATAATTGACTGCTATTGATCCCTAGGTGCTGTTATGGTAGCTGGGTTTCACCCAGACGTAGTGAAGTCTGGGTCACACCCACACAGGGCATCCCATAGTGTTAGGAGACTTTGTACTAATTCTTCACCTGTGCAGGATCACCTAGGGCTGATCTCCACTATGGGGAGATTGACGCTGCTGCAATTGATGCAGCAGGGATCGATTTAGCAGTTCTAGTGAAGACCTGCTAAATCGATGGCAGAGCGCTCTCTGGTTGACCCCGGTAGTCCAGCTCTCCGAGAAGAGTAAGGTAAGTCAACCAGACAGCATCTCCCATTGATGCAGTGCAGTGAAGACACCAGGGTAAGTCAGCCTAAGTTGCATCGACTCCAGCTTTATGTTGTTCACGTGGCTGGAGTAGCATAATATAGGTCGACTTACTCCCGTAATGAAAAAAAGATCTCAGTTTTATGGTGCAGCACCTCTCATAGAGAAAGATAAGATCTGAGTGACACTGAGATGAATGGGGGTCTCTTATGAGGGAAAGCTGCAAGGTATAGGGGAAGAACCCACAGAACCCGAGCTTTCATGCTAGCTGCTATGTCCATTCTTTTCAAGTATCTATGGTAGGAGAGAGTTAAGATTAATTAGTCAATATTTGTATACTGCTTTGAAAATGTACAGTGCTATAACAGTGCAAAGTAGTTATTGTTAGGTACTAGGTGTACAAAGAGCTTTGTAAGACAAAAGAATCCTAGCTAATCTAAATGTTTTCATTAAAATAGCTACTTATATCTGATACTTGGAGGATGCTTGTCTGCCTTCCTGTCTGCCTCCACATTGGCCTTGGGAAACTACTGGGAACTGCAAAAAGAAAAGGAGGACTTGTGGCACCTTAGAGACTAACAAATTTATCTGAGCATAAGCTTTCGTGAGCTACAGTGAATGCATCCGATGAAGTGAGCTGTAGCTCACGAAAGCTTATGCTCAAATAAATTTGTTAGTCTCTAAGGTGCCACAAGTCCTCCTTTTCTTTTTGCGAATACAGACTAACACGGCTGCTACTCTGAATACTGGGAATTGGGGAGGGTGATTTTAGAAGAGGGAGAAAATAATATGTCTATTGAGCCACAGAGTGTGGGGGAAAGGAGAGGGAATATTGAAGCACTGTAGTGTGATTCTCAGGCAGAACAGTCCTAGTGTGCTGCCCACCCACTGACTGTGCATATCTGTGGGCTAAAACCAAGGCTCAGCCTAGATGTAGCCAACAGAAACTGACATTTCCCACATTCTAAGGTTAGCCCAAAATTAGTTAAACCATCACAGTGCTGAACTATTATCCTCTTTCCTTACTACATTTATGGATTCTATGTTATTTTTTTAAAACATGAAATTTCCAGTTACAGTCTATTAATAAACCTATTGAGGATTCCCTAGTACTATGATGCTTTCTGTGGCACATCAGGTCCCAGAACGAGGTGGAATCCAGTGCAGTCAACAGAAGTCTCCAGATTTTTGGTGGTGCCAAAATGGGAGGTACATATGATCCTTCTTAAGATCTTTATGTAGCTTACCCATGTTTTGGAGGAGATTTGAATTTGCCTTTCCAACAAACCCAAAAACAGATTGTGCATGGACATGGACCACCTGACTGCTCCCAAAGACATTTTAGGTTAGCAGATGACTGGGTCCTTCCTCACATCAAAATACAGCAAAAGGTAAATAGGAAGCATGAGCCTGATGGGTAAGGAGTTCTTGGGGGAGGTTCATAAAAGCCGCCTATTAATTCATCACTCTCCCTTTTCTGAGACATCAATGCTAAATAATTAATAATAAATAATAATAATTCAGTTCGACAAAAATAGTACTGAAGCTATGAGCAGATTTTTAAAGGAGGATGTACGCTATTAGAAGCTACACCTATGATTTGAAGATACTGTGTTTTCAGTGCAAGTGTTTCTCTACAGAAAGAAACACCAAATGTTTTTGAATATTTTGCCACGTATGAATTGGATCCAGAAAACAGGCCCCTCCTCATTTGGGATCTGACCCTGTCACAAAAGTATACATGCAAATTCAGACCTGGGAGTTCAGGTGGATGAGGGTTGGATTTAAGGTATAAGTTTGGAACCATCTCTAACTATTATTATTGCAATTAATATTAATAGGGTAATCTAGAAAAGAAAATACAATGGTCTGCAAGTTTTAAACAAGAGAGATGCATCATATGCCCTTCCCTTTCAAATAAAGTGAAAGTCTGAGTTATGCAGCTCATAAATGATGGTAGAATAGGGGTCTCAGAATTTATGTACATCACAGCACAAATTAACTGCTCAGATACATTACTCTCTTGTCTTCCATTTGATGTCACTTAATCTGGAAAAATGAAAAAGCTGAGATCACTGTGATGTATTAAAGTGAAATTCTGAAGTCACCTAACTGCAAAATCTGTTATTGCTACACAAATTAAAGATAAATTGTCACAGCCACAGGTGACAGAGAATGAAGAAATATACAAACACAACTGAATGAACTAGCACAAGCATTTGTCCCTAGAAAGGCACAAAGTAATCTACATGAGCAGAGTTAAAAGACATACTACATTGTGGGTGAGGTAAGACTTGGATACCTCCATTCAAAAACACCAGAAAATTATTACTGTATTTTAAAAATACTGTTTTGTTTTTTCAACCGAACATACAAATCCTATTCCAAAATTATATCAGTTTAATAAAGGTAAATGAGATTCTATTCCTTATTTACCCACAGTTTGAAGAACGCTGAATATTTAAAGGTGGAGGTAGAGATGTGGAGTAGAGATATGATGAGATATGATGTGTATTCTATTAAAACTGACATGAATTTTCTTAGCTAGGGATGTGGATGACATAGACAGAAAGTAATAATATGGTAAGAGAAAGGATATTGTGTGCAAGTACTGAGAAAATTTTGATATTTGTATTAGGATTGCTGTAGATTGTCCTATTTGAGGGTGTTCATGTCCTTTGGCCACTTGGATTTGAGTCATTTTTTTTATTTATTATCTTGCATTCATTCTTCATGGTAAGAGGACTAGGTTCTCTATTCAGCAAGGTACTTAAGCACATTCCTAATCTGACTTCAACAGAACAACTCATGTGCTTAAAGTTAAACATTGCTTAAGTACATTGCTGAACTGATATCTAAAAGAGCAAAATAATTTACCATTTAAAGATAAATGAAAGGCCTCCTGGGGTTAAAGGGACAGTTGCATGGGTCTTGTCAAGGTTCCTTCCCCACTCTGAACTCTAGGTTACAGATGTGGGGACCTGCATGAAAACCTCCTAAGCTTACTTTTACCAGCTTAGGTTAAAACTTCCTCAAGGTACAAACTATTTTACCTTTTGCCCTTGTACTTTATCGCTGCCACCACCAAATATCTAACCGCTATATTACTGGGAAAGAGTCCGTTTGGAAACATCTTTCCCCCCAAAATCCTCCCAACTCTTGCACCCCCTTTTCTGGGGAAGGCTTGATAAAAATCCTCACCAATTTGCATAGGTGAACACAGACCCAAGCCCTTGGATCTTAAGAACAATGAAAAAGCAATCAGATTCTTAAAAGAAGAATTTTAATAGAAGAAAAAGTAAAAAGAATCACCTTTGTAAAATCAGGATGGTAAATACCTCACTGGGTAATCAGATTCAAAACATAGAGAATCCCTCTAGGCAAAACCTTAAGTTACAAAGACACAAAAACAGGAATATACGTTCCATTCAGCACAGCTTATTTTCTCAGCCATTTAAAGAAATCAGAATCTAACGCATATCTAGCTAGATTACTTACTAAGTTCTAAGACTCCATTCCTGTTCTGTCCCCGGCAAAAGCATCACACAGACAGCCCGAGAGTCTTTGTTTCTCCCCCCTCCCCTCCAGCTTTGAAAGTATCTTGTCTCCTCAGTGGTCATTTTGGTCAGGTGCCAGCGAGGTTATCCTAGCCTCTTAACCCTTTACAGGTGAAAGGGTTTTTTTCTCTGGCCAGGAGGGATTTTAAAGGTGTTTACCCTTCCCTTTATATTTATGACAGGTCTAGATCCTTGTTTACATTAGAGAATTTTATAGGGATTTGAGAGAAATTCTTTTTCTTGTTTCCCCTTTAATCTTACTTGGGGTATTCTCTTGTTTTATTTGGGAAGAAGCGGTGTCTTGTTTATAGAAATGTCTCTTGTATCCTACCCTAGTATCCCTTATTCCAAAACTCAAGCTGTGACACCTATATGAACCTGAAAAGGTTCAGAAAAGGGCAACAAAAATGATTAGGGGCATGGAGCATCTACCATATGAGGAGAAATTAATAAGACTGGGACTTTTCAGCTTGGAAAAAAGATGACTAAGGGGGGATATGATAGAGGTCTATAAAGTCATGACTGGTGTGAAGAAAGTAAATAAGGAAGTGTTATTTACTCCTTCTCATAACACAAGAACTGGGGTCACCACATGAAATTAATAGGCAGCAGGTTTAAAAAATACAAAAGGAAGTATTTTTTTACACAATGCACAGTCAACCTGTAGAATTCCTTGCCAGAGAATGTTGTGAAGGCCAAGACTATAACAAGGGTTCAAAAAAGAACTAGATAAATTCATGGAGGATAGGTCCATCAATGACTATTAGCCAGGCTGGGCAGGGATGGTGTCCCTAGCCTTTGTTTGCCAGAAGCTGGGAATGGGCAACAGGGAATGGATCACTTGATGAGTACCTGTTCTGTTCATTCCCTCTGGGGCACCTGGCATTGGCCACTGTTAGAAGATAGGATTCTGGGCTAGATGGACCTTTGGTCTGACCCAGTATGGTAGTCTTATGTTATTATGTTCTTTTATGTATCTTTCATTACCTGCCATTTTGTGAGGGTTGAACAACTCTTAAGTTTGATATGGAACACAGAAAAAGTGTGGGATTGTTTCTGGCATCTTGGACTCTCCGGTCCCATGGAGTGAGGTAGGTGGACAGAGCAAAAGAAACCTCAGACATAGACCTTTCATTTAACAATCATAATCTATCCTGCTCTCATATCAGAGGTTTTATCTTTGGAGTGAAAAGCATCCTGAGGTAGGTGTGCTGCTGGCAGCCAGAAACCAGCTCATGCCAAGGTCCCCATGTCTCAACTGAACACTGACAAATACATAGCTGGAATCAGTCTGGCTCACCTGTGTGTTAGTATTGTTAAAACAGGTAATCTTTTGATGATTATCTGTTCTGTTCATTCCCTCTGAGCCACCTGGCATTGGCCAGTGTCGGAAGACAGGATACTGGGCTAGATGGACCTTTTGTCTGACCCAGTATGGCCGTTCTTATGTTCTTAGGTATTGGAATTATATGAATGTGTTTAATGTTTAGACTTTATTGAATGGTTATGAGTTGCATTAATTCCATTTATAACATCTGAATCCCATATTGTAAGGTAATATTTGAGTAGTTGTATTGTGAGCTTCTGTGATTGTGTAAATCACCAGACAGGAGAGAGACATTAACTAGTATGAAGGTCTGATCTTCAACAGAAAGTGTTACACTCTTTCCTAAAGGAAATGTCCATCGATATCAGACAGATAGTTGTGGGATGTGGCATCTGGAATTTCCCTATGTACCATCAACAAGAGGACAAAAGACTATTGTTATTAGTTTGGCTCTTTCCTGTGAAGATGCATCATGCAAGGGACTCCTTCCAACAGCTGAGCTTGGCAGCTGAAAACATGCGGGAAGAAGAGAATAACAAGAAGGAACTGATTATTTCTGTTGCTTGGACTCTAAGATGCAAGGTGTTTCTAGGCATAAGCAAAAAAAAACCCCAGCTGCTTAGTGTAATGCGGTCTACAAACCCCATACTGAGCACAGACACAGAGGGAAGGAGAGTGTCTCCTGTTTACAAGCAAGCACCTTTATCACACCCCCAGGCAGCTGCCAAAATTGCCGATCATGGAGGCAGGCACCCACAGCTGCAACCAATGGAGACAACAAGACTTGCTGTAAAGGGGAGAGCAGTGAAGGAAAAGGAGGCAGAAAGGCCTGAGACAGCAAAGGGTGACAGCTCTGAACCACGCTGCTTCCAAGAAAACAGCAAAAAGAAAAGGAGTACTTGTGGCACCTTACCCTAACCCTAACCCTAACCGGAAACTGAAAGTCCTAGAATTGAAGGGCTGATAGACTAAATTGGAGGTGAGGGTCTAGGAACTCACCTGAATGAGAACAAGCTAAGGAGGTTCAGTGAGGAGAAGCTCAGACCCCTAGAAAGACCACATCAAGAAGCAGTGACAATGTGGTACCAGAAGTGGGGTTGCATTTAACCATCCCTGTGGAAAAGGGAAGCCTAAAAAACCCAAAATAAAAACAAAACAAAAAAATCTTCCCTCCTTTTTTTCTGTATATACAAGAGAACTCTGGAGATGTATCAGCTCCTACAATGGCTGGCTGACTCACAAGCACAACAACAGAGACAACAAACATATGGCAGCCCACCGGCAACAGGTAATGCATCCCTCATAATTCAGGGAACCACACCGACCTGATGCACCCCCATGATGATGACAGATAACAGACATGGAATCATTCCTGATAACCTTTGAGAGGATAGTCATGGTTTCCCACTGGCCTCCAGCCCAGTGAGCAATTCAGCTCACCCCACTCCTCATCAGGGAAGCTCAGGCAGCATACCAGGGACTTGACAACATAGAAGCCCTGGACTGTGAGCAACTGAAGGCTATATTGGACAGGCTAGGTTATATTGGACAGACAAAAAGACCTGCCACCACCGTTTTCATCACGAGCACTACACCCCCAAGGCACAACCACAAGCAATCACCCAAAGGCTTACGGACTTATGCTGACACTGGTTAAAGCCAGAGTCTCAAACAGGACCCCAGATAGCTGAAATCGTAGTTCTGGAACAGTACATACAGATTCTTCCGCAGGCTGGCCAAGACTGGGTTTGTAGACACTGACTGGTAAACCTAGCCGAGGCCTCCCACCTCATGGTGGACTATATGGCTCAAGTTGTTTGGGGATCCTCTGTGGAGGAAATAAGTGCTGCAGATACATCAGAGAAGGAGATGGGCTGGGGATTCAAGAGGGGTGGGCCTTCTTAGGTAAACCCAAAGAAAATGCAGACAACTAACTGGACGATGGACAAAACAGGGGCAGGCAAATATCTCAAGGTCTGTGGGTATGATTTCCCCATGACAATAGGCCCCCAACCTTAAGTGTCCCACCAGCTCCTACACAGGAGCTAGGGCCCAGTGAAATTCAGAGAGAAGGTAATCCAGCCACTAGAAAACAAGGCACAGACACAATAGCCTTTTATTCCTGTGGACAAAAAGGGCACAGATTTTGTGACTGCCCCAACATAGAGTGTAACTTTGGACAGGTCTGGACTGGACAGAATAGGTCCCAGGAAAAAAAAGCCCAGGGAACTCACAATCCCAGTTGAAATGGAGGGTCAAAAGACATTGGCCCTTGTGGACTTAGGTTGTAATCAGATATTTGTCCAGAAATGGATAGTTGAGGTGGTAGGAAAACTTGAGAAAAGGAAATCCCTTTTGAATGTATCCATGGAGATATTTTACGGTATCCTAACATGAAAATAAGACTGCCTATTGATGGGAACCAAGATCGGAGGAGCATATGTATGCCTCCTGACCTCCCCTACCCTGTGATATTAGGCCGAGACTGGCCGCATTTCCCCAACCTCCTGCAGAAGCTTACCTTAACTCAGGACCCAAGGAAACACCTCAGAAGAGATGTTAGGGGTTTTGTTCCCTTTTAATGACCTTGACCTTCTTACCTCCCAGCCCAAGAAAAAAAATCCCGAAAAAAAAATGGATAGAAAGGAAAGAGTGGAGGGAGGTGAGAGAGGCAATCCCCTTGGGAAGCATAATAGAGACCACAAACTCTGGAGCTGATACCGGTAGAAAGAAATACCTGGGAGAAGGGTCATCTGCAATTCCAGATACAACATGTTCTCCACAAATGAACTCAGAGAAGCTAACTAGATTCTTGGATTTCCATGTGGAGCAAAAGAATGACGAGACTTTGAGCCGAGCCTTCGAACAAGTAGCCACAATAAACGACAAAGAGGTGGATCCCCTAAAGGCATGGCAACACCCCCTTTTGGCCCTTAAAACAGACTTTTTATATCACATAGACCAAGACGAGCAGACACAAGAGATATGGAGACAACTGCTAGTACCTTGGTATATCGCCACAAATTACTGTATCTGGCACACGCAACCCCACATGTAGGACACCTTGGGAAGGAGAAGATGCAGTCTAGGATCTTGTTCCTATATTTTTGGTCAGAGGTCTTTAAGGAAGTTGAGAATTTCTGTGCATGGTGTCCTGAATGCCAATTAATGGCTCCTAGTAAATCTTGTGGGCTCCACTAGTATCCCTCCCCTTGGTAGAGACTCCGTTTGAAAGAATAAGAATTGACCTTATAGGCTCCCTAGAGAAGAGCACCTCTGGACATCAGCATATACTTGTCAGAGTGGACTATGTCACCAGATACCCAGAAACCCATACCACTCCAGTCTATGAATGTCAGGACTATTGCTGTTGAAGCTCCCTCATGAAGGTAGAGATTCCCAAAGAGAACTTGACAGACCAGGGGAAAAATTTCACATCACATCCTGGCTGATGAAAGAAATATGGGAAATTAGAGCATTATGCACATCTGTGTATCACCCACAGCCAGATGGCCTAGGAGAGTAATACTCAGACCTTAGTGGTTCAGAAGACAAATTAGAGATCAACATTACCTAAAAAAGTCACAGAATTGTGAATTCATTGTTTCATTTACTATAGTACTATATATTCATATTTAAACAGTATGACGGGAAATATTTAGGTTTTATATATTTTTTTATTCTCATAGCAAAATGACTGGCCAAGTATTATTATTTTAACAACTATAATTAGTTAATAACATAGTAAAAGCATCTTGCTTGGTTAATAAATTAGATTGGTTAATAATTAAATCACACAGTGATTTAATATCATGAGCTACAGGCGACACATTAAAGAGCCACTTGTAGCTTGGGTGCCTCAGTCTGAGTATCACTAGCCTAGCGGAAAGATTCAGTCAGGCACTCAAGCGGATGCTCAAGAAATATATTGCCCACGATATGCGACACTGGGACCAACTAATCCCAGCCTTAATCTTCACCATCAGAGAAGTGCTCCAACCCTCAACAGGGTTTTTGCCCTTTGAACAGCTATATGGACGACAACCTAGGGATATATTTGACCTGGTATGGAAAACTTGGGAAAGCCAAGCATCAAGAGCTGAAAACATAGTGCAGTATGTTTTAAAGTTACAAAAGAGACTGGAGGCTAGCAGGGCATATGCTAGAAAAAATCTCAAGGAAGCATAGGAACAAGTCTGACAGTATAATAAAGGGGCATGGATGTGTGTCTTTCAGCCAAGCGACAGAGTCCTGTTACTTCTTCCAAGCTCAGAATAAAAATTAATGGCCATGTGGCAAGGCCCTTAAGAGCTGATAAAGAAAGTAGGGACCATGGACTACTTAATCAACTAGGGAAGAAAAAGGAGCAATAAATTTGCCATGTAAGTTTACTGAAGCCCTGGAAAGCCAGGGAAAACCTTTTCATCACAGCGTATCCTGAGGAATCAGAAGAAGGACCCCAAGTTAATTAATGCCTAAAGACATTTTAGTAGCCCTTGGAAAGAACCTAACCTAGAAACAAAAGGAATGGGCAGTCCAACTGGTGGCCACTTTCTCTCAGGCATTCTCAGGTGTCCTCAGGAAGACATTCCTGGCACATCACATTAATACAGAACCCAATAAAGTAATAAGAGAAGGGCTGCAACCAATCCCCAACCAGTATAGGGAGGCCATCAAGAAAAAGATCAGGACCATGTTAGAACTTGGAGTGATAGAAGAATCCCAGAGTAACTGGAGGTATCCTATCTTGCTGGTTCCAAACCCAGATGGCTCACTATATTTTTGTATAGATTTCAGAAAAGTGAATGCAATTTCTAAATTTAACATCTACCCCATGCCGTGAGTGGATGAACTCTTAGATCAACTGGGAGATGCCCAATATATCACCACTTTGGATTTGACAAAGGGGTATTGGCAGATCCCTTTACCACCAGATTCCCAGAAGAAGACAGCTTTTTCTACACTGATCAGCCTATTTCATTTTAAGACCATGCCCTTTGAGTCACACAGGGCAGCAGCCACTTTTCAATGTTTGATGGACCAATTACTTCAACAGCACAGTCAATATGAGGCATACTTGGATGACATAGTTATCTGCAGCAAGGATTGGGACTCCCATCGGGATAAAGTAGCGACCGTTCTCACATCACTGAGAGAAGCCAAGTTAATGACAAACCCCACTAAATGTGCAATAAGAAAGGAAGAAGCCTGTTACCTAGGACACATTGTGGAGGATAAGTCCAGCCCTTTGTGGATAAAGTTCATGCCTTACAAGATGACCAGGACCAAAAGGCAAGTGTGTGCCTTCCTAGGCTTAGCTGGCTACTACCACTGGTTCATACTCCATTTCGCCACCATAGCAGTCCACCTGTGAAAATGTCTTTTGAAATACTGAAGGCTATATTCTGCAGACACCCAGTGCTGTATGGCCCAAACTTTGAAAAGGAATTTATATTACAAACAAACTCATCAGAGTCTAGGGCAGTCCTTTTTCAAGAAGTAGGTGGAGAACAACAATGATAGTATGTCAGCCACAAACTCTTTACCCATGAGAAAGTATACTCAGTGATAGAAAAAGAGTGCTTGGTTGCTATACGGGCAATAGAGAGCCTGTAGTACTACTATCTGCTAGGAAATGAGTTCACACTAGTTACCTATCATGTCCCCTTGCACTGGATAAATGTGATGAAAGAGACAAACCTGAAGATCATGAGATGGTACCTGTTGCCTTTCAGATACAGCACCAGGCAGTAATTTTGCATGGCAACGCCGATTTTCTGTCCAGGGAAGTATCTTACGCCAGCCAACACCAGGCCTCAGCCTTGCAAGGAAGGATATGTAATGAACCCCATACTGAGCATAGACTGAGGGGGAAGGAGTCTCTCCTGCTTACAAGCAAGCAGCTTGATCACACTCCCATGCAGCTTTCAGTCATGGAGGCAGACATCCACAGCTTAAACTAATGGAGAAAACAAGACCTGCTGCAAAGAGGAGAGCACAGAGAAGGAAAGGGAGGCAGAAAGGCATGAGATAGCAGAGGAGCAACAACCCTGCACCAGGCTGCCTCCAAGAAAACAGCCAGGAGACTGCTAGCCCTAGACTTGAAGGACTGAAAGACTTAATTGGAGGTCAGGGTCCAGGAACTGACCTGATTGAGAACAAGCTGGAGTACTGTCATGGATGGGTATAAACTGTTCAGGAAGACAGGTACAGGAGGAAAAGGTGAAGGAGTTGCACTGTATGTAAGAGAGAGGTACGATTGCTCAGAGCTCCAGTATCAAACTGGAGAAAAGCCTGCTGAGAGTCTTTGGGTTAATTTTAGGAGAGAGAGCAATAAGGGTGATGTTGTGGTGGCATGTGCTATAGACCACTGGACCAGGAAGATGAGGTAGATGAGGCTTTCTCTAGACAATTAACTGAAGTTTCAGAACACAGGCCCTTGTTCTAATGTGGGACTTCAGTCACCCTGACATCTGCTGGGAGAGCAATACAGCAGTGCACAGACAATCCAGGAAGTTTTTGGAGAGTGTTGGGGACAACTTCCTGGTGCAACTACTGGAGAAACCAACCAGGGGCTGTACTCATCTTGACCTGCTGCTTACAAACAGGGAAGAATTGGTAGGAGAAGTAGAAGTGGGTGGTAACCTGGACAGCATTGACTATGAGATGGTTGAGTTCAGGATCCTCACAAAAGGAAGAAAGGAGAGTAGCAAAATACGGACCCTGGACTTCAGAAAAGCAGACTTTGATATCCCTTAGGGAACTGATGGGCAGGATCCCCTGGGAGGCTAATATGAGGAGGAAAGGAGTACAGGAAAGCTGGCTGAATTTTAAAGAAGCCTTATTGAAGGTGTAGGAAGAAACCATCCCAATGTGCAGAAAGAATAGCAAATATGGCAGGCGACCAGCTTGGCTTAACAGAGAAATCTTTGGTGAGCTTAAACACAAAAAGGAAGCTTACAAGAAATGGAAACTTGGTCAGATGACTAGGGAGAGTATAAAAATATCTTAATAAGACAGTAATTTAAAGCAAAAACTTACTTAATTCCTAACCTTTCTGATTTTATCTCTTTCAAGACTGCAAAAAGGCCTTCCAGATTTCTTCTAAGCAAAAATAGTACACAGTCAATGCAAGAAAATACAAATATCACTATGTTAAATATCCTTCTCTAGAGATAGGTTGCATACATAAATGTATGAAGGAGCAAAATGTATATATGGCCTGATTGATCTAATCATACCAAACCCTAAGCCTAATGTACTATGTACTGCGTGTGAGTGAAATTCAGGAGCTGTCTTGGAAAGCACGCTCCACAAACAGCTCTCTATATAAAAATGTAAGACTGAATTGATTCTTTTATTGAAACTTCATGTGCTGCCTAAACGCACTAAAGCATCTGTAACTCTGTGCCAAAATTTCTCTGTTTTATGACAGTAATGCGACCAAGTCTCACACAATGGCTAGCTAGTGAATAATTCCAAAAACTACTGACCAGCCAGAAGGTCAGTTATATGGTGAAAATTCATGTCTTAGCCAACCACAGTATTTTTTACAACTCAGAGATGGTGTGTATATAGGGACAAATTCACTAAGGCATTCAGATACCATAAAGATGGGCAGAGTATTAAAACTTACACAAAACTCACTAAACGAACAGATTGTATAGATAATTTAAACCAGTGGTTCTCAACCTGCAGCCCATGTGACATCCTCAGGGCCATACAGGAAGTATATATTGTGCAGATGGCTATGGAAGAGTAGTGGGAGATAGATATATTAGCTCCAGGCTAAACAAATCCCTGGTACCAGGATAAGTGAAATGCCAGTTGCTCCAGGTCAATTAAGACACCTGGGGCCAATTAAGAACTTTCCATAAGGCAGGGAGAAGGCTAGGTTGATTGGGACACCTGAAGCCAATCAGGGGCTGGCTGAAACTAGTTAAAAGCCTCCCAGTTAGTCAGGTGGGAGTGCATGTCAGGAGCTGTGGGAAGAAGTTGCGCAGTTAGAGAGGCTGAGTAGTACACACCATATCAGGCACAAGGAAGGAGGCTCTGAGATAAGGGTGAAGTGGAGCTTGAGGAAGTGAGGGCTGCTGTGGGGGAAGTAGCCCAGGGAATTGTACATGTCATGTTTCTAAAAGGTCAGCTACCATAACTGATACTATTAGGGTCCCTGGGCTGGAGCCCGGAGTAGAGGGTGGCCCCTGGCTCCCCCCCCCACCATTGTCCCCTGTTTAATCACTGAGACTGGGAGACAACAGAGACTGTGCAAGGAAGGATAACTTCTCCTCACCTCCCTCACTGGCTTATGATGAAAATGGCTCCGTAGACTGTGACCCTTGTCTCTAGAGAAAGAAGGGTTACGTGGAGGGTCACAGTGAGCCTCTGAGGCTAGTGAAATCCACCAGGAAACGTGGGACCCACGGAGGAAAGGACAGAGCTTTGTCACAATATATTGTGTGGATGTGGCCCACATAATACACAGAGAGTTGCATATGCAGCCCACAATGGTAAAAAGGTTGAGAACCACTGTTTTAAATGTTTCAACATTCTATTAAAAAATACCTCTATAGGTATCCAATACTTCAAATTCTTATAGAAAGTAATTTATGGCATGTGGAGATGAAACTGTTCACAGTTTATGTCTTTATCTATTTTAAATTAGTGTCAAGAAGAGGGATCAAAAAGTTCACCACAACTGATTAGCCATATTGTGCAGATATCAATTAAAACATTTCACATTTTAAATCAAAGCCACTTCTAATTACAAGTGCAAAAAAAGCCATATGATATCAGTGAATTTGTCTGCCAAGTTCCAACATAAAGCACATGTTATTTCTCCTTTCTATAGCAACCCCTTTCCACCCTGTAAGGAACTTTTCCCTGACTGTCAATCTTGTAAATTTGAGATTGTGAATTATTTGATAGGAGAATGGTTTCCTTACGCATAAGGTAGTAGAACATAAATATACATTTCTTGGACAACTTTTGTAATTTAAATATGAAGTATTGTACAGGAAATGGAGAAAAACATTTTCTCATGGGAAAGATTATTATGCAGATATATTTCAGTCTTAAGCAATAAAAGGAATTTGCATAATCCAAGAGACTCAGACATTCCTCATGTCAGACCTAAAACTGGTGATATTGTTCAGTGAATGCTACACTGCAGGGGGAAAAAAGTTTATATAGTTAGTTAGTTAGTTAATTTCAGTTATGGACTCATCTTAATAGATGTGTCATCTTTGATGGACACACAAGTATTTCTAATTGCTACAACTTGCACTAGCAATGTCAATTTAAATGGTAAAAATGAACACCAAAAAACCATTTTCTAAGAATAATTGAATTTATTTGTATGGATGTTATGTGAAATTATTAGTATTTTTATAATATAACTTGCTTGAGGTATTTTTACAGTTAGTTTTTAGACATTTCTAATTACAATTTGTTTCAGAATGCTTCTGAAGTCATAGCGCTTATAGAACACAAGTAGCTTGTTGAAGTCATCGTGTTAAAGCATGAAGCCACCAAGTGGGCTGCTCAATTTTGGATCCTCTATCAACTTGTATTTTTAGTACACTGGTTTAAAAATTGTTATATTTGAGCCAATGTCCACGATCTTGTGCATTTCAGAGACCCTACTCTACATTTATTAGCTAAACTACCACTGGTGTTACTTAACTGCCCAGATTTAAACAAAAACTTGGGCTCCAAAACTTTGTCCTTTTAATTTGGTGTCAGTCCATTTCCAAGCATTTATGACACTGTCCTGGCCCGTCTTCAAATTATAACAATCTTTTTTTATGGCCATTCTTTTCACCATGTGGATGTTTAACTGAACTGCCTCCTTTATTTTTTGTATAACTGCCAATATCCTTTGTTTTATAACCAAATACCACTTTTGTTCAAACTGTTGAAAAGTTTCATGAATCCAGTTTTTCATTCCTTTTTTCATTAAGCATATAAAAACAGATTTCTGCCAATAGGGCTCACGGCAGAGGGCTTCCAACTTCCACATTAGTGATGGTTTTCTTTTCTGCTGGGCTGCTGCACAGAAGATTAAAATTTCTGCAGCAAATCCCACAGCATCACAGAGTGTGATTAGATTCCTTTGGATGGTTTTCATGTGCAAGTTCAGCTCTAGCTAAGCATTAGTAAACTGGGTCCATTGCTAATTTATCTTAAGTCTCTATGCTGATATGTGGATATGCATGAATATCAGATTCCAGTAATTTCTTCTTTATTTTGTTTCCTAGTACTTAAATGAACTCTGGCCAACCTGGATGGAGGGATGGTTCCAAATCGCTTATCAAGAGCTTGTACCATCCTTTGTTCTGGTGCTAAATTAATTTTCAACACCATCAGAGTTGATCCACCCATCTGGTAAAAAAAATCTGTGCATCTCCCCACAGGTTAATTTAGGACAGCATTTCTCAAACTGGAGTCTGCAGATCCTTAGGGGTCCGCAAGGACACTTCAGGGTGTCTGGAGGCCCCACTGATCAACTCCTCCTGCTCCTTCCCTCAATTCCTCCCACTCCCTCCCAGCACCTCCTGCACATCAGGGAACAGCTGTTAAGCGGCATGCAGGAGGTGCTGGGAGGGAGGAGGAGGAGGAGCAGGGACAGGGTGCACTTGGGGGAGGGGACAGAATTATGTTCAGGGCCACCGGCCCCGTTGATCAACTCCTCTCCCTCCCTCCCAGTGCTTCCTGCATGCTGTGGAACAACTGTTCAGTGGCATGCAGGAGGCGGTGGGAGGGTAGGGGAGGAGCGGGGCTGGGGCATGCTCGGGGGCAGAAAGAGGCAGGGAAGAGAAAGTGCAGAGATGGAGCAGGGGTGGGGGTGGGGCCCTGGGGGAAGGGGCAAAGTGGAGGCAAAGCGAGGGTTTGAGGGTCCATGAAAAAATGTAAATCAAAATGGGGATCCTCGGGTTGCTAAAGTTTGAGAACCGCTGATTTAGGATATGATGTGAAAACGAGACAAATAAGCCTATCAGGAAGATTTTCTCTCAGAGAAAATCACTATCCTTTTGTAGTAGAGTTGTCTTATTTCTCCCATCTATCCAACAACCACCTTCAGGCACAAGTGTCAACATTAGGACCAGAGTGTCTTAAAAGGACTGGCTGCCATGCTCTCTTTTCTACCACACATAGAAAATTAGCAGCAGCTTTAGATCCACTGGAGAACAGTCCAAGCCATTGTCAGCACTCATCTCAGAGGCCCACAAATTGCCCAGGGGCCCCTATTTTAATCTGCCACTGGCCTGGACTAGCAGCTAGGAACTCCCCGGCACCAACCTACCTCCATCTCCGGGAACCTCCTCTAGTCCAGTCCTGAAGGCAGCATAGAAGTGAGGGTGGCAATCTTGGGACTCCCTCCCCACAATAACTTTGCAAACCCTCACCCCCTCCAATCCTATTTTGAGTCAGGACCGCCACGGTTAGAACACCATGACATTTCAGATGTAAAGAACGGAAATCGTGAAACTGACCAATTTGAAAACCCTCCATGAAATGAGCAGAACGGACTGTGAATTTGGTATGGCCCTACCTAGACTATAGGAGTGTTAAGGGGCCACCTCCAGGGACACCTCCTGGAGGCCAACATAAGCAAGTGCAAGGTAGTTTTATTTTGTCAGCGTAGCAGGGGAGTTACATTGGCAGGCGGACCATTGTTGTGTGTACACCTCCACTGTTTTGTCAACAAAAGCTGACTTAAAGACTGTTAGTCTTTAAGGTGCCACCGGACTCCTTGTTGTTTTTGTGGATACAGTCTAACAAGGCTACCCCCTGATACTAATCTAATTTAAATGCAACACGTGGTATCACAAACATTATTTCCCCCTTTTTTTGTCCTGTTGTTTATTATTATGTGGAGAATACACAACTCTTGGGCTATGATTTTTTTCCCTCTCTCAGATACTGGAGACTCACCAGGAAGCATACATTATTAAGTAAAAGCATTAGTCTCTTATAAGGCAATTCTGTAATGTTTTGCTTTGTCCTCAAATAAATAGGAAACCAGAAATTACCAGTAATTTCACTGGGAAAGCAAAGGAAAGTAATTGTGAGAAATATCACACACAGTGCTCTGAATAATTATAGCACACAACTGACTGAGGGTTTTAAATTAAGGGTACTTATCTTAATTGAACATCTAAAATGTTTTATTTATACAAAGAAAAGGTGTAAAAAAATTAACCGAAGCACTAACAATACCACACTTGGTTGTGGAAGATACTCATCTGTGAGTGCCATCTTTTCTTTGTCAGTATAGTGGATACTGTTTTAAAGCCAGTAGTTTTGTCTAAGCATATTAAAGTTTATATAGACTTTTTCTCTGAAAAGCTCTTTACACTCAGACTCCACAACAGAGCTGTTGTGGTTTTGATTCCTAGTGCAACCTTAGTTTCTATCTTATCCAACTGCATTAAAATTCTAAACACAGAGACACAATGGCATGATGGTTCCTCCTTCAGATGAGGAAAATGCAGGAACCTCTTCTCCCACATTGGCTTGATCAACATCATATGATCAGTGCAGATAACTTTAAAGCAACTAGCAATTGTCAATGAATTGTATAACAAGGATATATATATATATTTCTTTGAAGAAAACTGTTAATCTGTTTAGAAAGGATTATTTGTTTTAGAGGTTTTCATTTAATGGATGTTATTCAAATAACCAGCTAAGCTCTTAAATATTCAAAACCAACTTAATGCCATATTACAGTCACAACAAATCTAGGAATATTAATTTTAATTTTAAGCCATGGAAACAGTGTGAAGGTACATGTCTCTTCAGATGTTGAGTATAGCAAGAATTGTTGTGATTTGCTTCCAAATTCAGAAAAATAAAAAATGCTAGGTTTTTCAAATCTTCTCTGCTAAGAGCCTTCTCCAATTTTTTCTTTGATCCAACATCTCACTAAGTGAAAACACATATACTGATTGAAATGCACTGGGCGTTTCTCTAATTTGGTATTATGTTGGACTTTTTTTAAAACACAAACATGAATTGAGATCAAAATAAAAGAAAGTCGGCAAAATTAATATTGGAAATCAAAGAAAAATAACAAAGGTTACATTTTGGCCCTTAAGTAATATTATCATATAGGCAAAATATAGTTTAAACTGAGGTATTCTTCATTCAATTAGAAGAAGGTGTAATTCTCATTTTCTCAGATCCTGAAAGGAATACCAAAATCTCTCTTCCCGCCTTATTTTATTCTGAAGTAAGGGCTATGCACCTGTTTCACAATTTTCTCTTCTGGGAGAGTCAAACACTGGAGTTTTTTAAAAATCCATTCCCCCAAAGAGGGTGATTATTGGAAATCTAAAAGTGTCTCATGGCCACAACATTGCCACTAACTCAGTTTTCCTTAACATAAAAAACAGAGGTTTTGTTATCTACTTTTTATATAGCCCAATGTAAAAGGTGACATTTGACCAAAAAGGTGATTAGACTTCTGAGATTAGCCAATGGATTTTAAGTGTGCACTAATTACATAGTATTTTAACATTTTACCTCCTATATTTCTGTTTATGAAGAGCTTACAGTAATGTGTACTTACTTGCAAATTGTGTGTAAATACTATGAAAAATTTCACAACGTGCCTGTTCCATGAAAATGATAATGATTCTTTATTAAGCTACGAAGGTTACTAGACACAATATAGGGAATCTCTTCAATATTTATTTGGATGAAGGGTTGGAAAGATAAAGAAGGGAACAGGAAACTCTGAAATAGAGATGGAAACAGCAGAAACTTTTCTGTTTCAAGTACAAATATAGTAAAACATTTTTCAAAAGCTGGATGTGTAAATTAGGAGAACACTGAGGAAAAAATTGATATGATGGCATTTTTGTAGTTGGTGACCCAAAATTTCATTAACCTTGACACAATTACAGAGGTGATATTGACAGTCAGACATTCCATTGCCATTAGTAAAACCTTTCAGACAAAATACTATATTTACTTAGTCCTTTAAATACTTGGTGCTTTAAAAAGGGCCAGTTTTACAAAGCTGAAAACAATTATAAGCCAAATCAGCTGGGAGGAAGAATTTAAACAGTAAATGTGAAAGATAATTTGAAATTGTTTAAGAACACTTTACTAGATGCCCAAAAACCAGCAATTGAGAAAGAAGGCTGTATTGGTTAAAAACAACGACCTGATTTAGAGGGGAAGTGAAGGCAGCTATAAAAATATATAACAAACGCAAGAAATTGAAAGTTGAGAGTAATGAATATAAATCAGAAGCTAGAAATGTAGAAAACTGATTGGGAAGCAAAGGGACACTAAGAGAAATATATGGCCAGCATAGTTAAGAATAATAAGGAGTTTTTAAAGTATATTAGGAACAAAATAATCTTAACAATGGTATTGGTCCATTACTAGATGGAAATGGTAGAATTATCAAAAATAATGCCGAAATGTCTGAAGCATTCAATAAATATTTCTGTTTTGCTTATGGGGAAAACAGATGATTGATATCACATCATGGTGATAACTTTCTTTCCATTCCACTAGTATCTCAGAGGATGTTAAACACCAGCTACTAAAGTGAGACATTTTTAAATCAGCAGGTCCAAACAACTTGCATACAAGAGTTTAAAAAGAGTTGACCGAGGAGCCTGCTGGACCATTAATATTGATTTTCAATAAGTCTTGGAACACAGGGAAAGTTCCAGAAGACTGGAAGAAAGTTGATGTTGTGCCAATATTTAAAAAGATTAAACAGGATGGCTGGGTAATTATAGAATTGTCAGCATGACATTGATCCTGGGCAAGATAATGGAGCGGCTGAAACGGGTCTCGATTAATAAAGAATTAAAGGATGGTAATAAAATTGATACCAATCAACATGGGTTTACATGAAATAGATCCTGTCAAACTAACTTGATATCTTTCTTTGCTGTGATTCCAAACTTGGTTGATACAGGTAATAGTGTTGATGTAATACACTTAGACTTAGTATCGCACAACATTTTGATTAAAAAATTAGAAATATATAAAGTTAACATGACACACATTAAATGGGTTAAAAGACAGCTAATCGACAGATCTCAAAATGTAATTGTAAATGGAGAATCATCATTGAGCAGTGTGTTTCTAGTGGGTCCCCTAGGAATCTGTCCTTCCCCTAAGTTATTTAACATTTTTGTCAATAACCTGGAAGACAACAAAATCCTCACTGAGAAAGTTTGCTGATGACACAAAAATTGTGGAAGAGAAATAAAGAAGAGCATAGGTCACTGATACAGAGCCATCTGGATCACTTGGTAAGGTGGGTGCAAGTAAACAATATGCTTTTTAATATGGCTACATGTAAATCCAGGAGCTCCAGTTCTGACATCCACAATTCAAGAAGGATGTTGAAAAACTGGAGAGGGTTCTGAGAAAAGCCACAATAATGTTTAGCGAATTAGAACATATGCCTTATAGAGACTGAGCTCCTTGAGTATATTTATTTAGCTTAACAAAGAGAAGGTTAAGGGGTAACATGATCACAGTCTATAAGGACTTTATATCTGGGGAACAAATACTTGAAAATGAACTCTCCAAACTAGCAAAGAAATGTATAGCATAATCCAATGGCTGGAAGTTGAAGCTTGACAAATTCAGACTAGAAATAAGGTATATTTTTTTAACAGTGAAGATAATTAACCATTGAAACAGTTTACCAAGATTGACAGATTGACAGAGCCAGAAGAGTACCCAGAAGTCACCTACTACAGGACAGGCCCAACAAAGAAAATAACAGAACGCCACTAGCCATCACCTTCAGCCCACAACTAAAACCTCTACAACGCATCGTCAAGGATCTACAATCTATCCTGAAGGATGACCCATCACTCTCACAAATCTTGGGAGACACGCCAGTCCTTGCTTACAGACAGCCCCCCAACCTGAAGCAAATACTCACCAGCAACCACACACCACACAACAGAACCACTAACCCAGGAACCTATCCTTGCAACAAAGCCCGTTGCCAACTCTGTCCACATATCTATTCAGGGGACACCATCATAGGGCCTAATCACATCAGCCACACTATCAGAGGCTCGTTCACCTGCGCATCTACCAATGAGATATATGCCATCATGTGCCAGCAATGCCCCTCTGCCATGTACTTGGTCAAACTGGACAGTCTCTACATACAAGAATAAATGGACACAAATCAGACTCAAGAACTATAACATTCAAAAACCAGTCGGAGAACACTTCAATCTCTCCGGTCACTCGATTACAGACCTGAGAGTGGCTATCCTTCAAAAAAAAACTTCAAAAACAGACTCCAACGAGAGACTGCTGAATTGGAATTAATCTGCAAACTGGATACAATTAACTTAAGCTTGAATAGAGACTGGGAGTGGATGAGTCATTACACAAAGTAAAACTATTTCCCTAGGTTATTTCTCCCCCCCACCCAACCCCGCACTGTTCCTCAGATGTTCTTGTTACCTGCTGGAAATGGCCTACATTGCTTGTCACCATGAAAGGTTTTCCTCCTCCCCCCCTCCTGCTGGTGATGGCTCATCTTAAGTGATCACTCTCCTTACAGTGTGTGTGATAAAACCCATTGTTTCATGTTCTCTGTGTGTGTGTATATAAATCTCCCCACTGTATTTTCCACCGAATGCATCCGATGAAGGGAACTGTAGCTCACGAAAGCTTATGCTCAAATAAGGTTGTTGGTCTCTAAGGTGCCTCCTTTTCTTCTTTTTGTGAACACAGACTAACATGGCTGCTACTCTGAAACCAGTTTACCAAGGGTTGTGGTGATTCTCCATCACTGGTAATTTTAAAATAAAAATTAGATGGTTTTCTAAAAGATCTCCTCTAGGAATTATTTTAGGGAAGTTCTATGGTCTGTGTTATACAGGAGGTCAGACTAGATAATCACAAAGGTCCTTTCTGACCTTGAAATCTACAAATACAACTCTGGCATAAGCAGAAGCAATTCCCACTAATATCAACAGAGGTAGAAACGTCTTTTGGTAGGATTGAGTTGGCTCATCAGTTTGTCCTATGAGTCAATGTAGGTTTTTTATTAACTGAAATCAATGCAAAGAAAATGTTTCTGTATATTTAACAATACTGGAGAATAAGATCAAGCTTTGCTGTAAAAAATAGTATCTCGTCTCATTTCCACATGATCTTATTCAACAGCAATTTAAAAAAAACAGTGTCTATGATTAGGTGTGAGTTGTGTACACCAAATATTTGATGTGTTTCAGAGTTTGTAACAGTTACTGTCAAATTTTTTTTCCTAACAAATGAGGATATTGACAGTTTTTTGAAAAAGATGCAGACACTGTTCTTTTACAGGTAAATGTTCAGTGCTTAGACAGTGAAGCTATTTACTATGAAAAAGCTATGTATGCTATTGCTTTGTAAAACACACAGCTCACTCTTTGATACTTTATAAATGAATAAACAATAAATAGTAATCATAATACAAGAGCAATTTCTGCACACAGGGAAATGTTT
This sequence comes from Dermochelys coriacea, assembly GCF_009764565.3. Classification (NCBI taxonomy): domain Eukaryota; kingdom Metazoa; phylum Chordata; order Testudines; family Dermochelyidae; genus Dermochelys; species Dermochelys coriacea. The sequence goes on along the minus strand of NC_050075.1, from coordinate 100,020,973 downwards.
ATCACACAAGAGAACTTCATCTGCAAAGTATAACAAACTATGGACAGATCTTGGCTCTGGTACATCTGCTTTTTGCCGCTCTTGTTTTTCATACGTGTACGTTATGTATGGACATGTCTGTTTTGTACCTAAACATATTAAAGAGCAATTGCTGCCTATATAGGGGCTTCAGGATTGGTCCTTAAATCCCTAACAAAATTTAGAAAATTAGATCATGTTCTCTTTAGAAGACTTTTTTGCTGACTACTTACTGTAGTCTTTTACAATAGTTCTTTTATTGTTTCTTAGATTCTAAGGACACAAGGGACCACTGTGATCATCTAGTCTGACCTGTATAACACAGGCCATAGAACATCCACAAAATAACTCTGACAACATATCTTTTAGAAAACCATCCAATCTTGATTTAAAGAATCTAACACAGCCTTTGGTACATTGTTCCAGTAGTTCATTACTCTCACTGTTATATCGGTTCTTGTGACAAACTCTACAATTAGATACCCAGGTCCAGCTTTGAAATAGGAGCTGGTACCAATTTTCCAATGTTCTTCTTCACTTTATGACTAGCAGTCAAAACAAAGATTAGAAAATTCAATACTGTCATAAATGCAACTTCTCTTTGTTAAGCAAATGTCTTTTAGCCCTGGTCAAATAATCCTCTCCATGGGTTCCCAGCTGCAAAGGTTGTGATTCTGTTTGAACCATAGTACCAGTCTGGTGGCTAAGAGTCTGGAGCATTGTTGTCATTCACTGGGAATCTGATTCTCCAAAGATTCAAACAACCTGAAGGTTAAGAATCATATTATTTATCCTATCCCTATAATACCAGGAGCAGGAGACACAGCAAGAAGAGGTTGACTTCCAGGCAGTATTCCATTGGGAGGTATTTAGCATCTGACACCTCTGGTGGTACACAGGGCCTGTTCCTTGAATAAAAGGCCACTGGTGTACAAATGACCCAAAACTTCAGCTGAAGTTTATCACTGTAATGTTATTTTTCAGTAGAACTGTACAAATCCCTTCAATTCTCTTTTTCATCTCCTCATTTCTTCTACTAATTCTCTTCCATCATGATAAGAAAGAGGGGTTGGGTGAAAGTTTTCAATCCCCTTACTCCAATGAGTGTTGGTCAACAGGAAAAGGGGGAATAGTGGCTGAATCATTTCCAAGAGCTGGCCAGTGGAGAGCACGGATCTTCACTCTGCTGTATCTGCTTATTATCAAGCATAGAAGTCACAGCACTGATTCACATAGTCAGGCAACACCAGAACTCATGTCCCATTTTAAATTTCTGCAAAATGGAAGCCTCCTCTGGCCATCGATTTTGTGAGTCCCAAAAGCCAGCTCTGCTAATACATGCCAAAGGCTCATTAGCTTGGAGCTGTGTTAACTTTCCTCCACCCAACTAACTAACCTTTTCCTCCTCCAATTAATGTGTTAAAGGACGAGATATACAATTGTTACTATTTTTATTTCTGATTTTTGGAAAGAAAAAAAAACAATACTAAGATATTTTTAAAATAAAGAAACATGATCCTGTGGGTATTTAGCAGACCAAATCCTATCTTGATCCATGCTTTTGAAATGTGCATGAAAGATAATTTAATGCTTTGTATGTAAATGTACCACCATAAAAGATTTTACTTAATCAAATTAGCTTAATTTTGTCTTAAAAAGATGTTAAAGAAGTCTGAGTTTTAAAATTCCTGGTGGCTGTAAAAGATCTTAAAAGATGTATAGTGCTACATATAGGAAAACAAAATTATTATCTCCGGTGTAATTATTCATGAGGAGCTGGAGAATAACCTGAGTGTCATCCAGAGGGACAGGTAAAATTTCAGTCACAGATGGCTGCACAGTTATCGACATAAAAGACCACAACATTTCAAGGAAGAAGAAAAGCTCAGTTACTGTTGTCACACAACAATGCACAGCTGCCTCACTAAAATTTATAACAGACCAAATGGCCTCAAAATTGCTTGTAAAGTTGGGACATCAGATAAAGCACTGATTTTAAGTGGTGCAATTTTGATGTGGGGGTGGGAAAAGAAACAAACTCCTCTAAGCCTGACATCTTCACAGTGTTCACTGAACAAAAAGCATTTGGCAGCCAAGCAGTTGTGAGGTATATTAATAGGAATTATGCATCTAATGCCACAGATTTAGTTAACAATAACGTTCACCTCAGTCTGACAGACGAGATTTATTCAGAGTCAGTATGAGCACTCATTATGGCATGAGACCAGACCCAGTCATTTTGATAATAAAAGACTTTGCTCTCAAAAATATTTAGAAGATAGTAGTGATGCTACCAAAATGAAGTGCATGTTATCCTTTCCTATTTGGAAAATAGAATAGAGTAATTTATTTTACTAATAAAAACTTTTGTTCTAATAAAATTAGTCTACTGAGTCTGCAATACTCAAAATATCATAGCATGTGATACTATCAAGTATATAAAAATAAAACCCTATAGTTTTGTCAATATTACAACATAAACCAGGAAATAATTAGTAAGTCGGGTGTTGCTGTGGTTTGTTATTGACAAGATTATTATTGTGTATTTAGTTTATAATTCCAGTTAGGCAGTATGCATTACAATAGCAATCAATAGTAATCCTACAATTCAGGATAAGATGACATTGTATTTTAGGAGTTCACAACTTGGCTGTTTTCATTGACATTAGGATGAAACTTGGGAAACAATTTATCAGATGACTTTTTTTTTTGTCTAAAATATGGTTTAAGCCACCTTGATCCTTTAAATTTTAGAATGGATCATAAAATAGACCAAATGGCTTCAAACACTTTAAAGTATATGTTACTGATATTTATTCAATTATTGCCATCTGGGATAGCCTCCTCATTAGAGATAAGTCTTCTCCCAGGGAACAGCTGTAACATTTAGCCCAATCTCACCGACTTGCAGTCCTTGAAGTATTTCTTGCATCTTCAAACAATATAAATCTTAAAAACCTTCTTTGTGGCAGCTATGCCACAGTGCAGCAGCCAACCATGCAGTCACCTGCTTCGATTTGCTTCTACTGTCACCACAAGTTAATATAGACAGAGGCTGGAGACAAGCCCAGCACAAAGCAGAAATAATTGAGTGCTTCTTCCGCAAATGAAGTGTGAGAGATGACGGAAAAGCAGCAAAGAATCATCAGCCTGAGGCAACACAACTTGTTGACAAGACAGCTGAACAGCCCTGATACAGTTGCAGCCCAGAACCTCAGCCTGTAATCACTCTGCAGCCACATGTCAAAAATATTTTGCCACTCTTCTTTAAAACAAGAACAAAAACAAACATATACACAGTGTTTTATAGGTTTCGTATTCTGTAGGTAAGATTCATTTCACCAGGCACATAGTGAGGAAGTGATGGATATCATTCAATAGGAAGAAAAAGAACTGTGAATGAGGAATGTCTCAGCATGACTTTACTCCTCCTTAACACTGAATTCCTACTTGGCATTGGAGGTTCTGTTGTGAGTATTCTTCTTCTTCTTCTACCAAAAAGAAAAAAAATGTGCAAGGGAAAGACAAGTGTAATACTCGAGGGAAAATGAAACAAAAGGAATCATTCCCTTACTGGCATCTCTTCCTTATCTAGAGCAGTGGTCTACAATCAGTACTGTATGTAACAGAGGGCTTGTCTACATACAGTTGGATAATGTGCACAACAGGGGTGTGATTTCTAAATTGCACTAATATGTTGCACATTAATTGATCCATGTAGACTAATGCACACTAAAGGTTCCCTAGTGCACTTTAATTTAGTACTCTTTCAAGCAGCTCTGTGTTAAAGTATACTAGAGAACCTCTAGTGAGCACTAGCGGGTTTTAAATGGATCAATAATGTGCAACACCTTAAAACACTTTAAAAATAACTCCCCCATAAAGTGCACTATTCCAACATGTAGACAAGCCCTGAGTCAGTCTTAGTCATTAGTAGGTGATATAAACTGTAGTTATTCATAAATTCTAAAGCCAGAAGGGACCATTGTATTCATCTAGTCTGACCTCCTACATAGCACAGAGCATAGAACAGGGATCGGCAGTCTTTGGCAAGCAACCCACCAGGATAAGCCCCCTGGCGGGCCGGGCTGGTTTGTTTACCTGCCGCATCCGCAGGTTCGGCCAATCACAGCTCCCACTGGCTGCGGTTCACCATTCCAGGCCAATGGGGATTGCGGGAAGCAGCGGCCAGCAAATCCCTTGGCCCGTGCCGCTTCCTGCAGCCCCCATTGGCCTGGAACAGCGAACCGCGGCCAGTGGGAGCTGTGATTGGCCGAACCTGCAGACACAGCAAGTAAACAAACCGGCCCAGCTCGCCAGGAGGCTTACCCTGGCGGACCGCGTGCCAAAGGTTGCCAATCCCTGGCATAGAACTTCCCAAAGTAATTCCCAGAGCATATCTTTTAGACACCATCCAATTCTGATTTAAAACTTGTCAGACCTGGAGAATCCACCACAACCTTAAGTAAATTAACCTATAGTTAATTCCTCTCACTGTCAAAAATATATGCCTAATTTCTAGTCTGAATTTGTCTAACTTCAATTTCCAGCCAACCACTGGACCATGATATACTTTTCTCTGCTAGATTGAAGAGTCCAATATTAAATATTTGGTCCCCATATAGGTACTTACAGACTAATCCAGTCACGTCTTTACCTTCTATTTGTAAGCTAAATAGATTCAGTTCCTTGAATCTATCACTACAAGACAGGTTTTCTAATCCTTAATCATTTTGTTGCTCTTCTCTGAGCCCTCTCCAATTTTTCAACATCCTTCTTGAATTGTGGACACCAGAACTGGACACAGCAGCTGCACCACAGCCAAATACAGAGATAAATAACTGCTCTACTCCTACTTGAGATTCGCCTGTTTATGCATCACAGAAGCCCTTTTGGACACAGGAGGGGTTATAAAATGATGTTATGATATTACAGAAGGATGATAAATCTAAACTTGTATTTAAAAGAAATATGCAAAACCAACCCTTCATCCAGGGAAACAAAGAAACTTCCTGAAATGAGAAGGTCCAGGAGCCCTTTCATATGGCTGAGCAACCTGTGCATCTAAGGCCTGCTCTACACCTAAAAATTTTGCCAGCTTGGATATGTCAGTTAGGAGCATGAGAAAATCGCACTCCTATCTACCATAACTAAGCCAGCAAAGGCCCTATTGTACACATTGTAATACCATTCCCAAAAAAACAAAACAAAATGGCTCTGACCAGTACAGTTATTTTGTTTGGGGAAATGATATAAGCTATACTAGCAAAAGCACTGTTTTGGCAGTATAACCTGTATTTCTACTGGAAGGGATTGATGGTATACCAGCAAATCCTTTCTAGTGCACGACAAAGGCTTAAATGCTGGGAAACAGACAAATTTTAGGGTATAAAAGCCAAATTCTGTTCTGAACAGCTCAGGTGTCAAGTCAAAGTAGCTGTATCATCGTTACTGTGGTTTGACATTGATGTTACTGAAAACCGAATCTGGCTTACAGGCCTTTTCATCTTGCTTTATTCAAGTTAACTGCAATTGTGTATTCTTATTGGGAGACAGGTATTGCTGGACATTTCTGAAGGAAGGAATTTTGTTTCTGGCATCCGAAGGGTCAAAGTTAGGGTTGCCAACTGTCCAGGATTGGCCTGGAATCTCCAGGAATTAACGATTAATCTTTAATTAAAGATTATCGTCATGATTAAATCTCCAAGAATATGTCCAATGAAAATTGGCAACTCTAGTCAGAGTGGAGATGGAGGTATGATCCTGAACACCCTGACACAGCCATGGGCCTGGGGAGCTCAGCTTCCAAAAGGCACTGAAAATCTTCTAGCTGCACTCAATGTTGATGCTGGAAAAAGCATAAGGACCAAGAGGAGTGTTAAGCTATGGCCACATCACATGAAAAATGACCATTCATGAGTTTGGAAGAGCCAAAATGAAATATGGAAATGAAATATTAAGCAACTAATACTCAGCACTGACACTGGAAGAGTATTTTAATTAGATACATACGAAGTAGTTCAGGTAAAACAAGAAACTCATTTTTCACCCATTCTCTCATTTTTGGTTTGGATCAGTTTGATTTATCAGTATTTCTCCGCTTCTCCATAAAAATCCCTTCTTAGGTGGCTCCCAACTTGATACTGTAGGCACAAAAAAATCCAAATCACTTTGAAGGACTGATACCAGTGGCAAAGCCCAGCAGGTCTATCAACTTTTCTGATATAAGAGGAAGCAGCTGGAAAATCTATTTCCCGGCAGCATGTGGCTTCCCTGGGCAGTTGTGTCTGAGTGCACAGTGAGCCTCTGATGCTCCCTGTTACTCAAATCTCACTTCCTCTGGAGTTTGAGTTGAGCTGAGCAAAAAATTTGGAACAAAACTTTTTCAACAAGAAATGCAGATTCAGCAACACCAAAATCTTCTGCAAATTCATGTCAGTTTCTCTGAATTGTCTCAGTTGGGGGAAAATTCTGAAAAAAAATGAAATTTCATTTTGACATTTTTGAAATAAAACATTTTGAGTTTGGTGTTCAAAATGACTTTTAATTTCAAAATTTCCTTTACATTTTATTAAACATTCAAAAACAAATTTAAATGCTCAAAATTGAACCAGAACATTGCATTTTAGATCAAACAAAATGTTTTGTTTGACCCCAAATTATTTTTTTAACCTTTCAAGTTGTCAAACATTTTGAAAAATTTAATTTTCAGATTAACCCAAAAGCACAGTTTTTCAGAATTAACAGCAAACTGAAAAATACATTATTCCCACAGCTCTGCTTCTGAGGCACATCATTCACTCGCGGATGAAAATAATATAAAGCTTTAGTGTGGTGGAAAATGTAAATATGTTATGGATGTGAAACAGCAGAGAGGCTGCTGTTAGGTTAAATTCAAATAATCATCCAAATATCTGTAGGCTCAAAGGAACTTTAGCAGACATCCAACCTGTCTGAGGTCCACCCATTATTCGCGATTCTAAATAAATAATTACAAGGTAAAGTAGAGAGAGGGAAACAAGTGAAAATGTTAGAAGATTTTGAGGAATCTGAATGGAGTGCAGGAAGATTTGAGATACATGAGGACAGATGTTGTTGCGTATAGGGAATTCCATCATCCTTTGTTCCAGAGATGCCATGCTAATATTGCTAATTTGGTTTCAGATATTTTTCAAACTCTATGCACTGGCTTATGTATATTGACACACAATCCCCATCATCATTTGCAAGGAGTGTAAAGACCCCAATATGCATTGACACATATCATCCTACTCAGCCCCACTGAGTGGTTTAAGTGGTTCAGAGGGCTTTTCTTCAGGTCTACAAATTTCCACCCTATGTAAATATATAAATTAAGTTAAGAGAACCTTCCTATTTCACTCTTTGCTAATCCACACACTTTCCAGTCCATACACATAAAAAGTGGTCTCCAACCTGTTTTCAGCAAAGATGTAATTGCAGAGTGCTGGAGTGAGCTCTGCTATTGCTGAAACTTCCTCTCTTTTACAAAATGTACTACAGATTTTCTAATACACTAAGAATTATCATAAATCATTAAAATGAAAATACACGTCTCAAAGAAATGAACAAAGTACATTCTGAAAGGCAGTATCTTAGGGTTTTTTCATTGTGTTTATTCACTTACTTGCTAAAATTGCAAAATTTAGTGATCTCTAATAGAAATTCCAGTCATTAGTGCAAATTAGCAATGTTCTTCTGAATAAATGTTTAATAATAAGATGAAAAGTGCTTTAAGGTGAACTGAAAGTTCAAACTGTCAGGTTTTTCTTGTGACAGTTGGATGACATCATATTATTAACACCTAATGTAAGGCAGGAAACAGTTTTCCTTACACTTCATTTTAGGTACTAATGATGTCATTTTAGCAGAGCGTCAGCTCAGCTACAGTAAAAGTGAAGACCAGCTTTCTTTTTAAAGTTTGACTATTCTAAGTGCTCTAAAATCTGCATAATTACTCCGATTGCCTTGAAATTTTGTGAGCCTCATGCTGGCATACAGGGCTGTCCCTAGGGGAGTATGGTGCCCGGGATAACACGCCGCCTCCAGCCCAGGCTCTGCTCCCACTCCACCCCTTCCTGCAAGTCCACAACCTGCCTATTCCTGCCCCTGCTCTGCCCTTCCCCACCTTCATTCCACCCCTTCCTCCAAGTCCCCACTCCACCTCTTTCCGGCTTCCGCCCCCCCTCCTGAGTGACGCCGGGAGCCAGGGGAGTGGAGCAGGGCAGGCGGGGGCCAGGTCACTTGCTGCTGCCAGTGCCAGGCCTCCCACCAGTCCCCCAGGCTGCCCTGGACCCCACATCCCAAAGCACGCAGCCTTCCAAAGCGCAGGACCAGGGCAGTTGCCCCGGTCCGTCCTATGGACGGGATGGCTCTGTTGGCATAGGATTTGATCAGTGATCCAAATTTGCGGGCATTTGAACAAGGGATTCCTGAGATATAGACCCTGAATAAAACAGTTTTTCATAAAGTTGACATGTTTGGCAATGACCACACTGCACCGTAAGTGGTGGGGGCAGAGTGTTGTTTCGCTTGCTGGAGGAAGAGGTATAGCGCTTTATGGGGGCGGGGTGAGACAGAGGCTCAATAGTTGCTGCAAAAGTATAGTGTACACTTAGTATAGGCTAAAAGTATACACTTAGTATAGGCTACACTTACTCATCCCCCAGGATCCAAAAGGGCTGTGGAGTTGATAACGGGCAAGGCCGGTAGGAGAAACCCCTTTTCCTCAGACCAGGTGGAGCAGCACCCACCCTTCCTCCCCTTGGAAGTGGCACAATATCAGGTTTGATCAGGTTGCTGTGGGCATCATGCTCGGCCACTACTTTCTAGGGGGTGGGAAGGAATTTTTCCCTAACCACCAGATTGGCCACAGTGGAGTGGAGCTTTTTTTGCCTTCCCCACAGTGGGTTATGGGGGGCTTTGTATGGTTAGTAGAGAAGAGAGTTAGGCTATGATGTTGCAACTCATCATGTAAGTGTGGGGCAGACATATAGTGCAGGTACTCCATTGGGAAGGGATACAGTGACCAGATAAACAGCTTGGTAAAAGATTTTAAAAGGAGGTGTTTGTTAAAGGAGTGGAACAGGGGTGGGGGTCTGTTCAGGGCTCCTATGACTGACAAGGCAGGGAGCCCACGCTTCCTTTTAACCTACCTTAACCCTTGTTTTTTAGTGATGGGGGGGGGGAATGGTAAATCCCAGCAATTGTTGGCTGGGGGACCTGGATAGAAAAGGGGGCGGAGGTGGGCGGATGGAAGCCTCCACATAGATATTGAAATGATCATGGAGTTACCTACACTAAGAACATAAGAATGGCCTTACAGGGTCAGACCAAAGGTCCATCCAAGCCAGTATCCTGTCTTCCAACAGTGGCCAGTTCCAGGTGCCCCAGACGAATTGAACAGAACAGGTAATCATCAAGTGATCCAGCCCCTATCACTCATTCCCAGCTTCTGGCAAACAGAGGCTAGGGATACCATTCCTGCCCATCCTGGCTAATAGCCATTGATGGACTTATCCTCTATGAATATATCTGGTTCTTTTTTGAACCCTGTTATGGTCTTGGCCTTCACAACATCCTCTGGCAAGGAGTTCCACAGGTTGACTGTGCATTGTGTGAAGAAAGACTTCCTTTTATTTATTTTGAACCTGCTGCCTATTAATTGCATTTGGTGACTGCTAGTTCTTGTGTTATGAGCAGTAGTAAACAACACTTCTTTATCTAATTTCTCTACACCAGTTACGATTTTATAGACCTCTATCATATCTCCCCTTAGCCATCTCTTGTCCACACTGAAAGGTCCCAATCTATTAATCTCTCCTCATACGGAAGGCATTCCATACCCCTAATCATTTTTGTTGCCCTTTTCTGAACCTTTCCCAATTCCAATATATCTTTTTTGAGATGGGGTGACCACATCTGCACACAGTATTCAAGATGTGGGTGTACCATGGATTTATATAGAGGCAATATGATATTTTCTGTCCTATTATCTATCCCTTTCTTAATTATTCCCTACATTCTGTTTGCTTTTTTGTCTGCCACAGCACATTGAGTTGATGTTTTCAGAGAACTATCCACAATGACTCCAAGATCTCTTTCTTAAGTGGTAACACCTAATTTAGACTCCATCATTTTATATGTATAGTTGGGATTATGCTTTCCAATGTGCATTACTTTGCATTTATCAGCATTGAATTTCATCTGCCATTTTCTTGCCCAGTCACCCAGTTTTGAGAGATCCTTTTGTAGCTCTTCGCAGTCTCCCTGGGTCTTAACTATCTTTAGTAATTTTGTATCATCTGCAAATTTTGCCACCTCACGGTTTACCCTTTTTTCCAGATCGTTTATGAATATGTTGAATAGGACTGGTCCCAGAACAGACACCACTATTTACCTCTCTCCATTCTGAAAACTGACATTTATACCTACCCTTTGTTTCCTATCTTTTAACCAGTTACCAATCCATGAGAGAACCTTCCCTCTTATACTGTGGCAGCTTACTTTGCATAAGAGCCTTTGGTGAGGGATGTTGTCAAAGGTTTTCTGAAAAATCTAATTACACTATATCCATTGGATCCCCTTGGTCCACATGCTTGTTGACCCCCTCAAAGAATTCTAGTATATTGGTGAGGCATGATTTCTCTTTACTAAAACCATGTTGATTCTTCTTCAACAAATGAAATTTATCTGTATGTCTGACAATATTGTTCTTTACTATAGTTTCAACCAGTTTGCCCGGTACTGAAGACAGGCTTACAGGTCTGTAATTGCCGGGATCACCTCTGGAGCCCTTTTTAAAATTTGGCGTCACATTAGCTATCCTCCAGTCCTCTGGTACAGAAGCTGATTTAAATGACAGGTTACAGACTACAGTTAGTAGTTCTGCAATTTCACATTTGAGTTCCTTCCATTTGGGTGAATACTATCTGGTCCTGGTGACTTATTGCTGTTTAATTTATAAATTTGTTCCAAAACCTCCTCTAATGATATCTCAATCTGGAACAGTTCCTTAGATCTGTAACTCTGGTTTGGGAATCTCCCTCATATCCTCAGCCATGAAGACCGATGCAAAGAATTCATTTAGTTTCTCCGCAATGATCTTATCGTCCTTGAGTGAAGTGGACTGGCTTTCCCCAGACACAGAGGAAGAGGGTGGATCCACCCCCTCGTGGGCAGAGCCCTCCCCCCTAGCTCTACCACCCTTAACCAAGAAGCCAGAAAAAGGACTGCTGGTTCCCCTGGAATGGGGGGAGACAACAGAGTTGGTGCACAGCTGGAGGGCCATGCCTTGAAGAGGACGCCATGGTCTGGGAGCGACATGGGCCTCCCGGGGACAGAGGAAACAGTAGAGCAGACAACAGGTGAGATACCACCTGCAGAGGGTGCTCCAGAGCGGAACAGAGCTAATTTCCACAGCAACCAGCAGGAGGCGCTGAAGTGGTGAGCACAACCTCTTACAGTGCTCCTTTAGCACCTCAAAAAGAACAGGAGTACTTGTGGCACCTTAGGGACTAACAAATTTATTTGAGCATAAGCTTTTGTCGGCTACAGCCCACTTCATCAGATGCATACAATGGAACATATGGTAAGAAGATATATATATATACATACAGAGAACATGAAAAGGTGGAGTAAGAGGCTAATTAATTAAGATGAGCTATTATCAGCAGGAGAAAAAAAACTTTTGTAGTAATAATCAAGATGGCCCATTTAGACAATTGACAAGAAGGTGTGAGGATATTTAACATGGGAAAATAGATTCAATATGTGTAATGACCCAGCCACTCCCAGTCTCTATTCAAACCCAAGTTAATGGTATCTAGTTTGCATATTAATTCAAGCTAAGTAGTTCCTCATTGGAGTCTGTTTTTGAAGCTTTTCTGTTGCAAAATAGCCACCTTTAAATCTGTTACTGAGTGGCCAGAGAGGTTGAAGTGTTCTCCTACCGGTTTTTGAATGTTATGATTCCTGATGTCAGATGTGTGTCCATTTATTCTTTTGCATAGAGACTGTCTGGTTTGGCCAATGTACATGGCAGAGGGGCATTGCTGGCACATGATGGCATATATCACACTGGTAGATGTGCAGGTGAACGAGCCCCTGTGGCCCCACTGGTTGTTTAGCAGGCTTCCTGCTTCTGATGTACTTAAAAAAAATTTGCTATTACTTTTTGAGTCTTTGGCTAACTGTTCCTCAAATTCTTTTTTGGCCTTCCTAATTGTATTTTTACACTTCATTTGCCAGTGTTTATGCTCCTTTCTATTCTCCTCACTAGGATTTAACTTCCACTTTTTAAACAATCCTTTTTTGCCTCACTGCTTCTTTTACTTTGTTCTTTAGCCACGGTGGCTCTTTTTTGGTTCTCTTACTAAGTTTTTTAATAGTATACATTTAAGTTAAGCCTCTATGATAGTGTCTTTAAAAAGTTCCCATGCAGCTTGCAGAGATTTCACTTTTGGCACTGTACCCTTTAATTTCTGTTTAACTAAATTCCTCATTTTTGTGTAGTTCCCCTTTCTGAAATTAAATGCTAGTGTTGGGACACTGTGGTGTTTTTCCTGACACAGGGATATTAAATTTAATTATATTATGGTCACTATTACCAAGCAGTCAAGCTATATTCACCTCTTGGACCAAATCCTGTGCTCCACTTAGTACTAAATCAAGAATTGCCTCTCCTCTGGTGGGTTCCAGGACCAGCTGCTATAAGAAGCAGTCATTTAAGGTGTCAAGAAACTTTTATCTCTGAATCCCATCCTAAGGTGACATGTACCCAGTCAATATGGGGATAACTGAAATCCCCCATTATAATTATTATTGAGTTTTTTATTTTAATAGCCTCTCTAATCTCTCTGAGCATTTCACGTCACTCTTACATCCTGGTCAGGTGGTCGGTAATATATTGCTACTGCTATATTCTTATTATTAGAGGATGGAATTTCTATCAATAGAGAATCTATGGTACAGTTTGATTCATTTATGATATACTTTTATCTGCTGGGTTGTGCCAGATATCTAATAATAAAATTTTGGCCTGATTAAAACCATATCAAATGCCTCATGTCCTTCTTTCAGTATAGCCAGACAACAACTTTTTGCACAAAGATAGAGATTAAACTAGGACTGAGATCATTGCACCAGGGGGCTCAAATGCTTGAGAGTTAATCCAGCAGTGTGCATGCCATCCACTAGCCCTTTAAGGGAAATCTAATTACTACATTATTAGCCAGAGTTTGGTTCTCCAGTTAGGTGCATCGCAAGCAGTTGTAAGGCTCATGAGCCAAATGGATTATACTGTACATATACAAAGACAGAGGCTGAGGGATTTGAAAGTGAATTCTGATTTACAGGCCCTAAATACTTCAAGGGAGAATGGTCAGGTCATCAAACCTGTGTGCTACCCAGGCATTGTAAATTCAAATCCAAACCGTGTCAGAAATCGGAAATAAAAAAAGGCAGCATCTTGCTAAAATCTGCCTTGGTCAAAGGGTTTATTATTTTTGGGAAATGTAATCTGTGTACAGGAGAATATTTAGAAGGTGCTGAAATTATTTTTGAAAGGAAACTAAATTACACATGCAAATGCTCATTGGGAAGGGAAGTTGATTAGTGGTGGAAGAATAGATGGGAATAAAAGGAGTAGGGTAAATGGGGATGGTTTTTAGGAGAAGGGATAGGATGGTCAGGTGGTGGTGAGATAGTGGGGGCTAGGTAGAGTGGGACACTGAGAATGGAAAAAAAAAGAAAAGGAGTACTTGTGGCACCTTAGAGACTAACAAATTTATTTGAACATAAGCTTTGCCCACTGTATTTTCCACTGAATGCATCCGATGAAGTGAGCTGCAGCTCACGAAAGCTTATGCTCAAATAAATTTGTTAGTCTCTAAGGTGCCACAAGTACTCCTTTTCTTTTTTGTGAATACAGACTAACACAGCTGCTACTCTGAAACCTGAGAACGGGAAGTAAGGGAAAATTACTGGGGAACTTGGACAGAATAGGGCCGGGGTTTCCTGTCAGCCCCACATTCCCCTCCCATGTATGTACCAGTATCTGGGGGCAGCCCCTATGTGGGGGGGAGGGGAATATGAGCCTCTTTCCCTGCCTTTCTGTGTGTACCAGGAATGCGGGGGAGGCTGACCTCTGGAGGATGGTCTGACACCCCTCATCATGCTCTCCTCATCTGAGCAAGGATATAGGGGATTTGCCCTTTGGGGAGTGCCTGAGTCTCTCTCCCTGCTCCTATGAATGGCACAATCAGGGAGGACCCTGCCCATCTACAGGAACCTAATCCCACCCAATCCCCTTCATCTGAGCTGGGATATGGTGGTCCTTGTCCTTTTTCTTCTGGGAGGGTCTGAGCCTTCTTCCTACTATTCTTCCACCCACCACACATGCCAAGATCCATTCCCCTCTGTATGTGAAGCTGATAACATGCGTATCAAGAACACACACTGAGAATACATTGTCAGTCCTGGGGTAAGGAGTTGAGAACTGGCATGTTTGATGTTTTTAACAGGCTCTCCATCAGTGGGGAGAGGAGATGAGAACATCTAGTTCGCATGTCTCAGAGCTATAGTTTCCACCTGTATTCATCTTCATCAATCAACTGAGAAAATCTAATTGAGATGAATGGGCCACTTCACACCTCTGAGCCTCCTATGCTTTCAGGATTATCCTGTCCTGGGGATGTGACTATAGTAAAGAAGGTGCTGATGATTAATTTCATAAATATTACAGCAGAGCATGAGCTCTGCTGCAGTTAATATTAAGAAAGGTTTCAGACTAGCAGCCATTTAGTCTGTATTCACAAAAAGAAAAGGAGTACTTGTGGCACCTTAGAGACTAACAAATTTATTTGAGCATAAGCTTTCGTGAGCTACAGCTCACTTCATCAGATGCATTTGGTGGAAAAAACAGAGGAGAGATTTATATACACACACACAGAGAACATGAAACAATGGGTGTTACCATACACACTGTAACGAGAGTGAGCAGGTAAGGTGAGCTATTAACAGAAGAGGAGCGGGGACGGGGGTACCTTCTGTAGTGATAATCAAGGTGGGCCATTTCCAGCAGTTGACAAGAACGTCTGAGGTCTCTATTCAAGCCTAAATTAATTGTATACAGTTTGCAAATTAATTCCAATTCAGGAGTCTGTCAGCACCCGAACCTGAAGCAAATGCTCACAAGCTACCAAACACCACACAACAGAACCACTAACCCAGGAACCTATCCTTGCAACAAAGCCTGTTGCCAACTGTGTCCACATATCTATGCAGGGTATACCATCATAGGGCCTAATCACATCAGCCACAATATCATAGGCTCGTTCATCTGCACATCTACCAATGTGATATATGCCATCATGTGCCAGCAATGCCCCTCTGCCATGTGCATTGGTCAAACTGGACAGTCTCTACGTAAAAGAATAAATGGACACAAATCAGATGTCAAGAATTATAACATTCAAAAACCAGTTGGAGAACACTTCAATCTCTCTGGCCACTCGATTACAGACCTAAAAGTGGCAATACTTCAACAAAAAAACTTCAAAAAAAGACTCCAACGAGAGACTGCTGAATTGGAATTAATTTGCAAAAATTAATTTGATACAATTAACTTAGGCTTGAATAGAGACTGGGAGTGGATAGGTCATTAAACAAAGTAAAACTATTTCCCCCTATTTATCTCCCCCCCCCCCCCGACTCCCCACTGTTCCTCAGACGTTTCTGCTGGAAATGGCCCACCTTGATTATCAGTACAAAAGGTTCCCCCACCCCCCCCGCTGGTAATAGCTCACCTTACCTGATCACTCTCATTACAGTGTGTTTGGTAACACCCCATTGTTTCATGTTCTCTGTGTATATAAATCTCCACACTGTATTTTGCACTGAATGCATCCGATGAAGTGAGCTGTAGCTCACGAAAGCTTATGCTCAAATAAATCTGTTAGTCTCTAAGGTGCCACAAGTACTCCTTTTCTTTTTAATATTAAGAAAGTTTTCCTGTTTAAAAGATGCTTCTTCTATCTATTGTAAAATTTGCATATGTACGCAGATTGTTTTTTAATCTTAAGGGGGTGAAGGTAGGGTTTGTGAGCCAAATTGAAGGTCATTTGCCCAAGAGTTTCCCAAGATACAGCCCTCAGAAAATATATTGCTTTCTTAAAGTTCACCAATTTTACCAAATATTTTTGTGCACATCTGGCCTCTGGAATGCTAATGGCTTACTGGGACAAAAAGGGGAGAGTAAACTGGATATGCAGGGGAGCTATATATTTTTGCAAATAGTGGGGGATGTGGGAAGGAGAGAGACATACCAGGATTTATTAGAGCATAAGCTTTCGTGAGGTACAGCTCACTTCATCGGATGCATTTGGTGGAAAAAACAGAGGGGAGATTGATATACACACACAGAGAACAGAAAACAATGGGTTTTATCATACACACTGTAAGGAGAGTGATCACTTAAAATAAGCCATCACCAGCAGCGGGGGGGGGGGGGGGAGGAGGAAAACCTTTCATGGTGACAAGCAAGGTAGGCTATTTCCAGCAGTTAACAAGAATATCTGAAAAAGAAGTACTTGTGGCACCTTAGAGACTAACAAATTTATTAGAGCATAAGCTTTCGTGAACTACAGTTCACTTCATCGGATGCATCCGATGAGAAAAGTACTCCTTTTCTTTTTGCAAATACAGACTAACACGGCTGCTACTCTGAAAAGAATATGTGAGGAACAGTGGGGGGTGGGGGGGGGAGAAATACCATGGGGAAATAGTTTTACTTTGTGTAATGACTCATCCATTCCCAGTCTCTATTCAAGCCTAAGTTAATTGTATCCAGTTTGCAAATTAATTCCAATTCAGCAGTCTCTCGTTGGAGTCTGGTTTTGAAGCTTTTTTGTTGAAGAATAGCCACACTTAGGTCTGTAATCGAGTGACCAGAGAGATTGAAGTGTTCTCCAACTGGTTTTTGAATGTTATAATTCTTGACGTCTGATTTGTGTCCATTCATTCTTTTTACGTAGAGACTGTCCAGTTTGACCAATGTACATGGCAGAGGGACATTGCTGGCACATGATGGCGCATATCACATTGGTAGATGCGCAGGTGAACGAGCCTCTGATAGTGTGGCTGATGTGATTAGGCCCTATGATGGTGTCGCCTGAATAGATATGTGGACAGAGTTGGCAACGGGCTTTGTTGCAAGGATAGGTTCCTGGGTTAGTGGTTCTGTTGTGTGGTGTGTGGTTGCTGGTGAGTATTTGCTTCAGATTGGGGGGCTGTCTGTAAGCAAGGACTGGCCTGTCTCCCAAGATCTGTGAGAGTGATGGGTCATCCTTCAGAATAGGTTGTAGATCCTTGATGATGCGTTGGAGAGGTTTTAGTTGGGGGCTGAAGGTGATGGCTAGTGGCGTTCTGTTATTTTCTTTGTTGGGCCTATCCTGTAGTAGGTGACTTCTGGGTACTCTTCTGGCTCTGTCAATCTGTTTCTTCACTTCAGCAGGTGGGTATTGTAGTTGTAGGAATGCATGATAGAGATCTTGTAGGTGTTTGTCTCTGTCTGAGGGGTTGGAGCAAATGCGGTTATATCGTAGAGCTTGGCTGTAGACAATGGATCGTGTGGTATGATCTGGATGAAAGCTAGAGGCATGTAGGTAGGAATAGCGGTCAGTAGGTTTCCGATATAGGGTGGTGTTTATGGGACCATCGCTTATTAGCACCGTAGTGTCCAGGAAGTGGATCTCTTGTGTGGACTGGTCCAGGCTGAGGTTGATGGTGGGATGGAAATTGTTGAAATCATGGTGGAATTCCTCAAGGGCTTCTTTTCCATGGGTCCAGATGATGAAGATGTCATCAATGTAGCACAAGTAGAGTAGGGGCATTAGGAGACGAGAGCTGAGGAAGCGTTGTTCTTAGTCAGCCATAAAAATGTTGGCATACTGTGGGGCCATGCGGGTACCCATCACAGTGCCGCTGATTTGAAGGTATACATTGTCCCCAAATGTGAAATAGTTATGGGTGAGAACAAAGTCACAAAGTTCAGCCACCAGGTTAGCCGTGACATTATCGGGGATGCTGTTCCTGACGGCTTGTAGTCCATCTTTGTATGGAATGTTGGTGTAGAGGGCTTCTACATCCATAGTGGCTAGGATGGTGTTTTTAGGAAGATCACCAATGGACTGTAGTTTCCTCAGGAAGTCAGTGGTGTCTCAAACCCCCCAGTCTGAAGCAAATACTCACCAGCTACCACACACCACACACCACAACCACTAACCCAGGAACCTATCCTTGCAACAAAGCCCGTTGCCAACTCTGTCCACATATCTATTCAGGGGACACCATCATAGGGCCTAATCACATCAGCCACACTATCAGAGGCTCGTTCACCTGCGCATCTACCAATGTGATATATGCCATCATGTGCCAGCAATGCCCCTCTGCCATGTACATTGGTCAAACTGGACAGTCTCTACGTAAAAGAATGAATGTACACAAATCAGACGTCAAGAATTATAACATTCAAAAACCAGTTGGAGAACACTTCAATCTCTCTGGTCACTCGATTACAGACCTAAGTGTGGCTATTCTTCAACAAAAAAGCTTCAAAACCAGACTCCAACGAGAGACTGCTGAATTGGAATTAATTTGCAAACTGGATACAATTAACTTAGGCTTGAATAGAGACTGGGAATGGATGAGTCATTACACAAAGTAAAACTATTTCCCCATGTTATTTCTCCCCCCCCCCCACGCCACCCCCCACTGTTCCTCAGATATTCTTGTTAACTGCTGGAAATAGCCTACCTTGCTTGTCACCATGAAAGGTTTTCCTCCTTCCCCCCCCCCCGCGCTGCTGGTGATGGCTTATCTTAAGTGATCACTCTCCTTACAGTGTGTATGATAAACCCATTGTTTCATGTTCTCTGTGTGTGTATATCAATCTCCCCTCTGTTTTTTCCACCAAATGCATCCGATGAAGTGAGCTGTAGCTCACAAAAGCTTATGCTCTAATAAATTTGTTAGTCTCTAAGGTGCCACAAGTACTCCTTTTCTTTTTGCAATACAGACTAACACGGCTACTACTCTGATACCAGGATTCTGTCACATGTTTAAAGTTATTGTAACCACAATGCGATAAGACTGACAAGTTCTTGGGACATAGACCATGTCTGAGATTTCTCTCACCAGTTCTGTTAGCAACCACAAACTCTAAACATTTCAGAGGACAACCATTATCCACATTCCATTATAACAAAGTGTACAGGTGAGGACAGAGGGGACACAGGAATCACAAAACAACCCTGCAGGAGAACAGTGGATCAGCACTAAAAGAGAAACGGGGGGAGGGTGTGCTACATTCCCAGCACTGCCACAAGCCCACTGGATGACTTTGGCCAAGTCACGCCACTGCTCTGTGCCTCGGTTTACCCATCTGAAGAAGAGGAATAATGATGTTTCCTTACTTGAGATCTACTGCTGAAGAGTGCAATGTAAGAGCATCCTTAATAATAAGGTATTATTATCATCCTCATTTGTCCCAGGAGCATCTCAACTGCATATCTGCATAACTACAACTGCCTAAATGACCACTAACTCCTACCAACCCCATTTCTCTTTCTATTCGTGCAACTAAGAAATTAGATGACAAAAAAAATTGTTAATCTAGATTTCAATTTGCCTGGTGACAGTTCGGGCCCTTCCAGAACATCAAGTTCATCAAAATTCAAACTTGTGAAACCAGGAAATACAGAGTTAAGGTGTACCCCCTGGCAACCTTAACTCTGACCTCTGTGAGTGATGCCCCAATAAATCCATAACATATTCTCATACACTGATTTTACCCTTTACTGAACAGGAGCACCCAACACTCCTACACTTAACTTATTCCTCAGACAGAACACTACATCTACTACATTTTACAATTCCTTCAACCTCTTTTACAACCTCTTCATCTTCATGTAAACAATTCCATCAAACACTATACTTCCACTTACCCTGCATTAAATGCATAGACCACACTGACCTAATCTTACCTAACTGCTGACAATCTCCATGGCAAGACCCCTGTGTCCTGCTAGTGACACAGCCTACCCAGCACAGCAATGAAAAAGATCTTCCAAGGCACACATGCCCTTCATTCCTTTGATCACACACGCAGGGGTCAGGGAGAAGGGCTCACGCACACCACCATAAGGCCACAGCCCCCCATATCATAATCATACCTCTTCCAAGCTGCTCCAGCTTATTCTTCCACCATTCAATACAGTTACACCTAACACTTATATGCAGCTGGTGTGTATGTAGATAATTCTCAGTTCTGGGGAGAGGGCAGAGTTACGTTTGCATGGGGTTTGTTTTGCTCTGGGGGACAGAGTTAAGTTACATTTGAGTTTTGGTTTGGGTTTTGCTGAACTTATGTTGTGGAAGGGCACAGGCTCTCACTGGGGAACCTCAACTCTGTGCTAATGAAGATTTTTGCCATTTAATTAGTGTGAACAGAGAACTCCTAAGTCAGCCCTTGGGAGACTAACACATTTATTTAAAAATATTTACTTGTAATTTTTATAATGTATCTAAAATTATTTTTGTGTTGTCTTTTAATAGCATTTTAGTTTACCTTAACAAATTTGAGCTATCAAAGAGAGCAGAAAAATATAGCATATACATAAGATGAAATATGAACTATAAATAAAATACAAAGACATATGGATTGTACATATATAAGCAGTTAGGACATTATCCAATCCTACTCAAGTCAGTAAGTCTTTCCATTGACTTCAACAGACGTTAGATGAGGCCCTAAAGCTGCAGAAAAAGTGCTTTTTTTATTTTTCTTTTTAATATTGTTTTACACAGGTTCTTGAACTATGATGCGCATGAGTGGTCTGTAGTTTATTTCCTTACGATCAGTATAACATCTTGAGAACCAAGATGTGGACTGCTAGAAAGAGAAGGAGAACATAAAATAATCTCTCTCTCTCTCATGAAATAGTCCCCAGAATGCAAGAACTCAAGAGGAACTGTTATATAGTATCATTTGCCAAAGAGTAAATCAAATTGCCCAATGATTGAGTTTATCTTATGAAAGACCTACAGTAACCAGTAATGTAGGAACTTCAGAGGGATCATTTTCAGTTCAGGTAAGCAGCCAAATATTTAGCTACCTAAATACCTCCCTCTCCTATCTGAATCTTCTGAGGGCCCTTCACCCAAAACTTCCCTCCCTTTCATACAATGAGGTTTCAGTCTATCCTATGGCAGCAGCCCTCCCTCTTCTCCAGCCACTGGCAGTAGTATCTTTAGCAAAAAGCTGTGTATCCTTTCTCCTCAAAAAGACCTTCCCATATCAACAGCAAGCAATAGAGCAGGGCCTACTAATGTCCTTTATGACTAGTGTCCCTGGCCATGTCAATGCTGGAAAAATGTGTCATGTTAATCACTGTTTAGTCCCCACGGGACGCCTCTGACACATATCAACGCAAAAATATTGCAAACAGCCTCTCCTGAAACCAATTCCAAATAATTACCCAGAATCACAATTCCCCTAGTAACTCCCCTTCCACTGTCAATAGCATGTGATGTTGTTACCAGTTAGCCTGGAAGTGCCCGGTTCAACATGCAGAGCAGCTGGCTGAGACACGCCATGTGGCTAGATTAAAAATGGTGGACAAAAAGAAGGGAAAAAATTACGATATAACACAGAAACAGCAATCTAAAATGCCTAACAATCAGATAGTTTTGTTACTATAAATTACATATCATATGCTAAAGCCAAAGCATTTACTTTTTACTGTGTTTGTCTCTGCCCATCTGCCAGACCACAGCACCTGGTGAGCATGCTGCTTTTATCTACCTGCAATCACATTTCATTCTGTCTTCCTATTTAATGCACGATAAACAGTCTTAGTCATCCTTTTATAGCAGTAATGCATAGGCCATGAGAGCTGGCAACAATTAAACTGCCTATCCTGCCTGCTGTCAGACCGCAAATATATTTTCATACATCTCATTGATATACCAATTTATCTTAGTCCCTATTTTCCCCCAATTAATCCTCAATGTCCAAGAACTCTTTCTAAAGCAAGTGCTTGAGCCTTGCAATCAAATTTAGATGCAATGCATACTTCCCTTCATTCCCACAAAAGCTCAAAATGCTTCTGCAGTCCTATAGCTGGTTCTCTAATATTATCTATGTGAATAACACTTTCTGCCACACCTGGTGCCGCGAGGAGAGTTGCAGATGGGAGCCCAGAGCTAAAGAAGGGATACCAGATAGATCCTGTAAAACCACCTGGCTAGCACTTGCAGTGCCAAAAGTCAGATCAGCCCAATTTTCCATGTTTTAGTTGTCATCAGGAGGTCCAGTAAAACCTGCTGTCTTCTACTGCAGGCAGACAAAATTAGCAGGGTCTTCAGGGGCTTGGTCAATATCCTCTCATCTATAACTGACAGGTGTGGTTCTGCTTCTGCCATACTGTAAAGCAGGGAATGACCCCTATTGTAAGGGTTCTGTGGACCTCTCAAGCAAAGAAGAATAATTCCAGTACAAGGAAATTGACTGGAGTTTCCCTGGAAATTATGGAACGATTTGACTCCTGAATTCTTCTGGACTCTTGAAAGATTCCCAGAAGGCCTTTCAAAATATCTTACTGTTTCAGAGAGCTCCGCTGGGAGCCGTGGGATAGATACCCAGGGGAAATTCTATTGCAACGCAATAGAATGAAGGCAGAAGAACACTGTGATGGAAACAGAAATACTTTGTGGACACAATGCAATACTGTGGCTTATTCCAGGGGTATCCCATCATTTAAGATTATCTCATGTAGACACAGCCCTAATGTTAGTGAATGTGAGTAAACTTGTGAAATGCAAGATTTGGAGCTCGTCTTCAAACCAAGCCTTTTTTTGTTAGATTAGGATAATAATGGTCAGAATGTTATTTAAAATAACAGAAATCTGTCATTTTTCACTATCACAAAGGCTTAATGTATTTTAAAATATATCTATAGAATATGGATGCTTAGACTACACACTCAAATAAAATAGGAAATTATGTATGCTCCAGCCACTTGCACTTATATAGACACACAACCGAAAGTACTAGGTATATTGTATTTCCAATTTAAAGAAGAAAATTGATCAGACAAGATTACAAGAATACTGAAGAAGCCTTTCACCATTCCTTTTTTAACTTGAATCAATAACAAACATTAAAGGCTTTATTTTCCGCAATCAGAGCAACTCGCATCATTTAAAGACATTAAATTTAATGTTAGATATGAGTGACAGAAGAAAAATATGTATCAAGTGAATATCTTAAAATGTAAACTACACCAATATGCTTTCTCCTTATCTCAGGTGACCTGTGTTTTATTACAAAATGAACTACTATTTGACAATACTATTAGTTCCTATAAGAACCTATTTTTCAAAAAAATATATATTTGTTAGTTCATGCACCAATTTTTATATAAGGAGCTGGTAACCAGCTTGGTATGTTCACAGTTACTGTGATGTACCCCTAGGTTTAGTATTCTAAAGGCTCTCTTCTTGTTCTTGTAGGTTAAATTCATGCCTGTGCAGAGAACCAGCACAAGAACGAACACAGACAAGGTACATTAAATAGGGCTTAATCAGACAGAAGCAGTGCATAGGCCTTGTAATACCCCTCTGCATATGGCTGAATTTCATGAGAGAAATAATACACATAAAAAGCCCACCTGAAGTCATATCCTGCAATCCATACACAGGCAAAACTCCCACTTAAGTGATTAATGTAGTTAATGAGGCTAGTTTTTTGACTACTTTTCACTAAATTTTGAAGAGATGAAGTAATAATGTCATTTATTTTTAAAATATATATTTTTATGAATGAATCCAATGTGAGCTTTCCCTGCAGAACTAGATTTCTGAATGGGCCCCAAGGTCTCAGAACAAGTCATTGTCCTCAATGTAATTTTAATTTCTCACAATTTTTTATCTGCACATTTCATCTGCATGAGATTCATTCCCTCTTCCAGTTCATTAGTTAAGATATGTAATAAGACTAAATGTAACAGCGCTGTTATCAGCAAACCACCAGAATCTTCACCAAACTCAATGCTTTGCCATCTCTCACTACCCTTTGTTTGCAGTCCTTCAAATCAGCTTTTACACCATATAATATTCCTCATATCCACAGGTATGTAAATTTTTTTGCAGATTTTGTGTTTTAGAAAATTCAGATCTTTCACATAATAAAAAGGCAGAAGTTCAAGCAAAACATAAGAAAATGCATGTACATATATAAAACCACAGCTCTACGCGTGTGTCAGTCAGCTCTAATGCCACTTGGATTAGACGTTAAAATGATATCCCTTCTGCAGGTGACTTCTTAGGTGAAGTTAAAGATTTTCTGGAACTTTCTGAAAAGGCAATAGGGAATTAAACCTGTGTCCTGACTCCTAAGAATACATTCCTTCTTTCAGGAAGAGAGCTTCTAATGTCCAAGGACATTCACGGGTTCTTTTCAAGAACACAATACTGACTTGGTTAGCCTAAGCAGTATTTAATTCCAATATTTTACTCATTAAGGCACTTTAAAGCACTTTGAACATGTAAGATATTGTGTAAAACAAAATAATTCTGTTCTATTCTAATGTATTAAGCAGAAATACTTGTGAAGTCTAATCTTCATGAGCTAATGTTTTTATTTACATTTCATCTTTATGGGGGAAAGACGAAGGATTAATATTTCTGCTCTGGGGGAGCAATATGCCATGCTGTAATGAGAATTTAACAATTACACCTGTGATAAATTCATAAATATTACTTTGTTCCAGTGGGAATATCTGGATTGTGACCCATGGGTATTTATGTTTTACTGCATCACAAGCTACCAACACAGCTCTGTTACTGTAATGTTTTATACATTTTCTTTCCCTGTGTTCTACATCTCAATGAAAAGAGTGCACTGCCATAGACTAATAGACAGGAACAATGCTCACTCAAGGCTCAGACAAAATGAAAAAGAAAGAAAGAGAAATCACAAAAGAGAGAGTTAATGCCCAAAGCCACTACTGTTGCTCCTGCTTCCACACCCTCTGCAAGTTCTAAACCATTTACCAAAACTCAGGGAGGCATAATGTACCGCTGTTGCTACTTCATCCAGTGTCAAAGGGGAACAGTTGGTGGGAAGGAAGCATCTTCTAAAGAAAGGGCAATGATACTGCTGGTTTCTAACTAGAGAAAAAAGTCAAATAACTGAATTTTACAAAGAGCCCATTTTCCCTTCCTTGTCCACTGAATGAACTGTTAACAGACCAAAATTTGGAGCAAAATCAGTGGGAATCCTTGTCATGGAGATAACATGCAGTGAAGAACTTAAAGCCAGGTTTGTATGTATAGGAACACAGCGTTATGGAATTAGTTATGCCAATTTCTAACTGAGATAGATGAAAATACTGGAATGTTTGATAGACTTGACACAGTCAGGACAAGAATGGACCAGAACTATTGATCAATCAGAGCCTGCTGCAGTGAAAGATAAGGGCAAATGTGCTATTTTCTCACTCTGCAGTAGACAACAGATTTTTCCCCTTCTTCCCTCATTCCACCCTTCCTTCTCAAAGAGCTAGCTACGACTAGCCATAATATGAGATAAACTAGCCAAATATGAGATAAACAATTGTGTGTCAGTCATAGAATCATAGAATCATAGAATATCAGGGTTGGAAGGGACCCCAGAAGGTCATCTAGTCCAACCCCCTGCTCAAAGCAGGACCAAGTCCCAGTTAAATCATCCTAGCCAGGGCTTTGTCAAGCCTGACCTTAAAAACCTCTAAGGAAGGAGATTCTACCACCTCCCTAGGTAACGCATTCCAGTGTTTCACCACCCTCTTAGTGAAAAAGTTTTTCCTAATATCCAATCTAAACCTCCCCCATTGCAACTTGAGACCATTACTCCTCGTTCTGTCATCTGCTACCATTGAGAACAGTCTAGAGCCATCCTCTTTGAAACCCCCTTTCAGGTAGTTGAAAGCAGCTATCAAATCCCCCCTCATTCTTCTCTTCTGCAGACTAAACAATCCCAGCTCCCTCAGCCTCTCCTCATAAGTCATGTGCTCTAGACCCCTAATCATTTTTGTTGCCCTTCGCTGTACTCTTTCCAATTTATCCACATCCTTCTTGTAGTGTGGGGCCCAAAACTGGACACAGTACTCCAGATGAGGCCTCACCAGTGTCGAATAGAGGGGAACGATCACGTCCCTCGATCTGCTCGCTATGCCCCTACTTATACATCCCAAAATGCCATTGGCCTTCTTGGCAACAAGGGCACACTGCTGACTCATATCCAGCTTCTCGTCCACTGTCACCCCTAGGTCCTTTTCCGCAGAACTGCTGCCGAGCCATTCGGTCCCTAGTCATGCAGGACTGTAAATGCACAGTTGCAATCTGCAGAATATGTGACTCCCAATTGTTCTCTTGGGTAGAGTTGTGGGAACTCTCTCCATTTTCTCTTGGCAAAGAGAAACGTAAGGAATTTTAAGCCTGAAGGCAGCCCCAATGGTTGGTGGAAGATGCATCTGATGTGAATTACAGAGAAAGGCTGGGTGACAGCGTAGCGAGCACAAAGCCTCTCAAGAGGGGTGTTTTTCTTGCCTTTCTTACATGTATGGATTTCATATAGTTTTTCTAGACATAACTTGATAATTTTGCCTTTGTTCTTCATGAACTCAGTGGAAATGTGGCTGGTTTTGGCTAGTTATGCTCAGAGTGTTTATTTCTTTCTATATGGTTTAATATTAAGGTGGATTAGAAGAAGGATCCATTGGATAGGTTCCTGGAAAAATATTTTTTCTCTCTTTTTCTTGTGTGTAAAGAGGGGGGAGATGGATTAGTATTTGGAAATGTTTGTTGTCCTAATTTTTCCCACTTTACTTCTCCATTAATTTGGAGAAGAGGACAATGGGATCCTGGGATCACTGGGAGGCAACTGTATACATCTTAACAGTAGCAAATAAGATTATTAAGATTAGGGAGGAAAGGCCAACCATTTTCAGAGGGTTGCATTGAAAAAAAAACCCACTATTTTATTTCAGGAGCTATAGTTCCCACCCCAAAACTTTGGCTAAAAGACCATCCAGGGTCAAGAACAAAGTGAAGGCAGTAATTATAAATTAAAAAACAACATACAGCAAAAGGAAAAACAGGGAAATAGCAACCAACATAAATGAGAATTCATGAAGTATAGAAAACTGACAAGTGAAGCTAATGACCTGAAGGAAAAATCCATTGCTCTCAGAGCTAAGGAAAATAAGGAGGGGTTTTTTTAAGTATATTAGAAACAAAAGAAATCCTAGTAATGGTATAGTGCTAACACTAGATGGAAATGGTAAAATTGTTAACAGTGATGCAGAGAAGACAGAAATGATCAATAAATATTTCTGTACTGTATTTGGTAAGAAGCAGGATGAATTACTCATATCAGATGAGAAAGATGAAGTACTTTCCAGTCCATTAGCAACAAAGGAGGATGTTAAGCAACATCTACTAAGGATAAACATTTTTAAATCAGCAAGTCCAGATAACTTTCACTGAAAGAGCGCTAATGTGCCAATAATACATAATGGTAACTGAGTAGTTGTAATATACTGAGATTTTTCTAAGGTATTTGATTTAGCACCAGATAGCATTCTTATTGAAAAATTAGTACCCTAGAATATCTATAAAGTAATGTTAAATGAATTAAGAATTGGTCACCTGACAGGTCTCAAAAAGTAGTTATCAATTAGAAATCATCATCAAATGGTGGTATTTCTAGTAGGGTTCCACAAGGATCAGTATTATACCCAAGCCTATTCAACATTTTCATTAAAGATCTGGAAATAAATATAATCATTGCTGATCAAATTTGCAGATGACACAAAGGTTGGCAGTTTATAAAAGGATGTTGAAAAATTGGAGAGGGTTCAGAAGACAGCCATAAAAATGATTCAAAAACTGGAGAAAATGCTTTACAGTGAGAGAGGGCACTGAATTTAGCCGTATGGAGTGGAAATCTATCAACATCATGAAAAAACTCATACAGATACAGAAAGACATCATCTTCCTCTCCAAATGCAAACAGATGGACATCATTCCAAAAGGACCGAAGGTAAAAAATCCATTACAATCTACATACCACACAGACTAGGCTGACAGCTTGTGCCACATACTCTCAAAGAAACTGTGGAACCACCTGATCAACATCCTCTACAGCAAACAGGGAAAGATTAAGAACGAGCTCTCAAAACTGGATACTCTCATAAAGAACCAACCTTCCACACAAACTTCCTCGTGGCTGGACTTTACAAAAACTAGACAAGCCATCTACAACACACACTTTGCTTCTCTACAAAAGAAAAAGGACACTAAACTCTCAAAACTACTACATGCCACAAGGGGCCACAACAGTGGTTCCCTTAACCCACCCAGCAATATTGTTAATCTGTCCAACTATACTCTTAGCCCAGCAGAAGAATCTGTCCTATCTCGGGGCCTCTCCTTTTGCCCCTCCACCCCCACGAACATGATACAGTTCTGTGGTGACCTAGAATCCTATTTTCGACGTCTCCGACTCACGGAATATTTCCAACACACCTCTAACCAACGTATTAACCCACAGGGACCTTCCTACCAACACTACAAAAAGAAGGATTCTGGGTGGACTCCTCCTGAAGGTCAAAACAACAGACTGGACTTCTACATAGAGTGCTTCCGCCGACATGCACGGGCTGAAATTGTGGAAAAGCAGCATCACTTGCCCCATAACCTCAGCCATGCAGAACACAATGCCATCCACAGCCTCAGAAACAACTCTGACATCATAATCAAAAAGGCTGACAAAGGAGGTGCTGTCGTCATCATGAATAGGTCGGAATATGAACAAGAGGCTACTAGGCAGCTCTCCAACACCACTTTCTACAAGCCATTACCCTCTGATCCCACTGAGGGTTACCAAAAGAAACTACACTATTTGCTCAAGAAACTCCCTGAAAAAGCACAAGAACAAATCCGCACAGACACAGCCCTGGATCCCCGACCTGGGGTATTCTATCTGCTACCCAAGATCCATAAACCTGGAAATCCTGAATGCCTCATCATCTCAGGGATTGGCACCCTGACAGCAGGATTGTCTGACTATGTAGACTCCCTACTCAGGCCCTACGCTACCAGCACTCCCAGCTATCTTTGAGACACCACTGACTTCCTGAGGAAACTACAATCCATCGGTGATCTTCCTAAAAACACCATCCTGGCCACTATGGATGTAGAAGCCCTCTACACCAACATTCCACACAAAGATGGACTACAAGCCGTCAGGAACAGTATCCCTGATAATGTCACGGCTAACCTGGTGGCTCAAATTTGTGACTTTGTCCTCACACATAACTATTTCACATTTGGGGACAATGTATACCTTCAAATCAGCGGCACTGTGATGGATACCCGAATGGCCCCACAGTATGCCAACATTTTTATGGCTGACTTAGTACAACGCTTCCTCAGCTTTCGTCCCCTAATGCCCCTACTCTACTTGCGCTACACTGATGACATCTTCATCATCTGGACCCATGGAAAAGAAGCCCTTGAGGAATTCCACCATGATTTCAACAATTTCCATCCCACCATCAACCTCAGCCTGGACCAGTCCACACAAGTGATCCACTTCCTGGACACTACGGTGCTAATAAGCGATGGTCACATAAACATCACCCTATATCGGAAACCTACTGACCGCTATTCCTACCTACATGCCTCTAGCTTTCATCCAGATCATACCACACGATCCATTGTCTACAGCCAAGCTCTACGATATAACCGCATTTGCTCCAACCCCTCAGACAGAGACAAACACCTACAAGATCTCTATCATGCATTCTTACAACTACAGTACCCACCTGCTGAAGTGAAGAAACAGATTGACAGAGCCAGAAGCGTACCCAGAAGTCACCTACTACAGCATAGGCCCAACAAAGAAAATAACAGAATGCCACTAGCCATCACCTTCAGCCCCCAACTAAAACCTTTACAACGCATCATCAAGGATCTACAACCTATCCTGAAGGATGACCCATCACTCTCACAGATCTTGGGAGACAGGCCAGTCCTTGCTTACAGACAGCCCCCCAACCTGAAGCAAATACTCACCAGCAACCACACACCACACAACAGAACCACTAACCCAGGAACCTATCCTTGCAACAAAGTCCGTTGCCAACTCTGTCCACATATCTATTCAGGGGACACCATCATAGGGCCTAATCACATCAGCCACACTATCAGAGGCTCGTTCACCTGCGCATCTACCAATGTGATATATGCCATCATGTGCCAGCAATGCCCCTCTGCCATGTACATTGGTCAAACTGGACAGTCTCTACGTAAAAGAATAAATGGACACAAATCAGACGTCAAGAATTATAACATTCAAAAACCAGTCGGAGAACACTTCAATCTCTCCAGTCACACGATTACAGACCTGAGAGTGGCTATCCTTCAACAAAAAAACTTCAAAAACAGACTCCAACGAGAGACTGCTGAATTGGAATTAATTTGCAAACTGGATACAATTAACTTAGGCTTGAATAGAGACTGCGAGTGGATGAGTCATTACATAAAGTAAAACTATTTCCCCATGTTATTTTTCCCCGCACCCCACCTCCCACTGTTCCTCAGACGTTCTTGTTAACTGCTAGAAATGGCCCACCTTGATTATCACCACAAAAGGTTTTCCTCCTTCCCCTCCTCCTTCCTGCTGGTAATAGCTCATCTTAAGTGATCACTCTCTTTACAGCGTGTATGATAAAACCCATTGTTTCATGTTCTCTGTGTGTGTATATAGATCTCCCCACTTGTATTTTCTACCAAATGCATCCGACGAAGTGAGCTGTAGCTCACGAAAGCTTATGCTCAAATAAATTTGTTAGTCTCTAAGGTGCCACAAGTACTCCTTTTCTTTTTTGCGAATACAGATTAACATGGCTGCTACTCTGCAATCTGTTTAGCTTATCAAAAAGAAGACTGAGACACAACTTGATTATAGTAAATAAATACCTTCACAAGAAGAAAAAATTGGGTACTAAATGGCTTTTTCAT
The DNA here is from genome assembly GCF_009764565.3 of Dermochelys coriacea. NCBI lineage: Eukaryota > Metazoa > Chordata > Testudines > Dermochelyidae > Dermochelys > Dermochelys coriacea. The sequence continues at coordinate 99,989,809 of NC_050075.1, read as the reverse complement.
CTATCTGAAAAAGGCATAACAAAAACCAGTGTCTGGAACCAAAAGCCAGACAAATGCAAATTAATAATAAGGCATAAATTTTTAACAAGGTTGATGATTAGCCTTGGGAACAAACCACCAAGGGAAATGGTGGATTCTCCATACTTTTGATTTCTTCAGATGAAGACTGGAGGCATTTCTGGAAAATATGCATTAGTCAAACACAAGTTATGCTTTAATCATACACGTTATTGGGCTCAATATAGTGGTAACCAAGTGAATTATAATGGCCTATGATACACAGGAGGTCAGACTAGATAATCTAGTGCAGTAGTTTTCAATCTGTGGGTCGGGACCCCAAAGTGGGTCACAACCCTGTTTTAATGGGGTCGCCAGGGCTAGCCTTAGACTGGCGGGCGCCTGGGACTGAGCCGAAGTCAGAGCCCTACCACTCAGGGCTGAAGCTGAAACCCAAGGGCTTCAGCCCTGGGCAGCGAGGCTCAGGTTACAGCCTTCCTGCCGAAGGGTGAAGCCCTTAGACTTTGGCTTCGCCCCGCCCCAAGGTGTTAGGGCTCAGATTTTGGGCTCGGCCCCCCTGCCCAGGGCAGAGGGGCTCAGGTTTTGGTCCCTCTGCCCAGGGTCATGTTGTAATTTTTGTTGTCAGAAGGGGGCCACGATGCAATGAAGTTTGAGAAACTCTGATCTAGTGTTTCCATCAGGCCTTAAACGCTATGAATCTATGAAACAGTTAACTGGCTTTGTCAGGTATGATTTGTAGAAATAAAAATATTTTTGTTTCCTGCAAACCGTTAGGTACGGTAACACAGAAAAAAAACATTCAATAACTGGTTTTCACTTTATCTTTGTCTTTTTATTCTTATTGTTAAAAGCTTTGAAAATTAGCAGCCTGATTGCACAAATGCTGCAAGACATATAGCAGAATATGAGCTTTGAGATTCCCAAACTAGTTCAGGATGAGAGGCCTGGAGGAATTGGGCACAATGCAGATGTAATGTGTTCATTCTCTAGGGCAGAGGTTCTCAAACTGTGGTCCATGGACCACCAGTGGTCCGCAAGCTCCATTCAGGAGGTCCGTGGATTGTTCCCTCTAAGGTGCGGGCCTGGGCAGACGCACACGAGAGAATGAAGGGCCACCCACCTAATTAGTGGAGTCACGCAGGCGTCGGGTGAGAAGAGGGGATGGGGAGAATTTGGGATGTGCAGTGCTGTGGCAGCCAGAGAAAGAGGCAACTTTCCCCAGCTCCAGGACTGTGGCAAGATGGCCTTCCTTCCCAGCCTCAGCTCTGTGGCTGCTGGGATGGAGGAGAGACCCTACTCCTTCCCAGCCCCAACTCGGGGGATTCCGCAGCGGGGGAGAAAGAGCACATCCATCCCCTTAGAAAGGTAAAACTACGGATATGAAAATATGAGTTGTGTGCTTTTATTTGTAGAACAAAAAAAGTTTATTATTATTATTTTTATATAGCGCTTTTATCCAAAGCGCTTTACAATAGTTAGCTAATAGTACAAACAACATTTGGAAAGATCATTAAGTGGTCCGCCGAGACCCTCAGCAATTTTGAAGTGGTCCATGGGGAAAAAAAAAGTTTGAGAACCACTGCTCTAGGGGACAGAGCCGACCTTACTGTGCATTAGTATTCCCTGCCAAATAAAGGAGGAGCATTAAAGAAAAAGTGTTGAAGGGGAGTGGCTATCAAATGCAAGAAGTTCAAAAGAAATATAGTGGGAGAGGATTATTACCAAGCTCTTCTCTCACACTTTTACATTCTGCATGACATGAATTAGTTGCATAATTATGAAAACATCCCTAGATTTCAGAAAGATCATTGTCTGCACACTCATCATATAGTCTGCATTTTGAAAAGCAATTTTTAAACTTTTGTATTAACTTTAGACTATTAGCACTAGACTATGTTAAAAAGCTAAATTACATGCAGCAATTGACAAATAATGTATAAGCATTACTACTGTATGAGGTACACCCTTTCCTACAACAGATGTAATACAAAGTTGAAAAACGTTTCTCAGTTGGGAATAAAGTGTTATCTTGTTGCAATTCACAAAGTTGTCTTTCCAAATCTATTTTTAAATAAGTTTTTGGTACCTCCAGATTTATATTAGCGTTACAAGTAAAGCTCTAAAACTGAAAATTTCTGATGATTTAACAGCAGTAAAGTTAATGATATATTGCCACTGAAATTTCTCCCTTTCTTTAATGCTTGTGTTTTGTTACACAATAGATAAAATAATGTTTAAAATATCATTATATCCCTAAATATGAGACAGATATATTATGTTCCTTTAATTAAGCTAGTTTTCTTTAACAGCTTTTGACTAAATTTTGAAATACTGTGTACATAACTTTCAAATTATAGTTTTTATCCTTGTAACAAGCAAATACACCATTTTATCATCTTTCTTACAGGATGAGGGCTACACTTTCAAAAGCAGCTTGGTCACTTAGAATGAATGAGATTTAGAGTCCAATATGACTGAGGTACTTTAGATAATAGGACTTAGGCTTGTAAGTCACTTAAGCGCTTTTGAAAATTTTACCTTTAAGTTTACCAAAAGATGTTAATATTTAACTGATCATATGATCAGACCTAAGAGAGGTAACACTTTACTCCATGTATTTGTTACAGATTACTGTAAATCACTGTACATAAAGCTAAATGTAATGCATAGGCTTCAGCTTATATCCAATGCAATTGTCTGTTTTCTCCATGGTTTAGGCTGCTGTGATCATATCAGCCTCATGCTCAAAACTCTCCACTGGCTCCTAGTCAGCTTCCAATGCTAGTTTAAGGTCTTGGTCCTAATTTGCAAAGAAATTAATGGCTCAAGCCTCAGCTACATTAAAGACCATATTTTGAGCTATGAACCACCAAAACAGCTGTACTTCTCTGGGACAATGCAGACCAGAAAGCACATAAAGAAGTGCAGGAGTGCTGGAGACAAAGTATTCTCTGTCAAGAGGATCCAGCTGTGGAACAATCTTTCAGAGGAGATCAGACAAATCCAGAGTTAGACCATCTTTAGAAAGAGCTACAAAACCTTCCTCTTTAAAAAGACCTTTCCATCTTAAGAGTGACACAACATTGACACCCTGTAACGAGGCCTTCGCTTGCCCTCACAACAAATTAGCCAGAGACCCCTTCTGAGTGCAATCACCAGTGCTTTTTATTTTTAGTGTCAGCAGAGATTTTACCTCAAAAAGTGCCAGAGACTCCATGAAGTTCTCTAGGAATATTGCTGTTGTTATTGATTTTACATAGAAGGCACTCAGATACAACAGTGATACGTGGTAGTATAAAATCCTGATTAGATTTACTGATGTTAGTAATCATTTTTAAATATTTTAGTGGTCTTTTTCGTTCAGTGTCATAACTGTTAAGAGAGCGTTTTAGAACCAAACTGAAGCAGATGAACAGATTGTTCAGTTTCAGCCAGTGACATGACTACTCAAGTTGCTGACTGAAGAGACAGCTGAGCCATTAGTGTTTATCTTCAAAAACTCAAGGAAGATGGGTGAGATTCCAGAGGACTAGAAGAAGGCAAATATAGTGCTAATCTATAAAAATGGGGAATAAGGACAACCCTGAGAACTACAGACCAGTCTTCTTAACAAATAAATAACCAGTCTTCTTGAAGCAAATAATCAAGCAATCAATTTGCAAATACCTAGAAGATAATAAGATGATAAGTAACAGTCAGCATGGATTTGTCAAGAAAAAATGTCAAACCAACTTAACTTTCTTTGACAGGGTAACAAGCCTTGTGGATAGGCAGGAAGCAGTAGATGTGGTACATCTTGATTTTAGTAAGTCTTTTGATACTGTCTCGCATGACCTTCTCATAAACAAACTTGGGAAAAATAGTTTAGACAGAGCTATTATAAGGTGGGTACATAACTGGTTGGAAAACCATTCCCAGAAAGTAGTTATCAGTGGTTCACTGATCAAGTCAAGGTGGAAGGGCATATCGAGTGCAGTCCCACAGAGATTGGTCCTGGGTCCATTTCTATTCAATATCTTCAACAATGATTTAGATAATGGTATAGAGAGTAGACTTATCAAGTTTGCGGATGATACCAAGGTGGGAGGGGTTGCAAGTGCTTTTGAGGATAGGATTAAAATTCAAAATGATCTGGACAAAGTGGATAAATGGTCAGAAGTAAATAGAATACAATTCAATAAGGCAAATCCAAAGTACTTCATTTATGAAGGAACAATCACTTGCACACATACAAAATGGGAAATGACTGCCTAGGAAAGAGGACTGTGGAAAGGGATCTGGGGGATGATAGTGGATTACAAACTAAATATGAGTATAACGCTGTTACAAAAAAAGCAAACATCATTCTGGGATGTATTAGTGGGAGTGTTGTAAGCAAGACACAAGAAGTAATTCTTCCGCTCTACTACGTGGTGATTAGGTCTCAACTGGAGTATTGTGTCCAGTTCTGGGTGCCACATTTCAGGAAAGATGTGGATAAACTAGAGAAAGTCCGGAGGAGAGAAACAAAAATGATTAAAAGTCTAGAAAACATGACCTATGAGGAAAGATTGAAAAAATGGGGTTTGATTAGTCTGGAGAAGGTTGAGGGGGGACATAACAGTTTTCAAGTACATCAAAGGTTGCTACAAGGAGGAGGGAGATAAATTATTCTCCTTAACCTCTGATGATAGGACAAGAAATAATGGGCTTAAACTGTAGCAAGGAAAGTTTAGGTTGGACATTAGGAAAAACTTCCTGTCAGTATAGTTAAGCACTGGAACAAATTGCCTAGGGAGGTTGTGGAATCTGTCACTGGAGGTTTTTAAGAATAGATTAGACAAACACCTGTAAGGAATGGTCTAGCTATTACGTAGTTCTGCTTTGAGTGCGGGGGACTGGATTAGACAATCTATTCAGATCCCTTCCTGTCTACATTTCTATGAGTCTGTTTCAGTATTTTGATTGATAATAGGCAGCACTACCACCCCCTGCAATTATTAAGTTTGCTTAACCACTCCCTTTGTAAGACCCTAGTTTTTTCACAGGACTGCTACCTCATTCAGTGCACAGATTAGACCTACTCTGCAGATGAATCAGGATGGTGTAATAAAGGATGCTGTTATCTGTAGGAACCCTACCTCATCTGTTGCAGAACTTGGAACTTGTGTAGTGAAGGTGGCAGGGGGTTGCAGAATGACAAAGGGCGGTCTCAAGGTTAAGGTTAAGGAATGCTGCCCTCAAGAACTGGATTTTGTCTCTGCCACGGAGTTCCTTTGTGATGCTAAGCAAGTCACTTATCCCAACCTTCTCATAGGTGGTCACTAATTTGTGTTGCTCCTTTTTTAGGGACCTAACTTGAAACACTGGGGTCTGATTTTTAGAAGTGCTAAACACTCACAGCTTACCATGTAAGAAGACCATGTAAGCTGTGCACTGAACATATAAAGTACTACACAAAGCGAAGTCCTCTGAAAAGTCAGATCTAGGTATCTCAAAACAGGCACTCAAAATTTTTGACCTTAATCTCTTCGTGCCTTAGTTCCCCATCTGGGAAGTCAGATAATACCACCCCCTTACCGTTACTATAGTATCTGAGTGTTTCACAAATGTAGTGATGAGTGCCATAGAAAAGGCCATGAAAAAATCAATAATTCTGTCTTCAGAATAGGGCTTAAATAATGTACAGTAAGGCTGGATGCTGCACACTGAACAATGAGAAATCAAAATATTGAATAGCTGCTCACTAAGTGAGCATTGTGCACCCAGTACACTAACATAGTATGTACTCATATAATTATATATACAAACAAACACTGAATAGGATTTTATAATTACTGAATAGGATGATGATATTTTGCCATTATTCTGTGGCATCTGAGAGAAGCAGAACTAAGTTTCTTTCTTCAAACTCCCACTTTGTTGACCTATTTGATCAATAACTATTGCTTTTTCATAACTAGTTTGTTGGTGGTTTTCAAAATATAGGTAAACTTTTAAAAAATGATAAACATAGTGTTGTGGAGGTCCATGTTCACTGTCTCTCAATGACATCCATATCTAATTTCCTCAGTTCAGAACTAAAATGATACCTTTGCTAACTGTCACACAACCTTGCATCTGAAAGACAAGCTGAGTTCTTTTTGGCTCGTACATTTTAACCAGTAATAAAAATTCTGGTAAACTTAACCAGTTTGATGATGCACAGTGCAAAATATACTCCAGTTCCCTCTTCCATTGATGTGGCTGGCCCTGCTGTGCTATTACATGTAAAAGCAGCAAAAACTTACTTTTGCCAGTACAATACAGTAAGCAGCCACGAAATATAGAGAGTAGTTCTGTTGAGTAAGATGGTGACATACTAACATAGTCATTAAGGCTAAACTACCATGTGCAATAGAAAGCAAGTGCTACCTGTGGAATCAGATTTCTAAAATCAGGGAGAAGTGTTTGTGCTTGCAATTTGCTACTAATCAGTTCCCCTTTTCTCATTAACATAATCTTATATATACATTAATTCATTTGAAGGAAATAGATGGCTTCTAATAGCTCCTTTTCCACTTGATGCCTACAACAACCAAGCAGAAAGTCAGGGCTTTTCTTCACTACCGGGGAGCTAAATGCTGCTGCAATTGATGCAGCAGGTGTCGATCTGCTAAATCGACGGCAGAGCACTGTCGCCTCTGGTACTCCAGCTCCCCGAGAAGAGTAAGGTAAATTGACTGAAGAGCGTCTCCCATTGATGCAGCACAGTGAAGACACTGCATTAAGTCAACCTAAGCTACATCAACTCCAACTATGTGAGGAGCGTAACTTAGGCTGACTTATCCCAATAGTGAAGACAAGCCCTCAGTTAGAAACGAAAGCTAATTTTTAACTAAACTGCTGAAGTTGTTGACTGTTGTTCCATTTCACCTATGAACAACTTTGGCTTTTAATGTGGCATGCTTTTGCTACTGGAGGAGGGATGCTCTTGTGGGTAAGGCCCTAAGCTGAGACTCAGGCATTCTGAGTTTAATTCCCAGATCTGCTACAGACTTCCTGTATGACCCAGGGCAAATCACTGCAGCCTGGTCTTTTTTTCAAATGTGCTGAGCACCTGCAGCTGGCATTGCCTTCACTGGGGGCTAAAGCTTTTCTCTGTGTGCCTCACCCCATTTGTAAAATGGGGCTGGCCAATAAACAGCAAATTTTCCCCCAAAATACTACTCTGTTATCACAGTTATTCCCTATAAGTAGGATAAGGGGGAAAAATCATCATTTCTCACTGTGTGGTAACTACTGGCAATTGTTCACTGCTTAATAGCAACAACTGTACTTCTGCTTAGCATTTATATATATGATAATGCTTTATATTTTCCAAGGACTGTATGAACATTAACTCATTAAACGTCAAATGATTGTGAGATAGTTAAATAATTATATTCCTAATTTACAGATGGGGATATAAATCACAGAGAGCTTATTCTTAGTCAGTGGTAGAGCCTAAATTAGCAGTCAGAAGTTCCTGGCTGCCATCTTCATGCTTGATCCTTTGGACTAAAATACCATGGTGGTTTAACTTATTACTGGCAAAGAGTCCTGTGGCACCTTACAGACTAACAGATGTATTGGAGCATAATTGGAGCATATTGGAGCATTTGTGGGTGAATACCCACTTCGTCTTGTACATGTAACTTATTACTGGAATTTTCATAAGTCAAATAAGGCAGCATGGTCTATTGGTTTGAGCACAGGAGGAAGAGTTAGAAATTCTTTGTAAATTTAATCTTGCTTTGCCAAGGATTTACTGCATGGACTTCAACAGGTCTTTTCACTTCTCTGGACCAAGTTCTGTGAGGATTTGCACCTCAGAAATCCCATTAGCTTCACTGGGATTCCACAATGGTTAAACAAAGGCAGAATTTAGCCCACTGTGTCTCAGTTTCCCAATTTTAAAATTACTTACTCTACATATCTACAGGATATTTGTGAGGATATAATGCTTGTAAAGAGTTTTGAAGATGTAAGGCATTATTTGAATTAGTAGTTGAACCACAAATTATTAATCTCTATAGTGGCTTTAGCAAAATATATTTTTAAAACTACGAAACTAGCAGGTCAAATCACTCCAGTCAATACTAAAACATCTAAAATTCTTTGTGTTGTAAAATAAAATAGGCATCAGAATAAACATATAGATGTGAAGAAGAAATTGAGAGCTACATCCCCTAGGGAGCATTGTTCCATTCCCATCTCCCATAGGTACTATTACAGTAAGGAAACTACCATCTGCACTGTAGGAAAGGAAAGATGTACTCCTACTCCCTCACCTTCCACTAGCCTGCTCCTCTTCTTTTCAACCTTTCAATAAGGAAATATGAATACCACAGGATCTATTATAAGTCTTCCAAATTATATTTTGCAGACAAAGCATTTAGTTAATTGTTTACTGATGTGCAAAAAACCTGAACATAAAGAAAATTCACATGCAAACAGAGTACTTTTAAAGCTATCTGAATCAGAGGAAAGGCAATTAATCTTAGGAACCACATAAAGAATGGATAGAGTTTAATGTAATCAAACTGTTGCAGGTCTCTGAATAACTCCAAAGAAAACAGAATCTAAATTTCTGCATTTTAGATTTGCTGTGTTCCCTCTGTGGGGACCTAACAATAAACAAATTATTTTAAAAGTTACTAGGGTCTTTCAAATTCTCACCAGATGGAAATGTCACAGAAATAATTACAGTATATGCTTATTGTTGGAAGTCTAAACTACATGAAAAACATAATGAAAACTATATTATTCGTCATGATCTTATTATCAAGTAGTTTTATCAATTTTCATTGTTTCCATAATCATTTTATTAAACTGAAATGGGAAGTGTGTGTGAGAAAGAGGGAGAGAGAATGAATGCTGGGACTAAGGGGAGCGTATATTTAATTTAAATCATCTATGGTTTACTAACCCTTTCATGAGAATTTGGGGGTACTCTATATAGGAATAATCTAGAACACCATCCTCAATTTCCCATATATATTAAACTGCAAAATGAGGCAAAAACTTCATACATTTCATTAAAAGAAAAGGAATACTTGTGGCACCTTAGAGACTAACAAATTTATTTGAGCATAAGCTTTTGTGAGCTACAGCTCACTTCATCGGATGCATTTGGTGGAAAATACAGTGGGGAGATTTATATACACACACAGAGAACATGAAACAATGGGTTTATCATACATACTGTAAGGAGAGTGATCACTTAAGATGAGCCATCACCAGCAGCGGGGGGAGGAGGGGAGGAGGAAAACCTTTCATGGTGACAAGCAAGGTAGGCCATTTCCAGCAGTTAACAAGAACATCTGAGGAACAGTGGGGGGAGGGGGTGGGTTGGGGGGAGAAATAACATGGGAAAATAGTTTTACTTTGTGGAATGACTCATCCATTCCCAGTCTCTATTCAAACCTAAGTTAATTGTATCCAGTTTGCAAATTGATTCCAATTAAGCAGTCTCTCATTGGAGTCTGTTTCTGAAGTTTTTTTGTTGAAGGATAGCCACTCTCAGGTCTGTAATCGAGTGACCGGAGAGATTGAAGTGTTCTCCGACTGGTTTTTGAATGTTATAATCACTCTTGATGTCTGATTTGTGTCCATTTATTCTTTTACGTAGAGACTGTCCAGTTTGACCAATGTACATGGCAGAGGGGCATTGCTTGCACATGATGGCACATATCACATTGGTAGATGCGCAGGTGAACGAGCCTCTGATTGTGGCTGATGTGATTAGGCCCTATGATGGTGTCCCCTGAATAGATATGTGGACAGAGTTGGCAACGGGCTTTGTTGCAAGGATAGGTTCCTGGGTTAGTGGTTCTGTTGTGTGGTTGCTGGTGAGTATTTGCTTCAGGTTGGGGGGCTGTCTGTAAGCAAGGACTGGCCTGTCTCCCAAGATCTGTGAGAGTGATGGGTCATCCTTCAGGATAGGTTGTAGATCCTTGATGATGCGTTGGAGAAGTTTTAGTTGGGGACTGAAGGTGATGGCTAGTGGTGTTCCGTTATTTTCTTTGTTGAGCCTGTCCTGTAGTAGGTGACTTCTGGGTACTCTTCTGGCTCTGTCAATCTGTTTCTTCACTTCAGCAGGTGGGTACTGTAGTTGTAAGAATGCATGATAGAGATCTTGTAGGTGTTTGTCTCTGTCTGAGGGGTTGGAGCAAATGCGGTTATATTGTAGAGCTTGGCTGTAGACAATGGATCATGTGGTGTGATCTGGATGAAAGCTAGAGGCATGTAGGTAGGAATAGCGGTCAGTAGGTTTCCGATATAGGGTGATGTTTATGTGACCATGGCTTATTAGCACCGTAGTGTCCAGGAAGTGGATCTCTTGTGTGGACTGGTCGAGGCTGAGGTTGATGGTGGGATGGAAATTGTTGAAATCATGGTGGAATTCCTCAAGGGCTTCTTTTCCCTGGGTCCAGATGATGAAGATGTCATCAATGTAGCGCAAGAAGAGTAGGGGCATTAGGGGACGAGAGCTGAGGAAGCTTTGTTCTAAGTCACTTCTACTTGGATATCCTTCAACAAAAAAACTTCAAAAACAGACTCCAACGAGAGACTGCTGAATTGGAATTAATTTGCAAACTGGATACAATTAACTTAGGCTTGAATAGAGACTGGGAATGGATGAGTCATTACACAAAGTAAAACTATTTCCCCATGTTATTTCTCCCCCCAACCCACCCCCCTCCCCCCACTGTTCCTCAGATGTTCTTGTTAACTGCTGGAAATGGCCTACCTTGCTTGTCACCGTGAAAGGTTTTCCTTCTTTTCCCCCTCCTGCTGCTGGTGATGGTTCATCTTAAGTGATCACTCTCCTTACAGCGTGTATGATAAAACCCATTGTTTCATGTTCTCTGTGTGTGTATATAAATCTCCCCACTGTATTTTCCACTGAATGCATCTGATGAAGTGAGCTGTAGCTCACGAATGCTTATGCTCAAATAAATTTGTTAGTCTCTAAGGTGCCACAAGTACTCCTTTTCTTTTTGCGAATACAGACGAACACGGCTGCTACTCTGAAACCATACATTTCACTGTCACTTTCAAAGTTCTAAGCAACTTCTGTTCTTATATCTTACCATATATTCCCATATTACTAAAATTTATAGTTAAAAAGGAGGTCATGAATTAATGTTCATAAATAAGAATTGTTCTTTTTGTTCTGGATGAGCAGTTGCAAGATAAAAATAATTATACTTGTATAATTATTATAAAAATAAGTATATTCAGATACTTTTTCTGATCCAGCAAAGTCATTTTTATATTCATTGTTTGAGTGATGTTGCACTCTTTTTTTTTCAGGATTTCAATTTGGCAGCAGGGGGTAGAGGCTCTAATTGTGAATTTTATTCAAAGACAAATAAGCAACCTTTCATTCTCTCAATATTATCATGACATATTTCTCAAGAAATCCTGCTCTAAATTATTTTTAATAATGATGGATGTATGGTTTTAATTGCATATCCCCTTTTTATTTTTTGTCACCATCTTCAATTTATCCCAGCTATCCCCCATGGTCTCTAGCATAGGCACGTGATGCTAAAATACTATTTTTGATCATGTGCCATTGTATATAAGACATCTGAAATCTACAACTGCTGCTTAGTACTCATCTGCTGTGATCCCCTGGAAATCTATTTAATGTTATGGATGAAAATTCGTAAGTGGAGCAGTTCCAACAAGAGACATTGAGAGAGTCTCACCTCAGAGCAGGCATAGCCTGGAGATTAGGGCACTTACTTAGGATGTGGGAGACCAGGATTCAAGTCCCTGCTCCAAATCAGGCAGAGCAGGGCTTCAAATCTGGGTCTCTCACTTCTCAGCAAAGTGCCCTGAACACCAGGTTATTGGCATTCAGGGGTGGCATACTCTGTCTCCCTGAGACCTGTACCCGAGAAACCTTCCCTACAAAAGGAGGGAACCTTCCCTACAAATCTGACCCTTTTCCCATAAATATATTCACTTTTGATGAATCAGCATTTTCCACCAAAAATCCATTTAATACAATTCCTGACCCCACTAGAGCTGGAATCACCCTGGGAAAGGAGGCGATATCTCAGATATATCAGTCCCAAACAATTCAGGGCTTTATAGCTCAAGACCCACACCTTATCTTAACCTGTCAGAAAAGGCTCCCAAGGGAACCATGCTACCATAGGGGAGGGAAGCCCCAAAGTTCAGGGTGGAAAGGAAAGCCACCCACAGGGATACTTAAGGATCCTCAGGGTTGTGCTTCAATTTCTCCTTCAATCCTGAGGATCCATCAGATTTGTATGCCATGTTTTATTAGCACTCCATAAGGCCACAAACCTCCACCCTGGAGAGGTGCATCCAGCTCCAGTTCTACATGAACCTTGTCATTTGCTAAAGTTAGTTATGGATATCTAGCAAGGAAACTTTATTTGGATTGTTGGTAAGTACAATAATTTTTCTCCCATTTTTCTTAGATTTACCATAGATGGATGGTTTCTTTGTAACCATTCATGGAAAAATTATACCATTTCATGGTAAGATTGAGATATACTGTAATATAAACCTGCAATATGGAAATGTTCTGAGATTGTAGTGTATGTGTAATCTTTAGACATTTTGTCAAGATTGATGAAAATAATTTTTGAGATAGAAAAAGACATGACTGAAAAGAAGTCTATATATAATAGAAAATCATTACAGTATTATTTTTTCAAGAATAAATTTACTTATAACCATATTACTTTAAGGACAAAAGATCTTTCTAAGATAATTATTGATTCTTCTACAAACCACATCTGAACAAGAGCCATTCATAATCAGAAACTGTAGACTAAGGGGACGATTTATTAAAGGGATATTCTATATCCTAGTAAAAAGGAGAGGATAGTAATTGATCAACTACAAGTAAAAACTGAAAAGAAACAGCCAAATAAGAGTCCTATTCCATTACATCACATGAAGGCAGACAACTAAATATTAACATATTTCATAAGTGCTTGTATTCAAATGCAAGAAGATTAAATATTAAGATGGGTGAACATGAGTGCCTGGTATTAAATGAGGATATCAATATAACTGTCATCCCAGAAACTTGGTAGGGGATGATAATCAATGTGACATGATAATACCAAGGTACAAAATATATGGGAATGACAGAGTAGGTCATGCTGGTGGGGATGTGGCATTATATGTGAAAGAAAACAGAGGGTCAAATATAGTAAAAATCTTAAATGAATCAAACTGTACTACAGAATTTCTTATGGATAGAAATTCAATGCTTCAATAATAAGAATGTTGTAGTCGGAATATACTGCTGACCACCTGACCAGGATAGTGACAGTGACTGTGATCAAAGAGATCAGAGAGGCACTGAATTTCAGAAAGAAAACACAATAATAATGGGGGACTTCAGCTAGCCCCATGTTAACTGGGTATTTATGACATCAGGACAGGATGCAGAGATAAAACTTCTAGACACTGTTAATGCCCGCTTCTTAGAGCGGTTTGTCCTGGAACCCACAAGAGGAGAGATAATTCTTTATGTAATTGTAAATAGAGCACATTATCTAGTCCAAGAGATGAATATAGCAATACCAATCATAATGTAACTACATTTAACATCCTTGTAGGGGGAGAAATACAAAAGAACCCCACCACAGTAGCATTTAACTTCAAAAAGGGGAACTACACAATAATGAGGAAGCTAGTTAAATGGAAACTAAAGGGACAAGATGAGTGAGGTAATATATCTTTCACTGTGGTGAAAGAGACAAGCTTTCAAGCTACACAGAGATCTTTTTCAGGTCCACACAATTCGAAAGCTTGTCTCTTTTGCCAAGGGAAGTTTGTCCAATAAGCAATATTATCTCACCCACTGTGTCTCTCTACTATCCTGGGACCAACATGGCTAAAACAATATTGCAAACAATGGATATTAAAAGGAACAGTCACAAGGCTGAAATGCCTCAAGCTGCATGGAAATTATTTAAAAACACCATAATACAGGCTCAAACTAAATGCATATCCCAATTTTAAAAAAAAAACATATAGTAAGAGGACCAAAATATGCCACCATGGCTAAACAGAGTAAAGGAGGCAGTTTAGAGGCAAAAAAGCATCCTTTAAAAATTGGAAGGTGAAACCTAATAAGAAAAATAGAAAGGAGCATAAAGTCTGGCAAGTCAAGGGTAAAAGCACAGTTAGGCAGGCAAAAAAGAATTTGAAGAACAACTAGCAAAAGACACAAACATTAACCAGCAAAAAAAAAAAGTACATCAGCAGTAAGAAGCCTACCAGACAGTCAGGGGGCAACTGAATAACTGAAGTGCTAAAGGAGCACTCAAGGAAGACAAGGTCATTGCAGAGAAGCTAAATGAATTCTTTGCATCAGTCTTCACTGCAGAGAATGTGATGAAGATTCCCACACCTGAGCCATTCTTTTAGGTGACAAATCTAAGAAACTGTCTCAGATTCAGGTATCAGTAGAGGACGTTTTTGAACAAATTGATAAATTTAAACAGTAATAGATCACCAGGACCAGAGGGTATTCACCCAAAATTTCTGAAGGAACTCAAATATGAAACTGCAGAACTAACTGCAGTATGTAACCTATCGTTTAAATCAGCCTCTGTACCAGGTGACTGGAGGATAGCCAATGTACTGCTTATTTTTCAAAAAGGCTCCAGAGGTGATCATGACAATTACAGGACAGTAATCCTAACTTCAGTACCAGGCATACTGGTTGTACCTATAGTAAATAAAAGAATTATCAGGCACACAGATGAACACAAAATGTTGAGGAAGAGTCAATACAGCTTTTGTAAAGGGAAACCATGTCTATTTGAATTTTTTGAGGGTGTCAACAAGCAGATGGACAAGAGTTACCCAGGGGATATATTTCAGAGTAGTAGCCGTGTTAGTGTGTATTCACAAAAAGAAAAGGAGTACTTGTGGCACCTTAGAGACTAACAAATTTATTAGAGCATAAGCTTTCAAGTGAGCTGTAGCTCACGAAAGCTTATGCTCTAATAAATTTGTTAGTCTCTAAGGTGCCACAAGTACTCCTTTTCTTTTTCCAGGGGATATAGCGTACTTGGACATTCAGAAAGACTTTGATGAGGTCCCTCACCAAAGGTTCATAAGCAAAGAAAGCAGTTGTGGGATAAGAGGGAAGGACCTCTCGTGGATCAGTAACAGGTTAAAAGATAAGAAACAAAGGGTAGGAATAAATGTTCAGTTTTAAGCAATGGAAAGAGATAAATAGAGGTGTTCCCCAACGATCTGTAGTTGGACCGGTGCTGTTCAACATATTCATAAATTATCTTCGAAAAGAAGGTAAATAGTGAGATGGCAAAACTTGCAGATGATACTAAATTACTCAAGATAGTTAAGTCCAAAGCAGACTGTGAAGAGTTACAAAGGGATCTCACAAAACTGAGTGATTGGACAAGAAAATGGCAGATGAAATTCAATGGCACATTGGAAAAATAATCCCAACTATACATATAAAATGATGGGGTCTAAGTTAGCTGTTACCACTCAAGGAAGATCTTTGAGTCATCATAGATAGTTCTCTGAAAAGCATCTGCTCAATGTGTAGAGGCAGTCAAAAGAGCTGATAGAATATTCGTAATCATTGGGAAAGGAACAGATAATAAGGCAGAAAATATAATGCCACAATATAAATCCATGGTATGCCCATATTTTTAATACAGAGTACAATTCTGGTCACCCCATCTCAAAAAACCATCTCTTCCAACCCTAATATTCTATAAAAAAGATATATTAGAATTGGAAAAAGTACAGAGAAGGGCAATGAAAATGATTAATCTTATCAAACAGCTTCCATATGAGAAGAGTTTAAAATGACTGTTTAACTTAGAAGAAAGGGAAGACTAAGGGGCATATGATAGAGGTCTATAAAGTCAGGAATGATGTGGAGAAAATGAATAGGGAAGTGTTATTTACCTCTTCATAATACAAGAACTATGGGTCACATCCTCAAATTAATAGGCAGCAGGTTTTAAACAAACATAAGGAAGTACTTCTTCACATAACACACAGTCAACCTGTAGAATTCGTTGCCAGGAGATGTTGTGATGGCCAAAAGTATAACTGGGTTCAAAAAAGAACTGGATAAATTCATGGAGGATAAGACCATCAAAGGCTATTAGTCGAGATGGTCAAGGACACAACCCCATGCTCTGGGAGTCCCTAAACCTCTGACTGGCAGAAGTTAGGACTGGACTGGAGAATAGGGGATGGACCACTCAATAATTGCCCTGTTCTGTTCATGCCCTCTGAAGCATCTGGCACTGGTTAGTGCCAGAAGACAGGATACTGGGATAGACGGAGCATTGGTTTGATCCAGTATGGCCATTTTCATGTTGTGTTATCAAAATAAAGCATACTTGATTTCAGAATGAAGTTTAATTAACCTACGTATTTCTTTTATTTCTCAAATTTTGTAGTTTTAGAATCTGACCTAGTAGAATATATTTGCAGACTTTCGAGCCAAATGACTACCGTTGTCATTTCCATCACTGATTGGTCTATAAAGGGAAAAGTCAACAAACTAGAGAAGGGCAAAAATCAAACAAGAAGGAGGTTGAGTGATCAGAATGTTGTTCTGTCTCATCTGATCTTGTTGAGTATACATGGTAGGATCAGAAGAGGAGGAACGGGCTAGTTGATTTGGTCTGACCAGGGGAATATGAGAACATCGCCCTGAGAATGGTACTGATGGGAGATGCACTAATTCCAAAGGTTGACTGCTTCTGAACATAGAGCAGTTGACCTTGTACCCCCTCTTTGTTGATGTAACAAACAGTCATAGTGTTGTCTGACATGATGAGAATATGATGGGAACATGAATGGAAGAAATGCTTGGCATGTCTTCCTTATGGCCTGGAATTCCAGAATGTTGATGTGCATTCTGGACTCCTGAGGAGTCCATGTTCCCTGCATCATGTGATCGCCTATATGCACTGCCCTGCCTATGAGGGATGCTTCAGTGATCAGCATCTTGTCCGGGGAGGAAGGGAACCCCTATTCAGGCATGATGTGGGTCTATTTATCACTGTAGCGATGAGAGCGTCCTGGGGGAGACTGTTAGTATGAAGTCTATGGCATGATGTTTGGGCGAGTAAATTGTCTGGACCCACATCTAGAGGCAGCGAAAGTGGAGTCAGGTGAAGGTGGTGACGTATATACATAAGGCCATGTGGCCAATGAGGGACAGGCAAGTCCTGACTGGGACAGAAGGATTATTGACAATACGAGTTATGAGCTCTTGCAGAGTCTGGAGCCTGTCCTGTGGTAGGTAGGCTTGCACTCTGTCTGAGTTGATGATGGCCCCTATAAAATCAAGGGATTGTGTGTGGTCTAATGTTGGTTTTTCAACACTGATACTGACTCCAAGGGAAGAAAGGAGGCCAAGCAACATGGAGGTTGAGATTTGGGCTTCACCTTTGGATTGTGCCCCCAGAAGCCAGTCATCAAGAAATGGGAATAAGAGCACCCCATAACACCTGATGTAGGCTGCCATGGCAAAGAAAACCTTGGTGAAGACTCTGGGACCACTGGTGAGTACAAAGGGAAGAACCCTATACTGGAAATGGTGTGAGCTGACTGAACCTCAGGAACTGTCTGTGGGCCAGATGGATGTCTTTGTGAAAGTAAAATTCTTTCATATTGAGAGCCATAAACCACATACCTTTTCTAGGGATGGGACAATCACTGCTAGTGTAACCATGCAAAACTTGGGCTTGCAAATGAAGCAACTAACAAGCTGGAGGTCTAGAACTGGTCTCCATCTGTCTTTCTTCTTGGGTATCAGGAAGTAAGTTGAATAGAACCTGGTTCTCCAATATTCTGGAGAAACATGCTCTATTGCTCCTCATAATAAGGAGTTCACCTCTCTGGTGAGGATGCTGTCATGACAGTGGTCCCTGAGAAGGAATCAGGTGGGGGGCTGTGGATGAGGTAGCATTATGAACTTGATCGTATAGGCATGGTAGATGACATTTAGCACCCATTTGTCCATTGCTATTGCACTCCAAGCTGGGAATAAGAGTGCTAGAATACCCATGAAGGGGGTAGGCTGGTTGCATGGCAGTAGGCAAGGTGGGTGGCGGCTCTCAAGAATATTTCATAAAAACCTTTTGGGTGGGGGTTGCATCTGGGAGGAGGAACACTATGAGGGCAGTCCTGGAAGATGAACTCTGTGTCTTTTGCCACTTCTGTCACAGCTCATAAGTGGAAAAACTGAGTGGACCTGTAACATTGTGAGAGCAGTGGATGGTGGAACCCTCGCTTCGGGGCAGTCATATATATATACCCAGGGAACATACGGTAGCTCTGGAATCCTTGAGGATATGAAGTGAAACATCCGTCTTTTGGGATTCATCAATAGAGAGGTCTTTGATGGTGTTCTGTACCTCCTTAGGGAAACCAGAGAAGTGGAGCCACAATTCCTGCTGCATGACTATGTCTATCGCCATAGACCTTGAAAAAGTATCTGCTGCATCCACAGCTGACTGAAGCATTGCTCTTGCCACCACTATCCCTTCCTCCACAATCAGCTGGAAGCCCCATCTTGCTGTGGAAGTTTGTCAGCAAAATTCCTCCAGTTTGCTGTAATTCAGGAAATCATATCTGGTGACTAACGTCTGATAGTTTGAAATCCTGAATTGAAGACTGGTAGGGAAAAAAGACTTTGTGGTCCAAAAGGTCCAACCTATTGCCTTCCTTGTCAGATAGAGTAGAATATGGATGTTGCTACCTGAATTATTCCATCACTGCCTGGACCACAAGTGAATTCAAAGGGTTGGGAAACAAAAAGAAATTCAGACCCCTTAGCTGGTACATAACATGGGTTTTCTGTCTCTTTGGGGATTGGCTACTTGTGGCTGGCGTATTCCATACTGTCCTAGCTGGCTCGAGGATGGCGTCATTGATTTGGAGAATGACTCAACTTGGTGCCAACGAATGGAGGATATCAAGGAGTTTATGCTGTGTATCCTGGATTTCCTATAGGGGAATGTGAAGCTCCCCACCACTCTATGCAGGAGGTCCTGGAATTGTCTGAAGTCATCTGGAAGTGAAGGGGATGCTGAAGTCACTGCCTTGTCTCGTGAGAAAGACTGGAATCTCTCTGGTTCTGGCAGCACCATTGGAACCAGGCTGAGAGACTTCTTTTCCAACATCAGCTCCAAGCATTTACTCAAAAGGTGCCCATGATGGGCAAGCAGGTGAAGTTTCCCTCATGGACTGGGCAGGTTCTGAGGGCGAGTATGGGGACAAAGACCCCCAACAGGCTAGATGCTGGATCCGGAGGGTGTTCTGGCAGGCCCCATGGCATGGGGAACCAATGGCCCCATGGTGGTTGCACTGGAGGATTGTGCCACGATGTAGATGGTCTTCTGGAGTATCCCCGCTGGTGGTAAGGGATGAATGTACCTTGCCCATCGTCCAACTACTTTGAATGTGAAAATTCAGACTCCGGTTCCATCGACAGTACAGTCGGAGCTGGCAGAAGAGTGTAGACTGTCAGAGTAGGCAGAGAGGGTCTTGTACCTGTGGCATGTCATGAGGGGGATAAACCATCTCCCTAGAGTGGAGGGTCCTAGCAAGCATGGTGATCTTGGTTCATCCAAGACAAACAAGTCCTGGGGCTTGGGTGTTTTTCCTAATCTCCCTGGTGTTAAGGGTTCCCTCTCCTTACACAGTACTGGTGGCGGAATAGTGGACTTCCCCACAGCATGCCGGTCCCGCACTTTATGAGGTGCTGATGTTGACACTACCTGTGGTTCAGGATCTGGGACCGCCAGATCGCCCTGCTTGTGAGACTTCTTGTGTTTTTGCACTTTACGGTGTGTTCTTTCTCCATGACTCAAACTCGTGGAAGGAGCAATCCCTTTGGTTTCAAAGAAGACAACACCATACTTAAGGGCATGGTTCCTTAACTCCTGATTAGGTCCCACAGCAGAGTCCATAGTGATGGTACCACTGGTGCCGATCTGGACTCACTAGTAGGAGGCACACTCATGGATGTTTCAGACTGATGTACAGGGGGTGGTCCCCCGTCCTGGATACAAGTGTGTGCTTCCAGAGGTAGAGAACCTGGCTTTCTGGGGTATAGCTGCAAAGCACTGGAAAGATACCGCACCTGGATGTAATGTGGGCTTCTACAAAGCAGTAGAGGCAGTACTGATTTGTCGCTGACCAAGAAGGAACACAGGCAGGAGGCGCAGGTTTTAAAGCCTGGGGTCTTCAGCACAGTCCAGTACCCACGCATGGATATGGGAGTGGAAGGGGGGTTACAGAGATACAAACTATGAATCCTGTTCACTGTAACTACTAAAACAACTATAAAACAGCTAAAACCATTATAAATCTCATAATTATAAAACTATGTACAACAATTTTTTTTAAAGGTGCATCACAGCGGAGAACACTGACAATTCCGACCCAGACCACACGGCTGTGAGAAGAAACTAGTGATTCAGTCAGTCCACCCTGCCCTTTATCACCTCGGATGAAACCATGAGGCAAGCCAGCGAGCATGAGCGGACCAACGGACACTACTTTCAAAGTCTCTAGCTCCAGATGCATGGTGCACATGCGTAAGCCCTCAGTGGAATACAATAGGGACCATCACCTGAAGAAATAAAACATTCAAATGTCGGAAGACATTTATACTTTCTGTTATACTTGATCTGTTAAACTGGATAATATGATGAGTATTATTACAACACAAATCTACATACTTTGATACTTCAGCTATCTGTATAAGCGAATTATTGGACCTTAATACCTGCCACTTTATAACTTTGACATTGATGATTCTTAACTTCACCGCAATCTAAGAGTCATGGAAATAGATCTTGTTTAAGTATAATGAGGAATTAACTGGAAGTAGCGTGACCAGATAGCAAGTGTGAAAAATCGTGACGGGTGAGGGGTAATAGGTGCTTATGTAAGAAAAAGCTCCAAAAGTTGGGACTGTCCCTGTAAAATCAGGACATCTGGTTACACTAACTGGAAGCAATTCAGGGCACTGGTAAAGGCTTAAATGGTCTGGGATCCAGATATCTCTGTGCCCCATCACAAACATTATGATCCACTCAGTTGCTATTGCCATTGTTTTCCAGGATTAAACTCTCCAGGTCTGGTAGCAGGGCATTTTTAGAAGGACCCATACTTCTGGAACCTGAATTTTCCAAGAGTCTTTCAAAGCCTGACATTGGCAAGTTTCAAGGTCAATGTATTTTTTGGTCAAGCTTTTATTTCTACCATGGATTATTTCATAATAATACCTATTGTCACACTCTCTGGAGTAAAAAGAAAAGGAGTACTTGTGGCACCTTAGAGACTAACAAATTTATTTGAGCATAAGCTTTCGTGAGCCACAGCACAAGATGAAGTGAGCTGTAGCTCACGAAAGCTTATGTTCAAATAAATTTGTTAGTCTCTAAGGTGCCACAAGTACTCCTTTT
This sequence comes from Dermochelys coriacea, assembly GCF_009764565.3. Taxonomy (NCBI): domain Eukaryota; kingdom Metazoa; phylum Chordata; order Testudines; family Dermochelyidae; genus Dermochelys; species Dermochelys coriacea. Next base: position 99,968,303 of record NC_050075.1, on the reverse strand, counting down.
CTTTTTGCGGATACAGACTAACACTGCTGCTACTCTGAAACTCTCTGGAGTGGCTCACGACCGTGACTGCTAACATCAAGACAGACTGTCAAAAAGCAGAGCACACACTCCAAACTGGTGGTATGTTCTACAATTAAATTTCATCAATCCAAAAACAAAGATGAACTCATGAAGCACTGTAACAGTATTATCATGGAGTCACAGACTTCTTGGGCATTCCAGTCTATCTTGCCAGCCAGGCAAGCTGGACTTAGTGATAAATGGTCACTTACAACAAAGATCACAAAATATTCAGGTTGCCAGGGGCCAAGAGACCAGTCACTTATCCGAGGTCAATTTGTACCTCAGATCTCATACCAAAGACAATGCTTATAGCCAATCCTATAGTAAAACTAACTAAGGATTTATTAACTAGGAAAGAGAAATTGGGGAGTTATTTACAGGTTAAAGTATGCAACATATATACATATATACAAATGAGTTACAGTCCATGGTTCCAAAATGTGACAGAGTTGTAGTAATCTGTCAATTCAAAATATCTTTTAGGGCTAACCCATGCCAAGCAGTATGGGATTTCTTGCTTATGTTTAGGAATCTTGATTCCCCCGAGTCCAGAAAGCAGAAAAGATCCAGTTTCTCCTTATCTGAGGTTTTTATCCACTCCACTCCAGAGTCCAAACTGATGGGATTGAGTTCATGCCCAAATCTCTCCTTCCTGGAGGGAATTAGGAATGCAGTCAACAGGACTTCTGTCCTTTGATGATACACAATACCTCATTTGCCTTCAACAGGCTATCTTGTATCTAGGACCAGCAGTTTACCTTAATTAATGTTTCTTTTTCTGTTTGGTGAGTTACACAATTACAAAGGTTTACAGTGCAAACAATCAATATATCTTTATACGATGGGCTATAAAGGTTATAAATCAGTTCAATACATGCAGCATCCTACAAACATTTCATAACATCTAAACACTAAACACATTCTTGTCAACTTAATATCTAATCTGTATTTTGATAATGCTAACACACAGGTAAGCAAGACATGTTTCCAGCTATGAATTTGTCAGTGTTCAGTGAGGCCTGCCTGGGGCCTTAGCATGAGCTGGCACCCGGTCTGCCAGTGTCACACCTACCTCTTATTGTTCTTTTTGTCAGTAACTGTCAGAACACTTTACAACAGAGGCAGAAGCAGTATCCCTATTTTACAGTTGGGATAACTGAGGCATAGAGTGGGTAAGTTCCTTTGCCAAAGGACACCCAGCAGACCTGTGGCAGAGCCCGTAATTGAACCAGGTGACCCAATAACACTTTTTTATTTCAAATATGGGCAAAACCAATAAATACTTTTTATTTTTATATAAAAACTTTTTATATAATATAATATAATATAATATAATATATATTTTTATATAATATAATATAAATTTTTGCATTTTTTTATATAAATGTTTGAGATAAAGATGTTTCAGGATTGACATCATTACTGCAGGTTTAATACAGATCTCTGTAACATGCCATTACCAAACCATCAGTTCCTTTTAAAATCTCTGCCTTCCAATCTATTCTGTACTCCTTACTTTGGCCAAACTTCCATTGAACTCAAAGTTTGGAGAACAGAATCAAAAAGGCTCAGAAAACTAACTGCAGAGGGACAGATAATCAAGTATGTATATATTTTTAGCAACTCAGTTATGAGGCAGGACTCCTAAGAAATGGTTTGTGCAAACATTACTACAGCATGTCAAGAAGGGCCCTGTCCCTAAGACCCAATCCCCAGAGCTCAGGAAAGAATTCAGTTTTGGGTTCATTTTATTTTATCATTAACACCCAAACCAAAATTTCTTCAGTTTTGCCTACCAACCGGTCACAGAAAGTAGCAGCATCTTTTGCCCAGGAAAACTACCTGTCTCTCAAGGAACAGTTGCAGATAATAGACCAGTCCTACTTTTACTTTTTGTAAATCTAATGAAAAAACAAGTTCATGCTGTTTTTACTGGTGATGCAATGTTTTTCCACATGCAGCCAGAACCAAAAGCTGGGGATAAATTAATCAAGTTCTAGATAACACAAAACGCCCTGAATCAAATGTGTTTTTTTGAGCACTGGAAACCTAACATGAATCAAACGCTCAGTTTCTCGGCTTTAAACAACCTTGACTAAAAATCAAAATCCCCTAGTGGTGCTTTGACAGCATTCCCCTTTTCTGGACTTTAGGAAATACATCACATTGTCAAAGAAAGCATGCATTGTTAATGCTTATCACATCAGGTGCTTGCTTAAAGATAAATTCTGTCCCAGTCCACAGCATCAGAGATTCCCAAAAACAGAAGAGAAGGAGCAGGATTTCGAGGGTCCATTGTGTAGGCTTTAGCAAACTGTGCTTAATAGGGGCTTCCTGTTTGCCTTGTAGGAGTGTTGAGCAGGCCCAAAAAATCAAAAGAGGAGCAGTGGAAAAGCTGGCATGTGTGACTACATTGATTCACTAGCTAATCCTCCCACAAAGGGGAACATAGCATTCACAAGGCTACTACCACATTGCAGATGCAGTAAAATTGATAAACTGATGCTTCATGGCCTGGTGATGAAGGATTATATATTCCTTCACCCAATCCCCCACAGATTTCTTCAGTGCACAGATCAGCTAGTCAGGCTGTATTTAGCAAATGAATGTGGGTCTTACTATACAATTCAGAGGTTAATATTGTACTTCCTGTTAAAATGTGAATGATGCACCCAGGTAATTTACCCATTTCCAGCACCAACCACCAATTACATTTAAAGTCTTTCTCCTGTTCTTTGTCCCAATCTCAGTGTGTTCATTATTTAGGCATCAATACAGGCTAAGGTAGTAGAGGTCACTTTGGTCTCTCCCACCAGGCTGCTATGAGCATTTGAGTGTACAAAGCACAAGATGCAGTAAGTACTGAAGGAAACTCTTGGGCTCAAACACACTCAGTGCTATACACATGACATACACCAACCTCTACCCCTGCATCCACAGAGAAAACAGCATCACCATGTGAAGCATCAAAGCTTCCAGAGCATTACAACCACACTAAAGATAAGAAGGCAAAGAGAAGCAATAACTTGTGCAATAACTGAGGTTCTTCAAGATGTGTGTCCCTGTGGGTGTGCCAGTCCAGATGATGGTGCCTCCCTGTGCCTTTGCTTGGAGAGTTTTGCAGCAGTGCTCATATGGGTTGTGAACATGCAGTGCTGCCTCGCAGGCCATTGGTGCTTCATCTAGCATGTGCGTGATGCGGATTCCTCAATTCCTCCTCTACCACAGAGTCTGCTTTAAACTCCGAAGTAGAAGGGAGGACACAGATCTCAAAGAACTTCAGTTACTGCACAAAGTGAGTAACCTTCTTTTCTTCTTCGCAAGACGTCCCTGTGGGTGCTCCAGTGCCCTCCTAAGAGGGTAGGGGCTTCGAAGTTGGTAGGATAAGTGATGATAATACAGCTCGGCCCAGGTGAGTATCCATCTTAGGGCCTTGTGTGATTGCATAATGTTTGGCAAAGGTGAATTCGGAGGCCCAGGTGGCAGCTTTGCATACATCTATAAGGAGAACGTTGTTTAGGAATGCTATTGATGCTGATATGGATCTAGTAGAGTGTCTTTATCATGTTGAGTCTGTCTCATGAAAGAGATGCCCTCACCACCAATGAGTCGAGATAAGCACAGGAAAATTCTAACTGTTGAGCTGGTTCTATTGTTGATTTATTTTTGTTTATTTGTAGACTGAGACTCTGGAAGCAATCTATCATTGTTTGGATAGAGTGAATGGCGTCTGATCGAGTGTGTGACTTCAAGAAACAGTCACCCAGATAAGGGAATATTATTATTCCTTGTTTTCTCAGGTGCACCATTACTATTGTGAGGCTCTTTGAGAAAACACGAGGCGGTGGTGACAGGCTGAAAGGAAAAACCTTGTATTGATAGTGGTCTGTGTCCAAAGTAAATCTCTGAAAACACCTGTGGGCAGGATGTATCATAACATGAAAATAAGCATCCTGCAGGTCGAGGGCTGAAAATCAGTCCCCCTGCTTCAGCGCTGATATTATTGATGTTAAAGTGACCATCTTGAACTGCTGCTTTCTCACGAACTTATTCAGTCACTTGAGATGGAGGATAGGTCACCTCCCCCATTTTTCTTTTGTGTTAAAAAATAGTGGGAGTAAAACCACTTCCCCCTATGTTGTGCAGGAACAGTTTCCACTGTCCCTAATTGGAGGAGATGACCTACCGCTTGGCGTAGCAAATGTTTGTGAGAGGGGTCCCTGAAGAGGGCTGAGGGTGCGGGGGTTGGGAAGTATGGAAAGGAAGGTTATAGCCTGTATGGATGACTTCTACAGCCCATTTGTGGGGGGGAGGGACAGCTCAATGGTTTAAGCATTGGCCTGCTAAACCCAGGATAGTGAGGTCAATCTTTGAGGGGGCCATTTAGGGATCTGGGGCAAAAAATGGGGATTGGTCCTGCTTTGAGCAGGGGGTTGGACTAGCTGACCTCCTGAGGTCCCTTCAAAGCCTGATATTCTATGATTTGTCCGTGGTGATGGCAGCGCATTTCACATAGAATGGGAGCAAATGGTCTCCAAATAAATGGGTAGATGGTGTTAGCACTGGAATGCAGGAGAGCTCTTTCAGACCCCCAACCAAGCCTTCAAATTTGTTTGTTAGAGGAAGGAGGTTGAGATGCTGCAGGGTGTCGTCATTATGGTCTGTCTCTTTCAGTGGTGGTGTTGTTCATAAGGCCTCTGGTGTTGTTGTGTCTACATTGGGTATCTATTCCTCTGATATGGTTGATACCTGTATTATCTCCTTTTTGTGTAAGATGTATGAATGCCGAGGGACCGGAAAATGGCCCATGAGTGTGCAGTACCTCATTGGTTTTCGCTGCAAACAATTTTTCTCTGTCAAAGGGGAGATCTTCGACCGTATTCTGTATCTCCTGTGGAAATCCTGAGGAGTTAAACCACAAGGCTTATTGCATAACCACAGCTGTAGCGGTGAACCTGGTGACCATGTCAGGAACATCTAGTGAGGCCCGTAGAGCCGTGTGTGCAATCATTTGTCTTTCAGAGACCAGCAATCTAAATTATCTCTTTTCCTCTGGAATCTCATTAATAAAGTCCATAAACTTGCCTTAGTTCCTGTGGTCATCTTTGGCAAGTAGTGCCCCGTAATTTGCCACTCTGAATTGAAGTGTGGAGGAAGAGTATACTTTGTGGTCGAATAGGTCCAACCTCTTACTATCTTTATCGAAAGGGGTGGATCGAAGGTGCTGTTGTTTGCCCCTTTGGTTGGCCACTTCCATTACCAGCAAGTTGGGTGCTGGGTGTGTGAATAAAAATTCGGATCCCTTCAAGGGAAAATAATATTTTCTGTCCACCCTTTTACAGGTTGGAGGTATGGTGGCTGGAGTTTGCCACACCATGTTGGCGGAGTCCAGGATATCCCCATTGATTGGCAATGCTATCTTGGAGGAGGAAGAGCAATTCTGAGCTCATTGGCTACTCTTTTGAATAAATCTTGGAAGTGGGTAAAATCATCTGCTGTGGTTGGTGGTTGAGGCATAATAGCCTCATCTGGTGAGCAGGATGAATTATTGTTGGTTGGCAAGGAATGTCCTCTTCATGCTCTGCCATGGGTTCATCCCCTGTCTCGGTCACTACAGTCTCTGAAGGTAGAGGTGGGAATCTGGTGTCTTCCCTTCATGGGCTGGGGCACCTGCTGTAGTGTCTTTTGTAGGACCCCCAGGGGTTCCAGTATGGCCAATGACCAGGAAAGGGCCTGGATGGTGCCATCCATGGGTGATTGTACCATGGCGGCATATCATGAGCATATGAGGACCATGGTCATAGAGGTCCAGCAGCCATAGGTGTCCTGATCGGGAAGGAATGGTGAGGAAAGAATATTCCTTCAACTCCTTCATCTTCATCACTCAAGAGCTGTGATGCTATCAGAGATAAATGTTGATGTGATACCACAGGCCCCGGTGAGATATTGGTGCCTAAGAAAGGGGACTCCGAGATCTAGGAGACCAACAATTCCTTGTGGTGCAGAAAGTGGAGTTTCAGAGTAGCAGCCATGTTAGTCTGTATTCGCAAAAAGAAAAAGAGTACTTGTGGCACCTTAGAGACTAACAAACTTATTTGAGCATGCTCAAATAAATTTGTTAGTCTCTAAGGTGCCACAAGTACTCCTTTTCTTTTTGAGAAAGTGGAGTGGTGCCGACAGCCTCAGTGCCAAAGGGCAAGGTGCTGATTGCATTAGACAGTGCTGGAGGTGCCTGGAGTATCGTGGGTGCTGAGCCACGGTGCGGCCAGCACCGATGAGAATGATTTGATCGGCGACTGTTTTGTTTTGGTCCGCTTTCTATGTGGTGAAGAGGATGGCCATTTTTTGTGGATTTTTTTGCCATCGGGGACCTTGGTGGTGAGGAGACTGAAGTATCAGGTCTCTATCCCTGCGTGACCTAACCATCAGTTTGTTACAGTGGGCACATTTCTGAGGAATGTGAGCTTCCCTCAGGCAACGGACACATTGAGTTTCTCCATCTTCTCACCTTTTAAATCCTGGTGAACCAAGAATTTTCCTAACCTAATACTAACTATAGTAAGGGATGGAAAAAATTTTATTTTTTTTTAAATAGGGGACGTAACTCTAATAACTGAATCTGAACTTGTCTAAACTATCCTTACTCACTAATTTATCTAAACTTATCTAGTGGAAACGAAGGTTTTCAACGGGACTGTTGAGCTCCACCTCAAGCCAGAGATGGTTAAGAAGGAACTGAGGAGTCCAGGTCACGCACATGCTAGATGGAGCCCCAACAGTGTGCAAGGTAGGCACAGCGCATGCACAACCTTTATGAGCACTGCTGCAAAACTCTCCGAGCAAAGGCACAGGGATGCATCATCACCTGGAGTGGAACACCCAGAGAGACATCTCTCGAAGAGGAAACAAAGTTCATGCCTCTCTGCCAGTGTAGAACTGGAAAGCATCATCGTTTTTTTTGCCCACAGACTAGGTTCCAAATTCTGTGCTTAGTGATTGTATATTAATAGAAGTCCTCATTTATATCACTCCAGATGTAGTGTCTCAGCATCTACTAAGAGGGTGCTCAGCAACCTCATCTCCTATTGGCAACAATGACATCTTCCTCTCAGGTTCAGACCCCAACTCTGGTTTTAGAATCGTGTAGCTGAGCATTAAATTTCATCCTGTGCATCTACCTCATTTTTTGACTACCTTCTCAGAACACACACTTTCTTTCATTTAAAAAAATAGTAAGCAATTGTATAGTTTCCAAGTATCATTAAGATCACAAATTTTAACTCTTTATAATGCATCATTTCTTTAGTTTTGCAAATCAGTTAACCCAATGATCATTAGGCATATGGATGGATTAATCCTTTATTGGGCCTCCTTAGACTTCTTTTTCATAACACATTAATACATGAATGTTGGTTAGAAAAGATTGAGTTTGTTAACCTTCAAAACATTTAGCAAATTCTGTACCTATAAAACAAATAAATAAAAATGACTGTTAAACACAATTCCTCTCAAGCCTTTCCTGAGTAAGCTGTGATAGTGGAAAGAGTTATATTTTAACTTGATTATTGCCATTTTTGTGTGTGTCATGTCAATATTGTAAATGTGCCAGATATTATTGATGGGCAACATATTTTAATAATCAATAAATACATATTCAATCTTATTTGTCTATTTTACATGGAGACAAGAAATAAATGGCAATTCAATAACAAATATTGACTATTTTTCATTATTTTGTCTTCTATTTTCAATAGTATTCAGATAAATTATTGCAATTTTCCTCACAGTGCCAATTGTAACTGTTGTGTTCTCTTCCACTTATATTATTTCAAGCTCTGTGGGTTTTTTTGGCACCTTAGAGACTAATAAATTTATTAGAGCATAAGCTTTCGTGAGCTACAGCTCACTTCATCGGATGCATTTGGTGGAAAAAACAGAGGAGAGATTTATATACACACACACAGAGAACATGAAACAATGAGTTTATCATACACACTGTAAGGAGAGTGATCACTTAAGATAAGCCATCACCAGCAGCGGGGGGGGGGGGGGGGAGGAGGAAAACCTTTCATGGTGACAAGCAAGGTAGGCTAATTCCAGCAGTTAACAAGAATATCAGAGGAACAGTGGGGGGTGGGGTGGGAGGGAGAAATACCATGGGGAAATAGTTTTACTTTGTGTAATGACTCATCCATTCCCAGTCTCTATTCAAGCCTAAGTTAATTGTATCCAGTTTGCAAATTAATTCCAATTCAGCAGTCTCTCGTTGGAGTCTGGTTTTGAAGCTTTTTTGTTGAAGTATAGCCACTCTTAGGTCTGTGATCGAGTGACCAGAGAGACTGAAGTGTTCTCCAACTGGTTTTTGAATGTTATAATTCTTGACGTCTGATTTGTGTCCATTCATTCTTTTACGTAGAGACTGTCCAGTTTGGCCAATGTACATGGCAGAGGGGCATTGCTGGCACATGATGGCATATATCACATTGGTAGATGCGCAGGTGAACGAGCCTCTGATAGTGTGGCTGATGTGATTAGGCCCTATGATGGTATCCCCTGAATAGATATGTGGACTCTTTTTGTGAATACAGCCTAACACGGCTGCTACTCTGAAACCTGGGTTTCTTTGTCAACATTAAAGTGGTAGTAAAAAAAACCTAACTATATTTTCCTGTGCTAGTTCAATTTGATTAATACTACTTGATTTTATCATTAATTTTGATAGAAATGTCATTGTAGTAAAAAGTCAGTATTCCTTGTGTTCTTAGCTGGCAAACTTTGCATATAATGTAGAAATTCATATCAGTACCCGAAATTGTCAATTTACCTAAATATGGCTATACACATGTCAAATATTTATTTTTACTAATTAATATAGCACTTATTACCACAGCAGGTAGGTGTTTAGTAGCTGCTTCCATCATCTGTGATTAGGGATACAATGTAAATAATTTGGGTAGATGTTTAATGAGGATTTCTGTTATACCTGGCAATGTTTCCCAAATCTTTTGGGACTGGGAATTCTTTCTTGTCCAGTATTACTCTAGGTAAAAATCTGTTTTTATATTTTGAAATATAGGACATCAGATTATGTTCACCAAAGCCAGGCACTCCAGTCCAAAAGCATATGGATAGAAAACATATTTATAACCTTGGCTGCTTACAAGAGTAATGTTGATTTTACACAATTTAGTCAAAACTTCCATATAAAGTATTCTTTTCTAATAAGTAAAAGTAATATACTGTAGCACCTGTGACATTCCAATATATATCCTCCTTCATCCACTATCCTATATAAAACTGTATCCTAAAATTTAATAAAATATACTAATGCTAGAAATCAAGCCCCTGTAAATATATCTTAAACAGCCAGCATGATACTGGGAAATGCTTAGCTTAAAACCTGTGTAAATAATGCTGTTAATGTTAGTTTTATAATCAATTAACCCAATGATCATTATGTATAAGGATGGATTAGTCCTTTATGGGACCACTTTAAACTTCTTTAAATAGCTTTAGTTATTTTTGGATTCACCATTTGTTTGCATTCCAAAATTGTAAAATACAATTTATTCTTCAACTCATTTTAATTTCTATTAGACAAACATAATTTTCCTTTGTTTCTAGTGAAGCAGAAGCCAACACATCTCCCTTTCATTAACCTGTGTTTAGCAACAAAATTATGGATTTAAGATAGAATTTGCATAGCTATAAGAATAGCATTTGTTCATTAGATGCTTTCTGTAGAGCATCATATTGTGTGTACAACATGAACATGGTGACTATTTAAAAAGAAAAATTCTTAGAGAATTAATCTACTACATATGATTGTAATCTGAGACTGAAATGATGATCAGGTTATGTACTCCGTACCACCAGCTAGTGCAGGATTGTTCCCTACAATACATTTTCTAATGTTTCATCTATCAAATTTTAAATAACTTGAGTGAGGAGGCTTCCATCTCTTCCTTTGGGAAACTATTTGATAGTCTTACTCTACTTGCGCTACATTGATGACATCTTCATCATCTGGACCCAGGGAAAAGAAGCCCTTGAGGAATTCCACCATGATTTCAATAATTTCCATCCCACCATCAACCTCAGCCTCAACCAGTCCACACAAGAGATCCACTTCCTGGACACTACGGTGCTAATACGCGATGGTCACATAAACACCACCCTATATCGAAAACCTACTGACCGCTATTCCTACCAACATGCCTCTAGTTTTCATCCAGATCATACCACACGATCCATTGTCTACAACCAAGCTCTATGATATAACCGCATTTGCTCCAACCCCTCAGACAGAGACAAACACCTACAAGATCTCTATCATGCATTCCTACAACTACAATACCCACCTGCTGAAGTGAAGAAACAGATTGACAGAGCCAGAAGAGTACCCAGAAGTCACCTACTACAGGACAGGCCCGACAAAGAAAATAACAGAACGCCACTAACCATCACCTTCAGCCCCCAACTAAAACCTCTCCAACGCATCATCAAGGATCTACAACCTATCCTGAAGGACGACCCATCACTCACAGATCTTGGGAGACAGGCCAGTCCTTGCTTACAGACAACCCCCAACCTGAAGCAAATACTCACCAGCAACCACACACCACACAACGGAACCACTAACCCAGGAACCTATCTTGCAACAAAGCCCGTTGCTAATTGTGTCCACATATCTATTCAGGGGACACCATCATAGGGCCTAATCACATCAGCCATACTATCAGAGGTTTGTTCACCTGCGCATCTACTAATGAGATATATGCCATCATGTGCCAGCAATGCCCCTCTGCCATGTACATTGGTCAAACTGGACAGTCTCTACATAAAAGAATAAATGGACACAAATCAGACATCAAGAATTATAACATTCAAAAACCAGTCGGAGAACACTTCAGTCTCTCCAGTCACTCAATTACAGACCTGAGGGTGGCTATCCTTCAACAAAAAAACTTCAAAAACAGACTCCAACGAGAGACTGCTGAATTGGAATTAATTTGCAAACTGGATACAATTAACTTAGGCTTGAATAGAGACTGGGAATGGATGAGTCATTACACAAAGTAAACCTATTTCCCCATGTTATTTCTCCCGCCCACCCCACCCCCCAATGTTCCTCAGATGCTCTTGTTAACTGCTGGAAATAGCCTACCTTGCTTGTCACCATGAAAGGTTTTCCTCCTTCCCCCCCCCGCTGCTGGTGATGGCTCATCTTAAGTGATCACTCTCCTTACAGTGTGTATGATAAAACCCATTGTTTCATGTTCTCTGTGTGTGTATATAAATCTCCCCACTGTATTTTCCACCAAATGCATGCGATGAAGTGAGCTGTAGCTCACGAAAGCTTATGCTCAAATAAATTTGTTAGTCTCTAAGGTGCCTCAAGTACTCCTTTTCTTTTTGCGACTACAGACTAACACGGCTGCTACTCTGAAACCTGTCATATTTGACAGTCTGTTGATCTCATTGTCAAAAATTTTTGCCTGCAATTCATTATTTCCTGATAGTGAAACAAAATTCCCCTTTCCTTTCATCCCATAACTTTTAGCTATATTTGCTTGTACCATCTCAAATATTTCCTATCAGGCATTTATATCATTTAAATATTTATAGAAAGCTATCATTTATCTCTCCCCATTTTAGCCATCATAGATCATTTAGGACCCTATCCAGGAAAGCACTTAAGTATGCGCTGAACTTTGAAGTCAGTATGACGACTCATGTCCTTCAATACATGCTTTGCTGGATCAAGGCCTTAGTTCCTTTAATCTTTCCTAGTAAATCATTCCTTGTATCCCTGATTATTCCTAATAATTTTGATAGCTTTTTTCTTGATTCCCGCAATATGTCAATCTCTTTCTGATATTGAGAAGTATAGGTGCTGACTCCGTGGCTGCTGCAGGACTGGAGCACCCACAGAAAAAAATTAGTGGGTGCTTAGCACCCACCAGCAACCAGCTCCCCTCTTCCCCTCTCAGCACCTCCCGTCCACCAGTAGCCCCCACCGATCAACTACTCCCCCTCCATCCCCGCGTCTCCTGGCCACCTCAATCAGCTGTTCCGTGGGGTGCAGGAGGTGCTGGGAAGAGGGGGAGGAGCAGGGATGGGGTTTGCTCAGGGGAGAGGGCAGAACTGGGTGGAAAGAGGTGGGGTGGGGGTGGAACAGGGGTGGGAAGAGGTGGGGCGGGGTGAGGCTTTGGGGGAAGGGTTTGGGTGGGGGCAGGGTCTGGGGTGGAGTAGAGGCTTGAGCACCCCCAGGGCCTGGAGGAAGCTGGCACCTGTGTTGAGAAGTCTACAGCAAAACATAAAGCCCCAAAGTCAGAATTGTAGCCACAATAAAACACAGTATGTTAATTCATATCAGCTCATATCCCTGTCTCAGCCTTTTTCTGTCACTCTCACAACTTCCAATAGAAATTACTTTTAGTGACTTTAATGTACTATGAAGGCACATTGTATTAAAATTTGTTGTACATTTGTATATAAACCAAAAACATATAGGAGCAATAGGATGGAAAACAGGACAAAATAATGCTTAAAGTGACCTTTGGGTGGTAGAAATCAACAAAATAGATATGAGTTTGCAGTACAGTATTGTCTAAAAAAGGCAATGTATTCTTGGGCTGCACACAATGAGGATGCACAAGTCCTTCTGTGAGTGCATCTATACTGGGAATAGTGAGACCTGTAGTTTCCCTCCTGTGCTATTCTCATCATGGAGCAGTTAAAGTCTGCAGAATCAGAGCAGGAGCAATGTACGTCTCCTAGGCTGGACTCTCCCACTTCTCCCTCAGATTGTTAAGTCTCCATCTTCTCTCCAGCAAACACTTTGGACAGTCTGCTCAGTCTCCACCTCAGGGTACATCCTGAACAGCATGGAGAGGGTTCTGCTGGAATAATGGGAAGCTGCCCTGGAAGCAGCTAAGCCCCCTTTACATGAGGAATGGGCATGATCCCTGTCTGGATTGGAGGGGGGGCAGGATCAGACCTCTACCTTTTGTAACTTTTAGATAAAATTACTTTGCACCATTGTACTAAAAATCATATCTGTGAAAGCCACAAAACAAGAGTTATTGTTAATTTATTATTACCATTATAACACAGCATCATTCAGAATCAAACATTTCATGGATAAAAATTAAAGAAGTGGCTGCACAAAGAAATGGCAAGCTAATAAAGCACAACTGTTCATAAAACATGAAGCAAATTCATTCATTGGTACCTGAATTCTTTGTAAGAATCAAGCCACAGGAAATAAAGTTCCAAACTATACCATTATGATATAAATACAGGATATATTTTAGATGGTGTAATGATGGTGGAAAGCTATTTTGTTGAAGGAATCTTATAAATAAAACCATTTAAAGTATGGCAAAAAGGTAACTATTATAAAATCTAATTCATTTATTCACTTATGAATACTGTATGTGTGCCTCTACAAAGCTATGCTACTTAATGTGATTCAGTGGCTATGAATTTTCAAGTTATTCACAGATCTTACCCTTTTCTGCAACATTAGTTTTTTGATAATCAGCATTTTTATGTTTGTCATCTTATAGTAATATTTTTGAAAATATAACACATGCACTAAATTTGACATCTATTAACTTTAATCCAGCCCACACCTTGCTTGGAATACTGCCATCTTGAGAATCATCTTTGTAAAGCATTCTTCACAAAGGAAGACTCTGTTATAAATCTTTCCTTCTATAAATATTACCAACTTAGCAACAATGTGATTAACTATGATTGTTACTAATAAAAGCAATAGGTAGTTCCCTGAATTTCTTCATTTTGGACTGGAGATTTACAGAAATGCCTTTTTTTATATCTGCAGAGAACTGATTCACTTCAGACTGAAAAGTATTAGAACACTGAATGAAGTCTTTCTGATCAAACAATACCATAATAGCTTTTGTCTCGTGTCAGTTTACGTTAGCCAGCATCAGAGGAGAAAATAAGCAGAGGCTTGCTATTGTGCCTCTATTTTAAAAGGGCCTTCCATCTGGTAGGAAGCAGAAGCCATCAGCACTGTAATTAAAATGCAATTACTGTCCCCTGCCGCAATCCCTGGACGACCATTCCATCTGTGTGATATACAGTGGAAAAAACACAATTTTTTGCACTTTTCTAGCTCCATTAAGTTTATTCTCTTTCTATTAATTAATCTAACAGCATTAAGGGATCATTTCTTGTTTTGCAAACCACCGTGTCACAAACTGTGCACTCACAAAGACTGAAATCACATGTATTTTTAAAACTCTGCACCATCCCCGTGACATAAAACCTTAATTACTTCTGACTAAATCTGTAATTAAAATATATCACCACAGCAGATTTACCTGTGTGTGTGGGTGTTGGAGTGCATGCTTCTGTGACTGTCACAAATGAATCACTCTGAGACAGTGTTATAAAAAGGAGATTAGGATGTACGAATGAAAGGACACAGAACATGAACTTGAAAATGAAAAACTGGCAGCAATCTAGGGAAAAGCTGTACTCCACTAAAATAAGGAAGAGCTGCTGTGTTATTTTATTGCTTTTCTTAAAAATAAAAATATATTTTGTGTGTATATGTACAATTTATTTTAGTCTTGCATTTTAGTATAGTGTCATGAACTATAATGATAAATATAACATTAGATAAAACAACATCATATATTATGTGGTTATCAACCAGCAGTCCGAGGCCCCCTAGGGGGCCACAAGCAGGTTTCAGGGGAGCTGCCAAGCAGGGCCAGCATTAGACTCATTGGGGCCCAGGGCAAAAAGCTAAAGCCCTGCTGCATGGGGTTGAAGCCCAAGCCCTGAGCCTCACCACCCATGCTGAAGCCAAAGCCTGAGCAATGTAGCTTTGTGGGGGCTCCCGTGGCATGAGGCCCCAGGCAGTTGCCCTGTTGCTACCCCCTAATGCTGTCCCAGGCTTTTATATGCAGAAAACCCATTATTGTGACACAGGTGGGCCAGGGAGTTTTTATAGCATGTTGGGGGGGGCCTCAGAAAGAAAAAGGCTGAGAACCCCTGTTATAAAAGACAGGAGTCCTTAAATATTTTCATGGCCACTGACATTAAATACAGAGGCTGTCTTATGACTCACCTCTCCTCCCATTCAAAATTGGGCAGAGCACCTCTTTCCATTCTCAAGCACATAACATCCTTGTGGCTACTATAGCAACTGCTTACATTGGGAAAATAATATTAGGTAAATATTTGGGGTAGAATCCTGCCCCTACTGAATTCAATTGGAGTTTTACTTTTGACTTAAATGAAGCCAGAATTTTACTCTTAGTGTACTTCTAGCTGTCCTTTAATTGAATTTGGTAGATGGATAAAAGAAGTCAACAATATGGGAGCTATCAGTTATCAGCAGACCACCTGCAAGAGCTATCCAGACCACCAGTGGTTTATGGAGAACCTATGCTGTAAAATGTCACAAAATGCAATACAGGCCATGATCCTGCAAATACTTAACTCACATACGTGGCTTTAACCACCTTTGAAGTTCACCTATTAAAGTTAAGAATGGGCATAAATATTTGCACAAATTCAATAAGGACAAAAAAATCTCCCACGGATGTAACTGGGAGTTTTGCCATTTACCTGAACAAAGCAATATTGGGATCACAATATGCGACTGAAGTTTTCAGACTTAAAAAACTAAACAAATTTCATTTTTTTACCCAAACAATTAGCTCAGGTTTGTAATACTCCTGGGTAGGCTACATTCCACATCTATTTATTCAGGCATTGGCAGAGGATGTGGTTTTATAAAGAGCTACAGTATGGGGGGCAAGGACCCAGAGTATTGTTAGGAGTTCAGATTTTATTTTGGCTGTTGTGGGATTAATTGCTTGTTTTTTATTTTGTAATTCACATTGAAGAGCCAGACAGGTTCATTTTTTTAAAAAAAATTCACAATTAATAAATATAAAAACAAACAAAATAAGTCCTAAGATTTACTGTTTTATCAGATGACCGAAAGATAAATTTGTAGAATGTTAAGGGTGACATGAAAGTTATGTGGGTGAAAGGATAAAAATAGCAAATTCTACATTGGGTGTCTATGGGAAATGGGTTGAGGGGGCTGGTACCTACATGCGAAGGGCCACACCAAAACAGAAAGCATTTTTACAGGAACAGGGTTATAAAAATGTGTATAAAAATCACAGAAGTTTCATTATCATGGCTTAGGTTTTAAGCAAAATCCATGATATAAATACATTCTTTTACTGCATATAGTGTATATTCATATAATAAAACAATAAACTATTATATAAAATGATACAATAAACTCAAATATGCACCTTTCATCTGAAAGAGCCATAAACAAGTCACCGGAGTAGGGTTCTTATCACCTGCTCTCTCAGTTAAGCACTTCAGTTTCCCTATCTATAAAATAGAGACAATAATTCATACCTAACTCAAAAGAGTATTGTGAGGATTAGTTACTGGGCCCAATCCCAGGTTCCTCTGATATCCAAACCATACAGAAGGAATGCAGGAATAGACCAAATATTGTGTTCATGTTCAATATTAATATCTGAATGAGAGCTTATGATGGAGCGTATAAACCCCTCACGGGTCAGGAGGGGGAGGAGGAGCCTCTCTGGGCTAAGGAGGCTTCATCCTTCCACCCTTGCCGAGCATGCTCAAGTTAGTGGTGGAGTTTAAAAGCCAGCCAGGCAGCTCAGTCAGGGGTTGGCAAGCCAGGGAGAAGGACGTGCCCTGGGAGCTCCAGGGGAGCACCGGAGCTAAGCCAGGGAGCAGAGGAGCCACTACACCCAGCAACTTAGACTAGAGCTGGAAGCCTGGAAAACTACATTCTCCAGGGTGGGGATGGAAGCAGCAGGATAGGGACCAGACCAAGGTAGGAAGTGATTCAGCGAAGCTGACTTGAGGCTGATACCAGACGCCAACAGGTGAGCAGCTGAGCCAGCCTCCCAGGGCCCTGATGGAGTGGGAGGGCCTGAGTTCCCCTTTCCCACCCTGTACTGTAGCCACTAGGTGGGGTTGCCATCCCGGGGACTGTAGCTACTAGTCAGGAGACCCATGTCCCTCTGTGATCACTGAGCCAAAAATTGTTATTGAATATTTTTCCTTCAACTGAACATCAGTTCTATTTGAGATGTTCTTTTGAACATTAACTTTGCTTGATATTTAAAGATATTGGCGGGTGGGGGGAGTGTAAGTCTTCTCTCATCTCTAACCTACCAACGGGCTGTCTCCAACTGCATCTGACCTGCACTAATATCATCGACCTTTTCCATTTGGGCTTTAAACCAGAACATGGCATAAAGACAGTTCTAGTAATGCTGATGGAATATCAATGGGCACACATCCATATTCACACTACCAGATTTTACCTCGGTTTGATCCAAAAGTCAGTGTGTACTTTATACAGGATCAAGCCCACACTGCACAGGTGGCATTATTTTGAACTTACATAATTGTTTATGTTTTCCTTTTTGAATTGATTTGTGTTGTTTATATTTTGAGACGATTAGTGAAAGAACAATATTCATTTTGGGTCAGAGTTACTGTTGTGCTGAGATTAAATCTGTATTATTTTGAGAAGAATATTGTAATAATAATATGTAACAATAATGCCATAATATGCATAATGGGATCAGCACACTGTTGTCACTCAGCAACCCTAACTGGCTTTTGAAACAGAAGGAAATTGATATAATAAAAAGATAAACAAACCACACACAAAAATATCCATTGTACTAAAATATATACAATCTCTAGTATACAGAATGTAATAAATGTAGAATGCCATGGAAGGTGATCTAACAATATTACTATCCGTCCTTCAGGGCCCTCATAAGATCACTTGTAATTTTGCTATGCAAAGATTATGGGATACCATAAGAATGATATTACAATCTGTACTGAACAAGAACAGCTTGATGGAATTATATATTTGTACATACTGTAGTTGCTTATTTCTGATCCTAATTAAAAGAACAATTAGCTATTTGTGGACCTGCTTGTTCATGTGTTCTTGAAAGCATCTCCATATAGCCCCACACATATCCTATCTAAACTGGCAATGAAGAACTTTATGCTGACCACAAATTTGGAGGCTCGTACAGATCCACAAAAACATGTTTTAATTTGTTTTACAGAAGATTAAAGTACTGTATGATTAAGAGATGCAGTGCTGCCTCCTCTACTCATTGGCCTATGAGCTGAGTATCATAATACATGCAACCTGTTCTCATGTAATGAAAGAAGTTTTGACCACAGTTTTGATGAACAACTGAGCGCTGGGAGTTGTTTTGGTAATCTAGAGCATGAAACAACACTAAACTAGCTCTTATATGATACGTTCTGAGCTACTTTTATTTATAGAATGTGATCTCCTGTTTATTTTAGTGTTTTCATATTAAATTAATATTCATGAAAGTGCACTCTCCTTGAAATTGGATCATTTAGACAGTCTATTTCATTAAAAATGCATTTATTTTTCTTACAGGTGCCATCCATTAAGACAGGGAATTGACAAATCAGCCAATGGCATTTGGCAAGGAGATTCTAGTCCTTTTGGAAAATAAGGGTGTTCTGTCCTTTACAAACAGAACTTTATAGCAAAATTGCTTCCTCTCATACTCACTTCCTTTTTCTCAAGCATTTTTGCTGTGGGTGTCACAATGGGGTCATGGGTGGTCATGCCTAATAGCTAGCGCACAAGTCATTCTAGTGGTTGGAGCCAGAGTCAGGAACCAGAAGTAAAGCTGAAGAGCAAGCAGGGAAGCAGGGCTGGTGCAGGACAGGAATTGCCGTGTGGGCGACTGACCCTGTCCTTGGCGTGGCTCCTACATGCTGTCATGTAGAAGGGTCCCTTAAATCCAGCCCCCATCTCCCGCGTACTGTAACTGCACTGGTTCCATTGCAGAGGGTGTTAGGAGACAGGAAATGAAAGGTTTCAGGAGTAGCAGCCGTGTTAGTCTGTATCCTCAAAAAGAAAAGGAGTACTTGTGGCACCTTAGAGACTAACAAATTTATTTGAGCATAAGCTTTCGTGAGCTACAGCTCACTTCATCGGCCGATGAAAGATAAGGGCCTAGATAAGAGTCTTAGCTGTGTGTAAAAAGAAAAGGAGTACTTGTGGCACCTTAGAGATGAACAAATTTATTAGAGCATAAAGTGCATAAAATTAGGTAGTTTCAAACTAAGCAAATTTTAAGGGTCAACATTTAAAAAATGCTGGTCTTTCATAACAGAACAATGAAATTAATGACAGATTTATGAGTGGTGGTGTTTTTTATTATGTCTATTAGATTATGCCTAGTTAGATAACCTAGATTTAGAAGCTTTACTTTTATCCTGAGATTTACTGTCAGCATTTGTTGCATGAAATTTTTAGGGGAAAAGAATATAAGATTTGTCCCAACTTTTAAGTTTAAAGAGGATTTTTCTTACAGAAAGAAAAAAAACCTGCACTGTAATGGATATATTGTCTAACAATTTGAAGAGTCTTGAAAAAATACATTATTTTAAAGTATGTACACGATTACACTCATAAGTACCTCAGCCCTTGTCATAAAAATGGTATAAAATGCTATAGAAAAGCATGTCCTTGAGTTAAATTACAGTATTACTTAAGGGAGATAGATTACTTTGAAATCATAAGAGGTTGGTAAAAGTCCATCTTTCAAGACAAAAATTAAGATTTTATTTTCAACAACTCATAGAACAATAAAGCGGGGAGAGAATTCTCAATTAACCAGCTCTGTTCAAATCACCCTTGCAAAATTCTAATCGCCCTTTTGCCTGGGGCGAGTAATTTTTTTTGACGGGCGAGTAAATTATCATTAGTCTTGTCATTATCATCAATCATCCTGGTAAAATGCTGATGAGTAGATTTTGTGCCTGGGCTGGTACATTTTCATGGCAATTTGCAAGGCAGGTTTAAATTAAGTGAAAACTGGGGACAAAAAAGAAGTAATGCAGACTTTGTATAAAACCCTTCAACTGCATTCAGATAGGTATAACCCACTACATTTTATTGTGCATTCAGAGGTATATCACACACACGTTTGTGACTGTAGTAAATCACGTAAGTGCCATTACTCCACTAGTTTATGTCATGACTTAACCAAAAATACCTAGACTTTACTTACATGCATGAAAAGTTCCTCCAAATGCCACCATCCTTACTGCATAACATTGCAAAGCATAAATCCAATAGAGGAGTTTAAAAGATTTCTGTGAGAAGAGCTGCACTAATCCATGTAAATGGAGTCGCCTTTCTCCACAGGTGATTGGCAAGCAGATAGACAAATAAGAAGACTGAAGAGTGTCCTGCCAGTAAGGGATGCAGTTGCCAAAGCAGAACTGGAGCCACCAGAGTGACTTTGCTAGAATTAAGACACCCAATGCAGCTGGTTAAACTCAAATGTCAACAATAACCGATCACTACTGCTAGGCTGACATATGCTCACTGGTGCTAATCTCACAGAAACCCATTTTACAATACAAAATTTCCTCTCTTTCAAGTCACTCCAGCTACGACCTCCACTGTTCAACAAGAACTTTAAAAAAAAATAGAGATACATACTTATTATAGGCAATGCTAGTAAAACTGCTTATTATTAATGTTGCTCAACACTTTCCATTTTGCGACCCTGTTTTCAGTTGTTTACAACTTTACCAAATTTCAACCATTGGAGCTGAAATTTTCCATGATGGGTGACTGCCTCGGGCTGAATTTAAAAAAAGAAAAGTATCAGCCAAAACAGTTCAGCCATATCCAAAAGCGAGGCTAGGAAAAAATACATTGTTTGCCCATGTAAAAAAATTCTGGTGACTTTCTCTTTGAAATACTCTAGCAGCCCCATGCTCTGCAGCAGGGACTTGAAATATAGCAATGGGTGGCCTCTGTGTCACAGTAATAAGCACAGATTTTTTTAAAACTATTTAGGTGTTGCTGAGCTCAGCTTTGAATTGCCTAACTGATTTAGGAGCCTAAATCTCTTTTGCAATAGGATTCTAAACCCCATTGGCTGTTGATGGGATCGAGACCTTCTTTTTACAAAAGAAACTTAGGCTCCTAAATCAGTTAGGCAATCCAATTCTGGGTGCAAAAAAGCTTAAAAATCTTGGCCATAGACTTTAAGGTGAGAAGGGACCACCAGATTATCCAGTCTGATCTCCTATACCTCAAAGGGCACTAAACACCACCTGGCCACGCCCACATCAAGACCAGCAACTAGATTTAGACCCGAGTGTTACAACCGTCAGGGGACTAAACAATTGTGTGCCACAGGCTGAGAACAGGAGACGACCAAGATGCCAGAGGCTCCTGCAATGGCAGAGAACTGATTAAGTGAGATGATCCTAGCAAGTAACCCAGGCCCCAACAGTATAACCCTGAGTTTGTGAGCAAGACTCACCAGTTAAGCATCTTAGAAAGAGAATTCTCAGCACCACCTCAGAACACTGACCTACCCCATCCAGTGTCCCATCTTCAGCTGTGGCCATATCTGATGCTTCAGAGGAAGGAGAGAGGGGAAAAAAAGACCAGAATATACTGAGGGAGGGGGAAAATTTCCTTCCTGCTTCCTTCAGGTGACTGTCTGAAGCCTGAAAGCATGAGATTTTAGGAAAATAAGAACTGGACTGTATCTTTGCCATCCCTGGGGAAATCTGTCCAAATTTGGGCAAGTTATAAGTCTTTTAAAAAAAATCATAGTTCACACATAATCAGTAGAGATTTGTTAGAGCTTAACAGCTAAAATCCCAGACGATTCCATCTGCACTAGGCATGTGCTAGTCTGTGATTGAGCAGGACTTTCCATGCAATTGCAGCTCTGAACTGCAGAAGGTCATGCCAGGTACAGGTTCAATTACTGGAACTGAGAGCAAGAAGATTGCCTCTACTGTGCACTCCATGCCCCCTCTGCTGGGCCCAGGCCATGTGGAGGAGGAAGCTGTCTCATTTGAATGCAGAGGGGAAGGAAGTAGTAGACTGAGACAAGGAGCTGGAAAGGAATGGGACCGGAGGCTGTGGGGAGAGGAGACAGAAACTGCAAATGGAAGTTAGGGTGGGAGGAGACTGAAACTGGGAGCCACATGGGGGGAAATTGGGACTAGCTGCACAAGGAACTGGGACTGGGAGGGAAATAGAACACAGTCTGGGAGCAATGGAGGTGGGGAGAGACAGAGACTGGATGAGGAAAGAGGAGGGAAAACTGGAAGTGGCTAGGTGAAGAGACAGAACTAGGAACCAGTGGAATGGGGAGAAGGGGAGAGAAACCTGACAAGGAACCCAGGTGCAGGAGGAAACTGGAACTGGCTGTGCAAATAGAGTAGGACAAGGAGCCGGGCTTCGGGTCAGAGGAGAGCTTGTTATTGGATAAGGAACCGAGTGAGGGAGCAATTGAATCCTGTACTGGAGAATTGGATTCTACACCTGACTCTGCCAAAGAATTATTATGTAGGGTTGGAGTGGGGGAGGGGAAGGGGGAGAGGGAGTGGATGGATTCAAAGAGAGGGGTGACATGGTCAAAGCAACTAGCTAGAAAAAAAGATCTTTTGCAGCAGCATTCTGAATGAATACAAGAAAGGAAAGGCTCCATTTGACAAGGCCAGAGAAAAGGATATTGCAGTAACTGAGACAAGAGATTATGAGAGCCTAGACGAGAGCATTAGCTCTGTGGATAGATAGGAAAGGCTGTATTTTAGATAACTTATGTATAAAAAATCTGCAAACATTAGTTACCCTGGATGTGAGGACCTTGAGAGAGATCCAAGTTGAAGATAATGCCCAGGTGACAGGCCTGAGTGACAGGCAGGAGGTGGTATTGTCCACAGCGATTGAGAAAGGACATGGGGGAGGGCTAGTAGGGAAAGATTAAGAGCTCTGTTTTAACCGTGTTGAGCTTCAGATGGCAGCTAGACATCCAAAAGGAGAAGTCAGAATGATAGGTAGAGATTTTAGTTAGGAGAGAAGGAGACGGGTCTGGAGTAGAGAGGCGTATCTGTGAGCCGTCAGCACATAGATCATAGTTGAATTTGTGTTTGCAGTTGAGATTATCCACAGATAAGATGAAGAGGGAGAAGAGGACACATCCTTGTGGAACCTCAACAGAAGGCTGGAGAGGGAGGATGGGGTGGATTCTCCAAAGGACATGCTGAATGAGTAGTTAGAGAGGTAGGAAGAGAATGAGGAGAGGACAGAAGCACAAAAGCCAAGGGAGAACAAATTTTCAAAAAGAGGAGCATGGTCTGTGTCAAAGGCAGTTGATAGATCAAGGAGAATAAAGATGGAGTACTAGATCTTCAATTTGCCTGGAAAGAGGTAATTGGAGACTGGTGAGAACAGTTTCAGTGGAGAGTGAAAGGTGGAAGCCATTCTGGAGATGATCGAGGATGGAACTGGAGGAGGATAGGAACTCTAGACAGCAATTAAGCATAGAGATGAAAGAGAGATGGAGTGGTAGCTGAAGAGGAAAGTGCATTATTTTTAATATAGGAGAGACTAAAGCATGCTTGTATTGTGAGTGGAAGAGCCAGAGAAAAGTGAGAGATTAAAAGGAGTAAGAGAGGTGATGAGAGTGGGTGCAAGAGAGATCAGGAGTGAAGATGTGGATGGATTTCAGAGTGGCTGATTTACAAATTTATTGTAAGGAGGCCATTGCTCTTTTTTCTCAAGAAAGGGCTTCTTGCCTAACCATGTGTCCTTTGACTAATTAGAAGCAAGGAACACTAAAAGTATGCTTCTAGTATATCCGACTTAATCCTTTGAGCAATATAAGCTTTTGAAACTGCTTTGCTTTTTTGAGCTGCTTCAAAACAAATAAAAAATTGTCAGTAGTTTTGTCTAGGCAGAATTTAAAGGCTTGGTCTATATCATGCAAGTGCAGTTATCGAAATATAAATTGGGCCAGGACAGAAGATCGATTTCTTGATGATTATGGTATGTGGAATTTTCCTTCAGACTAAATTTGGAAACTTTCTCAGGGCCATTGTGTCAGGATAAATAGCAATGAATGCAAATTTGCAAGAAAAGGTTGCAATTTCTCATATTGTTCTGGTTGAGGTCAAAACCAAAAACACCCCTTCGAAAGAAAGTTCAAAGAGATTGTGGCCATAATTTCAAAGGGAGGATCGCAAAGACATCTGAGTATCACTGAGCTCCAAAATGGGTAGCAAGTTCATGAAACTTGGGCTGATGTAATAAAAGCTTTAGCTAAGGGACATGATCCAATAGGGAAATCATTGACAGTCCCTCTGATAGCATTGAACACAGATGCTTGACCTGTTTAATACAAAGGCTGTCTTGAAAGAAAACAAGACAGTAAGAGATTTGTCACCCTCAGAGGGAAAATTCTTTTATTATCATACCATATTGAGAAGGTTTTCCAGACTCTATTGTACAAATCATGTTACCTGGCTTTGAGAATTAAGAGGGTCAATCATGAAATCAGAGAAACCCTCACTTTTCAAGCTCAGCCCTTCACAAACCAGACCTGCAGGAATGAGATTGTCATAGAATCATAGAATCATAGAATATCAGGGTTGGAAGGGACCTCAGGAGGTCATCTAGTCCAACCCCCTGCTCAAAGCAAGACCACTCCCCAACTAAATCATCCCAGCCAGGGCTTTCTCAAGCCTGACCTTAAAAACTTCTAAGGAAGGAGATTCCACCACCTCCCTAGGTAACGCATTCCAGTGTTTCACCACCCTCCTAGTGAAAAAGTTTTTCCTAATATCCAACCTAAACCTCCTCCACTGCAACTTGAGACCATTACTCCTTGTTCTGTCATCTGCTACCACTGAGAACAGTCTAGATCCATCCTCTTTGGAACCTCCTTTCAGGTAGTTGAAAGCAACTATCAAATCCCCCCTCATTCTTGTCTTCCGCAGACTAAATAATCCCAGTTCCCTCAGCCTCTCCTCATAAGTCATGTGCTCCAGCGCCCTAATCATTTTTGTTGCCCTTCGCTGGATGTTTTCCAATTTTTCCACATCCTTCTTGTAGTGTGGGGCCCAAAACTGGACACAGTACTCCAGATGAGGCCTCACCAATGTCAAATAGAGGGGAATGATGTATGGGATGTATGGACCCTGACAGAGCTGACTGTGTGTTTAAGGAAGAAGCTAAGTCCATCTATGGTAATCAGAGTCACTTTTGCAAACCATTTTCCTTCAGGACCAAGATGGTGCTATGAGCTGGAGCCTACTTCATCCTTTCTGTCTTTTGTATTGCTTTTGGGATAAAGAGAAAGGAAGAGAAGACATAGGAAAAAGTTCAGATTCTAAGACAGAGAAACCACATCACTAGGGCATATAGGTAATGTATGTGCTGTTGTAAAAGAGAGGCATTTTCCAATTTTGGTTTGCACAAAACAAATCTGTCAATTGAGTCACCCACAACTCAAGCAACTGTTAAAAATCTTGAAGGTTGAGACTCCATTCCTCATGTAAACACTGGAGCAGCTGAGCCAATTTCTTGTGATGTTTATCCTCTGGCTAGATGAACTTCTTAGAGAACTAAAGGATTATATAGAGCTGAAACATGAAGTCAATAAGAGGTAGTTTAGGAACATATTAATTTCCATATTGGTCCATCTAGTCCAGTGTCCTATTTCTGAAAGTGGCCAGTACCAACTGCTTCAAAAGAAGATGCAAGAACTCGACAATAAGCAGTTAAGAATGATCCCAAGAAAATTTTGTCTTAATCCCCATTAATTAGAGGTTGGATGATGCCCTTGGGAGCGTATACCTCTACCAGTGTTCCAGTCAGTTGATATGAAGGTGCCTCTGACTTCTGACCATTTTCCAAGGACAGACCTTTTATTCATATGGGTAATCCACCCAAGGAATCTAGTGTCTGTGCTTATAATGGTCCAGACTGGGTTTGACAGAATTCCCTGAAATGTGCCATTTTCATCCACCAGTCTACACAATTCCTGACATTGTATGCTACTGTAAGCTTCTTTCCTAAAGAGTAGACTTTATGATCCTCCTGAGAGAAGCAATTAAAACAAGGGTTTGATGTGCAGATAGGACCAATAAATATGTTTAATAGATTCACATTCTTGGCAACTAATCATAAATGAGACAGACTACCTTCATCTGCAGCACATTTATGTGCAGGAGCTAACCATGAGAAATTACTACAATGGTATAACCAAAGCAGCTGAAGGAATTTCAGGTTGAGGAATGAGGCTTGCAGACCATACTTAATGATAAAAGTAAGAATTTCTGGGTCTTTTCCTGGGTGGCAAGAAGACAAAATTGATTTTGGCTTCCTTGTTTCTGAAATGAGCCTGTCAGCAAATTAGCAATTAGAAGGGAGATGATTGACGTTTTTTGAGGATTTATGAAAACTCTGGTTGCTGACTCTGAACCTCAGATATTTTTGATGTAACATTGCAACAGTATATGTATTCAGATCTATTAAAGCTAAACAGTCCCCTTGCTGAACTGCTGCAATTATAGGGATTCCTTCTTCAGTTTCTTCTATACTAACGGCTGATCCAACTGAAATCACTGACTTCTCCGAAGCCTTTGGAGAATTTGGGCACTGACAACAGAGAGAAAATAACCATGGTCTAGCTCATCTGAGGGACAGTATGAATAACAGAGGTTCTGAACACATATGGCCATAGCTTTAAAAAAAAACAAATTCAGAGAGAGAAGGAGAGAAAACACTTCTTGAACCATAAGGTAGTGAGACTAATTCTATGCACTACGACAGTTGGTATGATTCAAGGATCTGCCTATCATGTTCTCCCAGTGTGTGAAAATCCCTCCCAGAGTGGAAGAAAAGGTGGAGGAAAGTCAGAATATGAATCTGTTTGGATGATGATGATTGAGGATTTCCCTCTGGTACTTGTTGCAGTATCCAAAACCACAAACCTGGGATCTGTATAATTGATGTGACTTTTTAAATTAACTTGATTACCAGCTTTAGACAACTCATCCCCAAAAAGTCTGCCCCTTTGAAAGTTAAAGAAGTTTCTTTGTGCTGAAACTGTGACCTCTTTTTACAGCCAGATGGTCTGAATCTCCTCTCACATCCATTGGTGAAATATGCTGTAACTTTACTGAAGTTAACTTAATCACATCAATGTAAACAGAATCTGAGATGAGATTCAAGGGCAGAGGCTCATGACAGCAATAACCCCATATAGAACCAGTAAAACTTTGAAAATGCCCATGGAGGAATCACCTGCTGGTAATTCTCTCCAGATAATTGGACACAGTTTAGTTTCCTTTGGATCAAAACCAAGACTTGCTTTCAGGGTGCAGCAGTTTTTCAATGTCCTTTAGCCTTAGACCAGTGGTCCCCAAACTGTGGGGTGCGCCCCCCTAGGAGGGCAAGGAGGAATGTCTGGGGGGCATGGCCAGCCTTCTCTGCACTTTTTCAAATTCAAATATATCTTTTTTGAGATACAGCAACTAGAACTGCATGCAGTTGTCAGATTCTGGGGTATAATCCAGTAAGGGATTGTATCACTGCCTGTCCTGCAACCTTGGGTGCCTCACAATGCTTTGCTGTTGTAGTTTCCAACCTGGCCACTCACAAACAGTCTGCTGGCATGCAGGTCATGCCCTGAGTGTCTGTGTATAGCTGCAGCCCTGGTCCAGCAGCTCTGATCCTAGTTCCCTGTCAGCAACACACCAGGGTCTGTTGACCCTGGTCATTTATTCAACAGTTTGCTACTTTAACTGGTGTCACCAAACAGTTCCATTTAAACGCAGCACTGGATTGGTTTAGATTAAAAATAAAACAAGTTTATCAACAAAAGAAGATAGGACTTTAAGTGAATTCAGGTATATGAGATAAATGCAGAAATGGTTACAAGCAAATAAAAGTGGAAACAAGTATCTAAAACTCTAAAACCTAATCTAGCAAGTTTTGTTTAAGATGGTCTTTCTTATCCACAGTCTTCCAGCAAGATGGTGACTGACCCTCTCCTAGAGGTCAAAAGGTGTTGGTGCCTTTGTCATTTTAGGCAAAAGAGAGATAACTTGGGGTTTTCTGCCCGTTTCTTTAACAGTCCAGTGAATCTCTGAAGATTACCCCTCAAAGCAAAGTTTATTCAGACAGTGAAGAAGGTGACTTGGACTCTAGTGATGAAGGAGACTCCATGCTCTTTCTCCCCATCTGTGTTTCATGAAATGCAAATTTGCTGTTTCCTGTCATCTCCTCCCCATGCTGTCTTGATGGCCCTGTTTATTACTTATATGTAAATTGAGGTAAAACACTTTCCTTCGTTTAGGACAGAGCTGTTTAACAACCAGTATTCAAGATGTGGGTGTGACCAAAGGCACCCCTGCAGTCATACCCTATACACTAATGCAATAATCTTTGTACAAAATATGCCTTGTGAAGTATCATTTGAAAACTAACTCACTGGTTAATAATATCATGATAAAATGTGTGTAGCAACATTACATATAAAGTTATTACTTCCATCTTAATGATGTTCATAGAATCATAGCACATGTTCAAACCCATGTAGCCCTGATTAGGCAGATCTGGTCAATCCTCATCCATAGCCGCAGCTACTAAGTCCTCTTTTTCCATGTTGATTGGAAGTGGAACATTATTTGATGGCCATCAAACTCTTCGATATCTTCACCTTGCACTCCTTCCACTGGCACAACAAATTTGCCTTTCCTGAAACAGCTGGGAATTGTTGTCGGCTTTACATGTTGCCATGCCTGAGCAACAAGATGAAATGCATTCTAGCATCTGCATTCGAATCTGCATCAAGAGCAACAATAATCCGGTTTGTGAATTGTGATCAGTAATGTCCCTTAATGTTCTTAACCTTGATCCATAGGTTGCATCAAAGATGTAGAGTTAGGGGGTAAGAATTTGAGCTGAATGTTAGTGAGAATCACTCCTCGGGGGTGTGAAGAGCAGTTATCCAAGAGGATATCTCACAGCTCTGCAAGCAAGACTGACAATCCCATTTTTTAGCCAGTTGATAAAAATCTCACCTATCATCCAGGCATTCGCTGAGATGACATAATTGAGGGGAAGTGTACTGAAATCCTTTGGAAAGCATCTGGGTCGTTCTGACTTCCCAATCATGAATAGTGGGCATTTGTCACTCCCATCCTTGTTGGTACAGATTAGCACAGTTACTGTATTCTTTGAAGCTTTCCCTGCTTCTAGCTTTTCATTTTTTTCTGTATGTCCTCTGTCACAGAGCCAATTTAGATAAAGTCCTGCTTTGTCAGCATTGTAGATGTTAGCCAGGGAAAACTTCTCAAGAATGTAAGGAAGTTTTCCACACTGCCAATGCTCAGATGATGGTTTGTCACTATGTTCTTTTTTGAAAGCAACACTGAAGCATTTCTTCCATCTGGTAAACCAACCATCAATTGCCTTAAAATCATTCAATCCAAGTGAAGTGGCAAGCTGAAGGGCTTTTTCCTTGATTGTGGGTCCAGCAAGCAGTGCTCCTTGCACACTCTTCTCCTTGAACCCTATAAAGGGAGCCTGGTCGACATGACAGGCTTTTCCTGCATGCCCACACTTATGGCAGCTATTCGACTGTCTGTCTTCATATTTAACCAAAACCTTATCCTTCTGCTTCCACATTCTACATACAACCAACCTGTGCAACTCCCATTTGACTGCATCTTGGTTTTGACTAGCTCCCAGAGTTTGACAGTCTTGGATAATCTATACTTTTTCTTTCAGTAAGAGACTTCTTGGCATTTTGTCTGGTTTTGCCACAAAAAATGATGCAAGCAAGTGGAGGATGTGATGTCACAATGTTGCTCTTATGCAGTAGCTATGTTACTGTTACCAAGTGGACAATTCACGGTAGGGAAAGTATTCCAGGGGAAATGTTGCTCAGGAGCTGTGGTTGCTCTCACAAGGTGTTGCGCCAAACAAGCATCTACAGTACTGAAGATGGGCTTACCAGCCTGTAATTGCAGAGATCAACTCCAGAGTCTTTTTTAAAAAGTGGCATTGCATTAGTTATCCTCCAGTCATCTGGTGAAAGACTAATTTAAGCAACAGCTTACATACCACAGTTAGCAGTTCTGCAATTTCATATTTCACCCTTGTGACTGTTCCTTTTAATTTCCATTTGACTACCTTCCTCATTTTTGTGTAGTTCCCTTTTTTCAAGTTAATTGATACTGTGGTGAGTTTTTTGGGCATTTTCCCCTTACAAGGATGCTAATTTTAATTACATCATGGTTGCTATTATGGAACCGTTCAGTTATGTTCACCTTTTGGACCAGGTCCTGTGCTCTACTTAGGACTAAATCAAGAATTGCCTCTCCTTTTGTGGGTCCAGGACAAGCGATTCCAAAAAGCAGAACATTTAATATGTCTAGAAATTTTACTTCTGCATCCCTTTCTCTGGTGACATATATCTAGTCAATATGAGGTAGTTGAAATCTCCCATTATTATTGTGTTTTCCAACTTTGGGGCTTCTCTAATGCCCCTGAGCATTTCACAATCACTGTCACCATCCTAGTCAGGTGAGCAGTAGTATATTCCTACTCCTAAACTCTTATTGTCCATGCATGGAATTTCTAGCCATTGAGATTTTATGGCACAATTTGATTCATTTAAGATTTGACTCTGCTTTCTTTCACATATAGTGCCAATCCCACACTATCACAATCTACTCTGTAACTCCTACAAATTTTGTACCCTGGTATTATCACGTCCCATTGATTATCTTCATTCCACCAAGATTCCACTGTGACGCTGGCAGACCAAGTCATGCCAGAGGTATTCAGGTTAATTCACTTGTGTATTAATATATATCAAAGTAATTTATCTATGTCCTGTTATAACATAATAGCAAATATTTACATTATAAATACCCTTGTAACTAAATAACTCATCAGACATCAAAGAAGCCTTGTGGAATGCTAATGAAGGAGTTTATCAGAAAAAGTGCTAATTCCAAAGCAAATGGCCATTGTGTGTGATAACCGGAGGTCAAAAGAAAAGGAGTACTTGCGGCACCTTAGAGACTAACAAATTTATTAGAGCATAAGCTTTCGTGAGCTACAGCTCACTTCATCGGATGCATTTGGTGGAAAAAACAGAGGAGAGATTTATATACACACACACAGAGAACATGAAACAATGGGTTTATCATACACACTGTAAGGAGAGTGATCACTTAAGATAAGCCATCACCAATAGCAGGGGGGGAAAAGGAGGAAAACCTTTCATGGTGACAAGCAGGTAGGCTAATTCCAGCAGTTAACAAGAATATCAGAGGAACAGTGGGGGGTGGGGTGGGAGGGAGAAATACCATGGGGAAATAGTTTTACTTTGTGTAATGACTCATCCATTCCCAGTCTCTATTCAAGCCTAAGTTAATTGTATCCAGTTTGCAAATTCCTCCTTTTCCCCCCCCTGCTGTTGGTGATGGCTTATCTTAAGTGATCACTCTCCTTACAGTGTGTATGATAAACCCATTGTTTCATGTTCTCTGAGTGTGTGTATATAAATCTCTCCTCTGTTTTTTCCACCAAATGCATCCGATGAAGTGAGCTGTAGCTCACGAAAGCTTATGCTCTAATAAATTTGTTAGTCTCTAAGGTGCTGCAAGTACTCCTTTTCTTTTTGCGAATACAGACTAACACGGCTGCTACTCTGAAACCGGAGGTCAGAGACTCAAAGTACATTCCTCACTCACTGTCATCAAAGCCCAAGTGTGTAGAATCATAGAATCATAGACTTTAAGGTCAGAAGGGACCATTATGATTGTCTAGTCTGACCTCCAGCACAATGCAGGCCACAGAATCTCACCCACCCATGCCTGTAACAAACCCCTAACCTATGTCTGAGCTATTGAAGTCCTCATATTGTGGTTTAAAAGCTTCAAGGTGCAGAGAATCCTCCAGCAAGTGACCCATGCCCCACGCTGCAGAGGAAGGAGAAAAACCCATAGGGCCTCTGCCAATCTGCCCTGGAGGAACATTCCTTCCCAACCCCAAATATGGCGATCAACTAAACCCTGAGCATGTGGGCAAGACTCACCAGCCAGACACCCAGGAAAGAATTCTCTGTAGTAACTCAGATCCCACCCCATCTAACATACCATCACGGGCCATTGGGCATATTTACAGCTAATATTCAAAGATCAATTAACTGCCAAAATTGGCTATCCTATCATTACCATCCCCTCCATAAACATATCAAGCTTATCTTGAAGCCAGATATGTCTTTTGCCCCCACTACTTCCCTTGGAAGGCTGTTCCAGAACTTCACTCCTCTGATGGTTAGAAACCTTCATCTAATTTCAAGTCTAAACTTCCTGATGGCCAATTTATATCCATTTGTTCTTGTGTCCACATTGGTACTGAGCTAAAATAATTCCTCTCCCTCCCTGGTATTTATTCCTCTGATATATTGTAGAGAGCAATCATATCTCCCCTCAGCCTTCTTTTGATTAGGCTAAACAAGCCAAGCTCTTTGAGTCTCCTTTCGTAAGACAGGTTTTCCATTCCTCGGATCATCCTAGTAGCCCTTCTCTGTACCTGTTCCAGTTTGAATTCATCCTTCTTAAACATGGGAGACCAGAACTGCACACAGTATTCCAGATGAGGTCTCACCAGTGCCTTGTATAACGGTACTAACACCTCCTTATCTCTACTGCAAATACTTCGCCTGATGCATCCCAAGACTGCGGAAGCTTTTTTAACGGTCATATCACATTGGCGGCTCATAGTCATCCTGTGATCAACCAATATTCCGAGGTCCTTCTCCTCCTCTGCTACTTTCAACTGATGCGTCTCCAGCTTATAACAAAAATTCTTGTTATTAATCCCTAAATGCATAATCTTGCACTTCTCACTATTAAATTTCATCCGATTACTATTACTCCAGTTTACAAGGTCATCCAGATCTTCCTGTATGATATCCCGGTCCTTCTCTGTATTGGCAATACATCCCACTTTGTGTAATCCGCAAACTTTATTAGCACATTCCCACTTTTTTTGCCAAGGTCAGTAATAAAAAGATTAAATAAGATTGGTCCCAAAACTGATCCCTGAGGAACTCCACTAGTAACCTCCCTCCAGCCTGACAGTTCACCCTTCAATATGACCCGTTGTAGCCTCCCCTTTAACCAGTTCCTTATCCACCTTTCAGTTTTCGTATTGATCCCCATCTTTTCCAATTTAGCTAATAATTCCCCATGAGGAACCATATCAAATGCCTTACTGAAATTGAGATAAATTAGATCCACTGCATTTCCTTTGTCTAAAAAATCAGTTACCTTCTCAAAGAAGGAGATCAGGTTGGTTTTGCACGATCTACCTTTTGTAAAACCATGTTGTTCCAATTACCATTGACCGCAATGTCATTAACTACTTTCTCCTTCAAAAATTTTTCCAAGACCTTGCATACTACAGATGTCAAACTAACAGGCCTGTAGTTACCTGGATTGCTTTTTTTCCTTTCTTAAAAATAGGAACTATGTTAGCAATTCTCCAGTCATACGGTACAGCCCCTGAGTTTACAGATTCATTAAAAATTCTTGCTAATGGGCTTGCAATTTCATGTGCCAGTTCCTTTAATATTCTTAGATGAAGATTATCTTGGCCCCCCGATTTAGTCCCATTAAGCTGTTTGAGTTTGGCTTCTTCCTCGGATGTGGTAATATCTACCTCCATATATAGCAGGACTGTCAGCTTGTCTTCTGTGAAAAGCTATAAGAAAGGATTTTTTAAAAAAGATCCTTCATTTCTGAACTGTTTGGACTCTTACAGAGAAGTATGCCAGATACAAAGTTGAGATCCCCTGAGACAATCTGGGTACCCTGAAAAGACTTTTGAGAAACTCACAGTTTATTACATCACTGCCACCATTTGGAGTTACAAACTGTGATTCACCTGTTTGTACATACATTTTACCTGCTTTCACCTCTCAATAACTCTCATTCTTTTTTCTTAGCTGATAAACCCTTAGTTAATTTACTATAGAATTGGCTGCCAGTGTTGTCTTTCGTGTATGATCCAGAATAGCAATTGATCTGGGGTAAGTGACTGGTCTTTTCAGACTGGGAGCACCTGATATGGTGTGATTTTTGGCTCAAGGAACCTTTTATTACAAAGTCCAGTTTATTTATCTGGGTGGCGCAATAAGCTGGAGAATCTAAGGGTAACTATGCCTTTGTGGGTTACAAATGAGAATACCAAATTCAAGACAAACTGCTAAGAAATAGGGCAGATACACCCCAAAACTGGAGGTTATTCTCCCATAAGATATACCAAACCAGCAACAAAAGTAAACTCTTGTTTCACCACATTGGCTAACAAGCAGTCAGAACAGCAGTTTCCTTAGGCATTCCAGTCCTTGAATCACCACAAAAAACGCTAGACTTAGAGATGAGGGGTTCTTTAAAACCAATTTCATCATATAAAAGGTTCTTCTGATCCCAAAGGACCAGCCACACACCCAGATCAATATACAACTCAGATCTTACCCAAAAATCACACTACTGCCAATCCTTTAGTATCCAAAATCTAAAGGTTTATTTATAGAAAGAAAGAAAGAAAGAAAGAAAGAAAGAAAGAAAGAAAGAAAGAAAGAAAGAAAGAAAGAAAGAAAGAAAGAAAGAAAGAAAGAAAGAAACGCGAGAGTTAAATTGGTTAAAGGAATCAAATACATACAACAATTGCAAAGAAAGAAAGAAAGGTGAGAGTTAAAATTGGTTAAAGGAATCAAATACCAAATTGCAAGATTGGTTCAGGCTTGCAGAAGTGATGGAATAAATTGCTGGCTTAAGTCAAGTCTCTGGCTGCTTCCAAATCATTGTAAGGTCCTCAGTCCCTTGGTTAGAATGCTCCCATTAGTATAAGTCCATAGTCCAGAGGTTTGAGCAGGAAAGAGTCTAGAGCAGGAAAGAGGCAAAATGGAGATGTTTCCCAGGTCTTATATAGCTTCTGCGATGTGGAGGGAAATCCATTGTTTAAAACAAAGCCTTCAGCACAGCTAGTGGTAAAAGATTAGTATGAAGTCACATGGGCAAGTCACATGTCCATGCATGACTTCGGTTAGTCATGGCAGGAAATTCCATTAAGTGTAGATAGGCATCTCCCATGGTCCATTGTTAGTAAAGTGTTCCTCGATGAGACACTTAATTCGAATAGTCCCTTCAAGATGTGCAGGCTAAATATCTTGTGGACGTTACCCCAGGAGCAAACATTTGAAATCCAGGTTTAGAGCCAATACTCATAGCTTCAAGTACAAAATGATACATGCATACAAATAGCATAATCATATTCAGTAAATCATACCCTTTCCATAGACACCTTACTTAGCAACCTTTGTACAAGATTTGTTGCAAATATAAAACAGTGGTTGCAACAATGTGTGGTCTATGTGGTCATATTTTAATCAGATAACGTCACAGGCACTGTCTGTGACTCCATGGTAAGACCGGTAGAGTCTTCCTGGGCCTGGGCCTGGAACTGGAAGCATTTCAGAGAACGCTACCATGGAGGTCCTGGATGTTAATCTCTTCCCTAGCAGCCTAATTGTGGCCACCAGGACCTCCCTCCTATCTTTCCTTATGCCACTGGTACCTACGTGTATCACAACTACTGGCTCCTCCCAGCACTGCATATAAGTCTATCTAGATGTCTTGTGAGAGGCACAATCTTTGCACCCAGCAGGCAATTTTGCCATGTGGTTCGCCTTGTCATCACAAACCCAACTTTCTATGCTTCTAATAATGAAATCTCCCCATTACTATTACCTGGCTCTTCCTTGTAACTGGAGTTTAATCTGAAGTAATGCTCTTAATCTGTAGAGTCATTAAGTACTTGAATACGTTTCCAAGGGAGGTGGTGGAATCCCCCTCATTGGATGTTTCTAAGAACAGATTGAACAAACATGTCAGGGATGATCTAGGTTTACTTGGTCCTCCCTCAGCACAGGGGGCTGGACTTGATGACTTCTCAAGGTCCCTTCCAGACCTACATTTCTATGATTATATTTAAAGCTCTTGCTCTCTCTTTCCCTCTTCTGGGGACAGCGAACTTCATTTTCTTTAAAGTTGGAGGGTGGTTAGAATCCTTAATCCACAGCTCTGAGTATAACTTTGATTAAGTGACTCAAGTCTTCTGAACTCAAGTTCCTCAGGGGAAAGTCCTCTGACTCATAGTCTAACTCCAAAGAGGATGAAGAGACAATTTTCCTTTCTTATAAAGTAAAAATCAACCAAAGCAGTAGTATTTCTTACTCCCATCCTACCATACGCAATTTGATCACCAGTCATGTGGCCGATACAGTACTATTTGTAACAACTATTGTAGTTTAGCACAGTTGCATTAATATTATATTATCAAATGTCCCAGAGGACTTATCAGTCCTGCTTAATATAAAGGCTAAATATATCAACTGAAATGCATGGCTTTATTTGCATGTTAGTATGAAATTTGGTAGTTTGAATTACAATTTCTGCACTGGACTCCGTGGATATAGTTTGATAACAACATTACGGACATTTGATTATAATGTCAAGAAACTGCTAGAGTGATTATTAAGGATGGCTATTGCAATGAAATCTTCTGGTGATTAAGTCAAATGTTTCCACTGAGCCCCATTTTTATTGAAGTCCCACACTGCTATTGTCCTGCACATAAATTGCTAACTCAATTTAATCATTCAAATACCCTTTTACATAGTGTTCATACTCGTTCCTCCTTCAAACAATCAAACCAAAGAGGTCCACCCTTAAGGAGGTGCAGCATGCAAATCTGTTTTGCATTGAATCAGCTCTCTTAAGTGGTACCACAAGGCAGTCTTAGATCATTGCCTCAGCTCCTCTCCTCTTTGCCCCCTTTGGAGTGCCTACTGACCCAGCAGATGTTATGCAAGGAGCAGACCCTGTATGAGGAAAGTGCATGGACTCAACTACACCAACCAGACAAAGCAAGGGAATGCTTCCCTTTTGCACAATCTGACCCTACATTTTCAGATGAACAGATAGCATTGCTAAAATGAGTGTCAATTATTTTGGGAATAAGCTAACATGCTTTTTTTTTAAGGCTATGACTAAGCGCTTGGTTATTTGGGGCTAACAAGAGAGTTTTAAAGTTAATTAATTTGGAAGAGTTATAAATGCAAGCAGTTAAGAATTGCCATTACTTTTATTGAAATAATGTAAGTTGGTTAAATAAAAATCCACTGGCAGGAGTCAATATACTGATTATAAATTGTTAAAATCCTCGGACTAGTTTAAGATAATTCTCTATTTAGTGTATTAATCCTGTGAAAAACAGGTGGGGTAACAAATAAAAGCACTTGCAAATGGTCGTTTTGTTGTAAAATAATTTTGTGATTTACTGGCAAACTAAATACTGAAATACTGTAGAGTGAAAATATTGTAAGCTGCCATATTTATACTAAGTAATTAACCTTATTGTTACCTAAAGTAACCAGTCACATCACAATTAAATACTATATGATTTGATTCTTTCAGAGTGTTTCTTTTTTAAACACCTACAAGTGGGATAATCTGTAGGTCAGGGGAGGGCGAAAGGTTCCTGGTCAGTCCTGCCTAGTGATTATTCAGTCCTAAAAAGTGTCCTTTGTAACTAGGCACTAATAGCTTTGGTAAAGGTTGGCAGTTAATTGTAAAATTAGTCGGTGCTCAGACTGACAATCAATTTTGCCACCTGCAGGAAAATGTAACAATCTCTAAACCTATTGTTTGCACTGAAATGATATTGCCTATAGACCTTACTTTTAAGAAGAGGTTCTTTCTTTGCAAGAAGCTGTCATTATTCAGTGCCTTTTATACCAGCTGAAAGGACCAACGTAATTTCATTACTTTCCCTGCACATTTTCTCTGTCCTTAAAACCCTTCATAAGCATAAGCACCCACTTTTGTTGTCCACATCGAGATCTGGAAATGCACTCATTATGACCGTTATTCTTGACCCAACTAAAGTGGAATCAAACTATGATCCTAAGACCAAAAATGACTCATCATCTATGCCTCCCTCCACCAAACTAATCCAAATGTTTTATACATATTCAAATATCTACTAATTTATGATGGCAGGAATCTTTTGTAATGTATAACTATGCTCCTATATATTTAAACATTTCTCAGAACTACTTAACATAGTACCTGTATCATTCCAGATAGTATGTGGTACTGAACCTATCCTCTTCCTAATTAACTCTCTAGGGACTTCATCATTTGTGCAAACTTTCAGCCACACATAACTCACAGATAATGAGAGTCAATCTCCTTTATAATAACCTCACTCTGAACTTAGAACTTAACCTTAAAATTTATCTCCATATGTACCAATTTAAAATTAAACATTTATGCCTGTATAATTCTTTAAAATCTGCAAACATTTACACGTTTGTATATAAACATACTTACACATATATACTTAAACATCATGTATATAATCATATAATCTACATATTATTACAAACATTTTATTTGAGTGTTTTCAATATAACGTATAACATTATGTACTTTTCTGTTTTTTAAAACATTGTCACTGATGGAAACATTATGTGATTATAAATAAATGCACTACTACCCCCAAATGGACGTGACATTTGTACACCTAGCAGTAGCAGACAAAACAAGGTACAGTATAGATCACTAAACAATATGTATGCTCCAACTCTCCTACTGTTCAGAAAACAAAATAGGAAATGCAATAGTCACATTCTGCCCCAAGAAATACCAAAATTAAGTTGTTCAATCTACAGTCAATTACATTAACATAAAAGCCACTAAATATGTTGGGAAAATGGCATACTAACACTTTTCCAGATTTAAAAAAAAAAAAAATCATGGGCATTGACACCACTGACAAATTGTAAATTCAAGTGCTGAAAAAATGTCTCCATTCCATTCATATGAAACTATCTATTCAAATTTAAAACATCCAGGCCCACACTTTCAAAAGTTCTATAAGTTCTCCAGCCCCTCTCCCTCCCAGTATTTTAACTATAATCTTAACATCACCAACTTTCACAATTTTATCAGAAGTCTCACAATATTTGATATTTTTCTGAAAGTCCCACTCTTGGAACCCAGAGATTGCAGGAAAATCTCAGCTTTCTTTCTTTTCTTTAAAATAAGATGATATCCCTCAGGTTGTGGAGAAAAGTTTGAAATTATAAAGAGTATATACCCTAAAGGCTGAGGGCCTGGAAAAGGCCCCCAAAATTATTATTTTCAAGACAATCTCATGATTTTGAGACAGCCTGACTCATGATTTTTGAATGTTTGGAGTTGGCAATAATGTAATTTACTGTACAAAAACTACTTTAACAGAACCTCAGCATTGTCAGGCAAACTCAAAGAACCACAGAAACTTTTGTGGGCTGCCCAGTTGCAGAAAGAGGTATATGGACAGGTCTAGGCCAGTAAGAGAAGAGAATGAGAGATAGGAGCATATCTGCATGTGCCCACCCTCCTCCCCATCCTTCCTTCCATATAACTTTGCAGCTGTGTAGCATTCATGGCTGGTTAACAGCAACCTTCTACAGCAAAGCAACATTTCCCCAGAATAATTACACAGAATGCCTGTCCAGAAAGCAGTGGATATTTTCTTGCGTTTCAGTACCTTAATTAGAACATGTATTTTAAATAGAACAGTACATGCTCAGTAGAAGATTTTAAAATTCAATATCTTGGCCCTTTAGAATAGTAATATTTGTTTTCAATACCAAAAGTGGTTAGTCCACAATATCGTATGTTCTAACCAGTAACAGAAATCAAACTGCTTTTAATCTACAGTAGTATTAAAGGTTTCAGAGTAGCAGCCATGTTAGTATGTAACCACAAAAAGAAAAGGAGTACTTGTGGCACCTTAGACACTAACAAATTTATTTGAGCATAAGCTTTCGTAAGCTACAGCTCACTTCATCGGATGAAGTGAACTGTAGGCATGCATCTACTGAAGTGAGCTGTAGCTCATGAAAGCTTACGCTCAAATAAATGTGTTAGTCTCTAAGGTGCCACAAGTACTCCTTTTCTTTTTTTAATAGTATTAAAGAAATCTAAAAAATCCTAACTTCCCATTTTTATATTTTTTATCATGATAGCTGCCTGGATTATTCTTTTTTTTCATATATTACATAAAAAATTGCTTTTGAAGTGATACTAATCGTCAGATTCGTTTAAAGGGGTATTGCCTTAAATTGTGTGTTTGTGCGTGTGGTTTTTTTGTGGGTTTTTGTTTGTTTGTTTTGTTTTTGATGAATAAAAGACATTCTTATTTAACATTTGAGACCAAACATTCCTAGTTAAAAGTATCGACACAATAGATAGTTCTAGTCCTAGTCACCAGACTTCTACAGTGACAGCCAAATTTCTGTAGTGACAGAAAATTAGCATGTATGTAGATATATGTAGATATTACAACAGTTAGATATTTGTGAGGTGTCTGTTGTCTTTCTATAAATATAGTTTTGTAATTAACAAAACTATTCACTGTCTATCTACTTTCATTTTTAACAAACAAGCATGTCACTTTATTTGTTAGAATTTCAAAATTAAATTATTATTCATCTGATGACTCAGACCTTATGTATAACAAGCTTTACACTGGAGCTAATTACATGGCTAACATAAAGATTCATGATTTGGTTTATAATGGAAACCATAACACAACTGCCACTATAATGGCACTATCATGATGCAATTACAATTAATCACAATAATCTGTGAAGTGTTTTGTAATACTTGATATGCAATACAAAGATCAACTGTATTGTTTTGTTTCACTTAAATAGGAAGAGCAGAAATTCAGGTTATTTATGCTAAGGGTTAATTTCTCCATATGCTTTACATATACGTTTATACTTTACTCCCAGTTTTAAAAAAGTACTGAGTTGTCTAAAAAATTGAAACATGTTATCTATT
Source organism: Dermochelys coriacea (assembly GCF_009764565.3). Classification (NCBI taxonomy): domain Eukaryota; kingdom Metazoa; phylum Chordata; order Testudines; family Dermochelyidae; genus Dermochelys; species Dermochelys coriacea. Next base: position 99,927,353 of record NC_050075.1, on the reverse strand, counting down.
GATTAGCTTTGTAATAATAAATTTTGTGAAAATGCTAAGATCCAGCTTCTAAATCTGTCATGGCATTAACTCATCAATGTTTTTAAAGAAGCATGGCTATTTGTCTGGCACGAAAATTATATAGTGGTCAGTGTGTTCATAGGTTTCAGAGTAGCAGCCATGTTAGTCTGTATTCGCAAAAAGAAAAGGAGTACTTGTGGCACCTTAGAGACTAACAAATTTATTAGAGCATAAGCTTTCGTGAGCTACAGCTCACTTCATCGGATGCATTGATATCTCCCCTCTGTTTTTTCCACCAAATGCATCCGATGAAGTGAGCTGTAGCTCACGAAAGCTTATGCTCTAATAAATTTGTTAGTCTCTAAGGTGCCACAAGTACTCCTTTTCTTTTAGTGTGTTCATAGTTTAGCATAGCTAAAATGAGCATTAAGTTGCAGGTTTATGGAAACATCACATTTAATGGATGTCATGACTACAAACTATAAACTAGTACATTTATTTCTTAGCACAAAGTAAAAAAATGGTTCAGGTCTGATGAAATCTGGATAGGATACTTAACCATTGTGTTACTCAAGAGTGAAAATTGGGCAACATAGGTACCAGAGCACAATGAGGTCCACTTCTTCAAAAGGTAAAGATTTTTGTCAACAAACAATAAAAATGCACCCACAATTGTGCATGCAATTAATGCACTAGCATGCAAACATGAGTTAGCTGTGTAACTGTTATACTTTTGCATCTTTAAATCTCTAAGGACCATCAGAGAAAATACACACTATGTGTGTGCCCTAATGGAGACTTTACTTTCGTTCTTTCTTGTATTAATCTTAATCTAGACTAAATGTCGTTCTGAAGGAAAGCATACTTTTTTTCCCTTTGTATGCAGCAAACCTAATGTGGGCATTTTGTCTTCCTCTGTGTTTTTTCTACAATGCTGAGCACTTTTTTATAAGTGCTAACAGTATACTGTAACAAATAGTAACTACAACTAGCCATTTGTACACTCACTTGCCTAGTTTTTGTGCTCAAATTGCCCTCTGAGCAAGACCATCCCTGATTCTCTCCACCCTGATCTCACCCTTTGAACTCTTCCCTGCCCACCCAAAGAAGTGTAATAAGATAGATGATGACAAATAGTCCATCATTTTTATTTAACTCTACACAAAAATCATGGAATTAACAAAAAAATGTGCTAAACATCTCCACCTCATCCTGCCTCTGAATTTCCTCTATTTAGAATGCAAGCTCTTTGGCATAGTGACCTTTCCATTAGCTGTAAAATTCCTAGCACACCTATGGTGCTAAATAAATAATATAATAATTCCAGGTACTTGGGTGACTTACTGTACATGGCAATTGGCACAAAAATGTTCACTGGATGACCTGTTGAGACAGGTATAATTAGGGTGGTAATTGTGCCTTCATTAGGTTTTATACAGACTTCCCTCAGTGTCAAAAGGCATATTCTGATTGGCCAGTAGGGCCTTCCCGGTCATCCCTCTGCCCCATAACAACTCCCAGTGTTACAAAACTGGGACTTCAGCATAAGAAATGAAAACACTCGCTTTAGTTCATTATATTAAATGGTGAGGGATTTAATGGGGAGAAGATACAAATCTTTTAAATATTTTAACTTCCCCTTTATTTTTAAAGGTAAGCAAATCCTCACCTTCCTAAACCAGGTCCCTTCTCAGACAGAAAAGCAAAACGTGCAGCTAGGCTTTTGTAGACCACTTTAAAAAAAGCCTCTGTAATCCCAGCTGCCCTTTCAGCAGTGGCATATGGTGCAGCATCCACTACAGCTACAATTTTTATTAGTAAATGTAAAAACATACACCCATGTTAATGTAATATTAAGGATGGATAGTTGAAACTAGAATGAGTCAGGGAATTAAAACATTAAGGTTTCATCTGAGACACCATCTCAAACACACTGCACATCCTGTATGCTTTATGGCAGATATTTTAGGACATATAGAGTAATATATTAAGCTGTATGTAAAAGAAAAACAGGATTAAATATATTACATGTATAACGGCTACTGTTCGAACGTCAATAATTGTTTCTGCTTTTTTTGTGACTTTACCTGTGCAACCAAAAGAATGCATTGATTGACTAACAGATTTAGAAATATTTTAACTTCTCTTTTTGTTCTTAATTTTATATTCCCTTGTTTTTGATATTTAATCTATTTAGCTTCACTCTGCAAGCCAACATGGATGAAAGGTTAACACATTACTAACTGAGAGATACTGGATATTACTTTGATCAGCTTTTATGGAAGATGATATGAATTCAATAAAGCTGAATTAGCATGAAATAAGTTTAATTCAGAGCCTGCATATTTACCAATTGATTTAAAATTTTCTCTTTTAATGTTTCCTTTTTTCATTCAGGAAAGTGACTGTTTGTTATGCACTTTGCTAAATTACTTGTTTCAGTTTAGCAAAAAAACCAGAGATGGATCAATCTCAGACTGGTATATCCAAAGCCCCATTCCTCCCATCCCAGAGTTATCATTCCAATAAACAGGGGCTCAAAAATGAACTACCCCTAAAGTTGGATTTTGCATCTCTAACAAAAATCTCTTTCATGAAGACAATCAGTATTTGAACTATTTCTCTCTAGTCTGTTGCCATTATCTGGCAAATACTGGTTCAAGTACGGAAAGAAATCAACTATCTAATAGTCTATGTTTAGATAAAGTGCTTTAGTGCACTATCATTAAATTATTTGACCTGTTTTCAAGAATGATAAAAATCCTGTTATGATTTTTTCAGAGAAGCCTGAAAAAATAGACTCTTAGAAGATATGTCCATAGTGAGATTCTATTATTAAATAGTTAACAAGCACAGACTAGCTTTCCTGTATATGGATACAGAACTTATTTCTCAATAATTGTATACAGGTCAAACTTGTTTCATACAATAAAAATTATAATAGAAACATAAATTTTAATACAATAGGCCATATTTCAACAAATTCAATTTGCATTAGTCCTGCATAGGTAGTTATTTATTACAGTGTATACACACATAATCTTGATGTTTTGAAGGTGACTCAGACTGGCTGAGTAAGTAAGCCAGGGACAGCCAGTGAAAGCATTTATTCAGCATCTAGGGTACATATTACAAGCTCAGTTCTGCATGAAGGGCAATTTGGACCATAAAGAAGCAGCAAACTGAATCAAGGACAAGCATAGTTTAATACTTCCAATCTCATGAACTGAGAACAAAATCCTATTTTTAAAGAAAAAAATGTAAAGACAAAATATAACATGGTTCATTAAAATAGTTCAAGTACAATGCTGAGAATTTAGCATCATCCATAATGAGAGTATGTCTATTATTGTGTGGGGAATAACATAAAAGCTTATGTTTTAAAAAATTAAGTTCAAGGCTACTGAATCTTCGAATTTGTTCTCTTTTTTTCATTAAATATAAAGCAATTAGATTTCATTCCACTGCCATTTAAAAAGCTATATAATCTAGTAGCGCTGAGAAAGAGAAAAGAGTCCTGAAAGAAAGAGAAAGTGAGGGTGGGGGGATGAAAGGATCGACTGGAGGGACAACAGAGAAAGTTGATCCCTGAAAGCAAGTAGACAGAGAAAAACAAACAGGCACAAGAAACAGAGCATGAGAAGACAAATTCTGCTCTTGGATGGGCAAGCACATCTCTCAATGACTTTACCACAAGTAGAACACACCTATCAGAGGACACAATTTTACCCTACAAAGGACCCTACAAAAAGATCTCTGAATTAGAAACAGGTTCCTCCAAGGATCTGTATATCTTGCAGGGACGTAATTTCAGAAACATTTGGGGTGGGGAAGAATTATGTCAGCATCCACGCTTCCGTTTATCCACTAGACTATGGCTGCTCGTTGGAGGTTAGCAGGCCAGTCCCATCCTGGAGCAGCTGTGTGGGTGCTGGAGTCAGAGGGGCCAAAGGTCCATTGCCCCCCACTTTTTAAACAAGCCCCATCCAGAGGAGCCCATTCCCTGTCGGCATGAAGGATGGGAGGCCAGGCCAAATCTGAGGGACATCACGACCTTATGCGCTAGATTGCAGTGCCACTCACAGAAATTTGTCCCAGCCAATCTTCTGTTATGATGGAGGGGTGGCCGGGACAAACTTTTGTGAGTGGCATTGCAACCTGCCATGGTCCCCACACTTTTGCAGTCCTTCCAGTGCCTTTCGCGGAGACCTGGAGGGCAGGGTTCACCGATGGCCAACCCTGGGCAGGAATTGGGACCCAGCTCCTTCAGCACTAAGCTCCAGCAGTTATGAAAAGTCAGGGGTAGGAAGGAACAAGTAATCATTAGGAAAAAAATTCTAAAGGTCTGATGATAAAAATCTCAAGGGCCCTCATATTCTTACTAAATACACAATCACAATGTTATGGTTTATTTTTTCAGTATTTAACATTGACATAAAACTATATTACATTAGCTCTTGAATCAAGTTTGTCCATTACTAATTTTGTCCAAGTCTCCTTGGTCTGCCTTATATTGCTGTTATGCTCTGCTACAATACTGACAGTTCCATTTGTACTGCCTTGGCAGTAAGTCCCATTTAAATCAGTAGATATACATGCCTGAATGCAAACTTTATCTTTAGATATCTGCACTTCTGAAAATTTTATAAATTGTTTTGTTTCTTATAAGTATACTTTGAATTCAACAATTAGAAAGGACATTTCACAACCAAAGCTGAATTTGGGTATCTTATAGAAAATGGTTTCAAATCTAACTGGAGAAAGGTAACTACAATGCTTAGTTATTATTTCTAGGTGCTTTATATGTGCGAATCACAGTACAAATATTAACTACTTATTTCCTATGATTTATGTATTATCATTCCCATTTTACAGACAGGGAAACTGAGCCAGAGTGACATGCCAAAGGCCACAGAATAAGATAATAGCAAAACTGGAATCAGAACACAGGATTTCCTTTTCCCAAAGTCTCTGCTCATTCCTGCAGACTACAGTGCTGCATTTGTGCTAGCATACACAGAAAAAATTTTTCAAGATACTTAAATGTTCACCATTGTGTATCTCAGATCAGAAACAGGCCCACTGATTTTCAAAATTTAGAAACTAACAAATGAAACATTTATTCAGATATGACTCAGTCCTGCAGGGTGATGAGCATGCCAGCCCCCATCTGGCAAAGCACATTCTTAACCTTAAATTTGAATTAAGTTCCATTGGCAGTTCTACTGACATCAACAGGACTATCTTTGAGTGAGTTTAAAGTTAAGCACATTCTAAACTGCTTTGCTGGTTTGGGATCAGAATACAGACAGCCTTGCAGGAATGAGCCCACACAGGTTGTGGTCCTGGAAATCTTACTCACACAATTAGTCCTCATTCATGCAAGTATTCCCACTGACTTCAATGGGGTTACTTGAGAGAGTAACACCTACACATGTGAATTATGGATTGTAAAATGATCCCTATGATTATGGTTTGTAAACAGAACTGTTTGAAATTCAGCTAATTTGCTATACATGTGTTTATATTAACTATCTCTTTGGTTTCTGTCTGCAGGGGGTTGCACCATAGGATGGGCACATATTTCATTGGGAACATTTTGCAGAGCTCTATATACAAGTCATTTTAATGTAAAATATTTTAATTTCCCCTAGGTAATGAGAAAGTAAAGGAGGTAATCAAGATGTAAAACAAGATCCTGCTGTTTTCCTGCTAATACAAGCTTGCCTTGAGTTGCATACAGTAAATCTGACTTACTAAAAAAATAAACAGTGTACTTAAAATATTTTTTTAAGTTTGGACAGACTCTGCTACTTTATTTATATCAATGGTTTCTACTGCATTTTGTAGAAGTTAGAAATATTTCATACAAAATAAAATAAAAATATCTAAACCTTAACCATAAGAAAAGATTAAAAAGCACTGGAACAAAAAAGAATCATATTGCTTTTGCAGTTTACTATGGGGAATCTTTCCTCTCAGGAGACAGTCAAACACAAGAAGTCTGCTAAGAATGTGCAGGGAAAAAAGATATTTTCCCCAGTGCTTCAGCATTCACTAAGATGTGTCAAGTTTAAATGAATCATTAAAAAAAATCTCTTCCCTTGTGGGGAATCAATTTCTAAAAAAGAACAGTCAAATGAGTATTCTGTATAATATGACACAGTGCTTGGAATTTACAGTATGACAGAGTTCTTTCATTGAACATCGAATACAACAATGCACCAGTTATTTTGTCTGGAAAAGAAATAACATTTATTACCCGTGTTCTGTTGTTTTATATAATATCTTAGCAACCAGGAATTATATTAATTTAGCAATACTGTTTTGGAGTAGATATAGGCCTGAATTGAATCTAAATACCATTGTGCCTTAGTTGGAAAGGTAAGGATACATTTGTTACACTGGGTCAAAAAGGGAAAGGATAGGAGGGGGCTCAAACATGCTTGGGGGAGATGGGATAAAATGGAAATAGATTAAACTATATACAGAAATGAGCAAATACAAAAGTGTTATTTAAAGGTAAAATACTTTTAAAAAGAACACAAATGGAAGATTTTTTAAAAGGCATCAGAAATCAAGTGTTACATCCCTTCCCCCTTATTTTCTATTCTATGTTTATATGGTACCTGTTTAGGACCCAATCCTGCAAAGTCTTATGTTTCTGGTTAACTCTATGGACTGTGAGGAGGCCCATGGACCTTGATGGCACTATTCACTGAGTGTAAAGTTGAGCACATGTGTAAGTCTTTGCAGGACTGGAACTTTAGACTATAAGATCACCATAGTAGGGACCTTGCCTTTATTTCAGTCTGTAAAGCACTTAGCACTGTGTGAGAGCTCTATAACAATAATAATGATAATAGCTTCCAAATTTTTATGGTCAGCTAGATCAGAACAGATCTAGAATGCATCCAATACTGCAGATATTTCAGAGCCTAGTTTCCCCTACTTCGTTCCCCAAGTTTAGTAAGATGATACTACGGCATCTAGGCCTTATAAAATCTTTCAGTATCAGAAGCTTTTGCCACCCACTTTTTGGGAAATCTAATCAAACTGAAGACAGCTGCAGATTGTTTATGCTTAAAAGGGCCTCTGTCAGATCTCATAACCCAGTTACTTCATGGTTAGTGAAGGAGAGCCTATAGGCTGTCTTTGAGACACCTGATTCCAGGATTTCTGCAATGAGTGAGGTTTAAAAACATGCATTTTCCCTCCTTCACCCCATGAGGTCAAACCAAGCCACTATGACAAGTCAATGCTTACTTTTCAGCAGCTTGTATCCAAAAGATGTCCCTGTAAAAGAGAGTGGCCATTGAAAAGACAGGGATTAGACTCCACAACCCAGAAATGTTGAATTCTTTCTTTTATGTTTAAAGCCACAGATGTGGCACATACAAGGAATCCTAGAAAGTTTAAAGTGGGAGATGGATTGTTCTACATTTTCCCCTAAGTGATAAACTATGGCTGAAATGTGCAACCTTAGCCCTTCTGACTCTACTGTGGTCAAAATACCATCTAAACAGAAAATTCCTATTACCAAAATTTCAAGCAAGATGAAAAAGAGCCTCTTTGAAGCCAGTAAGTTTGGCCTTTGATTTCTTTCCAGCTAGGCTTGAGGTTGACTATCCTCCATACTCAGTTCAAGTTTTCCATTTGTTAATTTCTATATTACTTTGGCTAGATTGGCCAGAGTGGGGAAGTCAAGAGGTTTGGGGAGGATTTTAACAACCACACCAATTCAAAGTCTTTTCTGCCCTAATATATTAGCTGGGATGTACCTGTTTTCTCTTCAAGTTATAAACAATCCATCATTCTCAGAAGCAGCCCCACTGTGTCAGCCAGCTTTAGTGAACTTTGTACTATACGCAATCCTCTTCCCCCAGCATAAGAATCTCTCAACTTTCTGTTATGTATATGAGAAATTTATCAAATGGCTTCTGATTCTGTGTTATCAAGGCAACCCAAATGAGGAGTGCACACTATGCTTTTTAGTTCCTTCTCGTGTGTCTGCAGTGCCCCTTTAAGATGTGTTGGTGCCCATCGTGTATAAGCTGGAACAGTCTCCCTCAAAACAATAGCCATACCAGTCAGGGCATTCAGCTGAGAGTGTTGTTTTCATAACTGTGAGCTCAGGGTTATGGGAGGCCTCTAGCGCATACTATTTGGGCATTTGCACAGTAGTGGAGACTCCAGCACCTGAAGAAGTTGGAATCATCTAAGGCTGGCCAAGTATCATGGCTCGGGAGAATGGAAAAGGGCAGATATTCAGGTCAAGATGGGTTTCAATCCTTCAGGCCCTTAAAACTTCATTGTGTCAAGGAAAAAACCAAAGAGCTCACCGTTATGAAATATCCCCTACTTGCTTTCTGGTATAAGTTTCCTGTCGGCTGAACCAGAAACCAATGCCCGGAAGCAGGATGAGAGAGCCCAAAACAGAGTAAGGGAAAAATAAAAATAAATGCCTTCAGTAGTCTCTTCACATCATAGATGACAGTTGTATCTTTCTGCTGCACATGAATGCAGGACAGATTGGTACCGAACTGTCGGAATTGCTGTCCTGTGAATCTCAGATGTTTGGTACTAGCTTTGTGCATATGAGTGATTAATCAATGTTTTCCTCACCACGGCTGGCCCACAGAGAGGATAAGGGGCCTGCTACATCCATTAACTAAGGGAATTCTTCTTCAGCTCAAGTAGTGGATGCTGTTTTTGGAGCTGAAAGAACAAGTTTACATTCCTAGATTCCCCAAATGTGTATATTTATACTTTATTTAATGTTTGTGTCTGTTGTCTGCAGTACATAGATTAGTTGCATCATATAAACAGCAGCCTTTTTATGGTTGATATTTTTATGACTGGTCTGTAGGAACAAAGTGAAATGGTATTTTCCCAGACTGTTTGCCTCTCTTCAAGATACCTTTGTCCATAATTCACTGTTCCCCAACCCCACCTGGGTCTGTACTGGGATGAGAGAAAACCACTCTGAGCAGGGAGATTTTCTTCAAATTGTGCCACTTGGCAGTATGGTGAGCAGTATGTAGCAACCAACAGATAATGCACCAGGTTTATGCACACTTTGTATTGCTGAGAAAGTCAAAGTCATGAAATAAAGATTCACTTTCAAGAGGTAAGCCTCTAGTCCTTAATTGCTTCTCTAGCAAAGTGGCTCATGGTAAGTATCCAATTTTCAGATGCTACATAGACACAACCAGATGCATACACAGAAATCCCAATTTGAATTGAAACATTTTAGAATACTCTTTCTTTTTCCACTTGTCAGGATAAAAGCTTCTTCAATCTTATATTGTACATGTATGCAGCTTGTGTGATGTCAGACTTTAAGGGACAAAAGCAGAGGGACTCCCAAATAGGGAGCCATGGTCCTGTGAAATTGATGTGAATGACAGTATTGCAGAACAATACTGAGACAAGAAAGGCCAGGCAAGTGGGAGAGTGTTGCAATAGCATCTGCTTGGATGGGTTTTCCATTTTGCATGGTCTTAGACAAAGCTGTCTTCTGGCCACAGCATTATAGGTGATACATCTAGACTATGAAATATGGGAATCTGACAAAGCATCAAAAAAAAGTGATGCTAAAGATGTTTATAAAAAGTGGATGAGACTGACGTCCTTTGAGCTGAACTCTAACTTCAGGTTGTTACACTATGCTAGGTTTATTCTGGCAAAACAAGAAGCTGAAACCATGGTCTGTGTAGGTTGGAGGCTGACCCTTCATACTTTCTTTTTACTGATGCTTCTATTTTTCTGTCACTTTGCTCACTGTGGGAAGAAATCACCTTCAGTAGAAATTACTGTATCTTTTACTAAAGATACTCACTGCTGTGTGTACTTTCGGAATCAAGATTCAATCTGACTTTTATTCTGAAAAGCCCAAACTTATTTCAAAGGTTCCTTATTAAGATTATCACCCTTAAGATTCTCTTTGAAACATACTTTCCAAAACCAGATACAAAAGATAATGGGTTTTCTTTTCAAAACTGTCGGGAAATAACTTTTCTGAAGACCATTTAGCAACTGCTTGAGAAGACTGAAGGCCAACCCTTCTTTCATAACACCAAAGGACCAGAAGGGGAAAGGAAACAATTGCTTTTATGTTCAGAATGGAAGCTGTCATATCTGAATTTTAAAGTTCTCATGGAGTAGATAAAAAAGCTATTAGAAAAGTCAGAAATTATATTTAAACATTTCCTCTTGCATCTATTTTTGTAATTTGATATTTTTAAGATTTATTAAAATTTTCATTGGTATTAAATAAACTAGAAAGCAATAAAAGAGGTTCTGTGAACATACTTGAGAAATAAACAAGTACTCAGCAGGGGGGAAAGTATTATACAGTACAAACTCTTGCTATAGAAATGAATACACATAGATGGACTGCTTAGCCTTTTTGTGCCTGGAAATGTTACTTATGGATGTGATGGGAGAAAACACCACAACTCCTATCTGCAAAGAATGAAAAGAGAGAACACACACTATTAACAGCCTCACCCCTGTAGCTGAGTTTTGATCCTCTACTGCCACTAGCTTCCACCTTCCGATTTCCCTTGTGAATATGTAACTTGTGATTTTGAAGTAAAAGCAAAATCATGCTTTTAGTGTAGTTAGGGTCAGTTTTAAGACCCCAAAAAGATCTTCAGAGAGCTCTCTGGAGATGAAACTTCTGAAACAACCCCTTAATAGGGCTCTTTTCACATTTTGCCTGGAAGTATCATTAATTTCTTGCTGCTGCTTCTCCTTGAACTCCAAACATCTAGAACTGTCTGGGCCCGCGAATCTTACCTTTACTCACATTTATATCTGTATTAAAGCAGCCTTTATACAGGTATCTAGCCACTCCAAGGCTTTGTGTCTTAATTACACCTATCCTGATAAACAGAATATTAAGCATAACATAAGCACACAGATTCTTCAGTTAGAGCTGTCCAAAATGTTCAAAACCATTTCCTCAGATTTATTAACCTTTCCAGTATACAGATTTGGGACAAAACCACATGAAATTCAACAGTTTTGACTGTCTTTTACTTTGAGTTTTCAGATTTGTTCAAATTTGAAGATTAGAGAATGCAAACATGCACAAAACTGAAGAAACTGTTTGCTCAGACTTTAAATAAAACCAACAAGTTCCACGCACTTCTAATCAATACAGGACAGTTAACTCACATTACATTCAATAAAACTCTCAGTGTACTTTGGGAGCACCTTTTTGAGTCCCGGCTGTCATTCTGAATGAGTAATGTTCACTCTTAACAAAGATTATCCTCTGCTCAGTTTCTCCACAATGTATTACTTTTAAAGGATATCACATTGATATATACTCCAATTTTCATATTTATAGTCCTGGAGCTTTACAATCCCACCCATCCTGCAGGAAAGGAGTGGTTTTTTTTACAAGAACTCAGTGTTATTCAATGGAATTCACCCCGAGGAAGGGGGAATTTTAAGATACTAGAACTGTACATTAAGATAAAAACATAAACCTTACTAAAAATAACACTGAAAAGAAGTTTCCAATATGGGGTTTTAGGAAAACAGTTAAGTACTAGAAGTACAAATTTCAGTGCAATACATGGTATACAATGTTTATGGAGTCCATGAGCTCAAGTGACAGTTCTGACCTGCCTTCAGTTTAATAGGATATGGACAACTTATATGTAACAAACTGATAGATATATTTAGAAAGATAACAATTTGTTTCATGCAAACAAAATATCTGTGATTAACACCATATAGAATGTTAAATGTACTTCATCTCCACTAAGCACCACAGCCCTCAATGTTGCTAGTTTGACCTAGATGTTCTCAGCACAAGTTTTAGTATATCATAACTACTGGATAGTATATTGTTCTACAAACAATTCTATATTTTCAAAGCAACCTTAACTGATTGTTAAAAAAATCTAGAAAAATAAACCAACATCATCACATACTAATCTAACTTGTCCAATCTACATTGCCATGTGAACAACCCAAGTTTACTTGTTGGACTTTACTTCTTGTTCTCTGGGTTGGCAGAGACTAGGAGTTCTGCAGGGGTGACAGGATTAAGAAACAATGCATCAGAAAATGCACTAATCCATTCAAAATATTTCCAGCTGCCTTTCTATTTACGTGACTTCCTTATATTGTTACCAATGGCTAGCTATTTCACAGTGTGGACTCCTTTTACTCAGAAATGTGGCCAGAATTATTTATTGGTCAAATCCCTTCTTTCTGTTCCCTGAGATTACTGCCATTTGAAAGCAGTGCGGGGAGGGCTTGCCTTCTTTTCTATAAAAAAAAAGAAAAGGAGTACTTGTGGCACCTTAGAGACTAACAAATTTATTTGAGCATAAGCTTTCGTGAGCTACAGCTCACTTCATTGTGTAGCTCACGAAAGCTTATGCTCAAATAAATTTGTTAGTCTCTAAGGTGCCACAAGTACTCCTTTTCTTTTTGCAAATACAGACTAACATGGCTGCTACTCTGAATCCTTCTTTTCTATGTTACCTGTGTTGTGAGGCAGTTAGTTGTTCTCCTTCATTAACTGTCTGATCTTTGTTAACTCATGGAAGTGTAAACTGGTAAAATTTACACTTCCATTTAGCCCCTCCTTTAAGTATGTTACATAAATTTAGATGCACTTAAATTTATTATTGTGGATTATTTATTATTTATATTAGCATAGTGCCTAACTGACCCAGCCATAAACCAGGACCCCATTGTGCTAGGTTCTGTACAAAAAGACTGTCCCTGCCCCCAAAGAGCTACAATCTAAGTATACGACATTTGACAACAGATCAATGCAGACAGACCAGGAAGCATAAAGGAAGAGTGAGACAATATTGGTCAGCATGATAGATTGTGGTCTCAGCACACCAGCAGCCTAACAGTTGTCAAGTTTTTTCTAAGCGTCACAGCAAAGGGGAGCTTTAAGGAGAAATCTGAAGAAGGATAATGTGTTAGTTCTTCATATGTCTCCAGGTAGATTCGCCCAAGCATGAGGGGCAACATGGGAGAAAACAGGAAGGTGTTTGTTTGAAAACTTAATGGGTGGGCAATGGAGGCTGAAATCATGGACTGATCGGGGACAGAAGCTGATCTTTTGATACCAATTCAGAGATGATAGGGAGGGTGAGGATAGGTTATGAAGGATCCTGAAAACAAAGACAAGTAGCTTATTCTTGATACCACAGAAAGAAGGGAACCAGAGGAGGGATGCAAAGAAAGGGGTGACACAGTCAATGCAATGAGCTAGGAAAATGTTCTTTGCAGCAGCATTTAGAATAGATATGAGGGTGGCAAAATTGCATTTTTCAATGTCAGAGAAAAGAATGTTGCAACATCAAGATGTAGAGAGCCTGTATGAGAATTTTAGCTATATGGATGGATAGGAAAGGCCACATGCTGAGCAGAAGAATCTGCAAGACCTTGCTATAGCCTGGATGTGAGAACCCGACTCATATTCACTCAAATCAATCTCCAATTATCAATATAATTATCTCTCTATCACACACACACACACACACACATCCTCTGAATTTGTCTCATAGAATCTAAATAAGTGCAAACAAATTTAAGGGAATCTAAGAATAACTCACATGCTGAAGAAGTGTAGAAATAATATGAATTATCTGAAGGTTAAGTTAAAATAGCAGACTACTTTCAGATAACCTTTCTTATACCTTCCTTTGGCTTCACAAGAATTAGACTCCCTTACACACTGGTAGTTGGAAATAGGTGCAATGGAGTCCAAATTTAAGGAAATTTTACGTAGGGCACGGGAGTCTGTGGAAGCTAAAGTTACACCACTTTATATCTCACCTTTGAATGTAGCCCAATAGCACTTTCTGGAGTCAACAGGTGTGTCGGGAAGTGTTTGGCTAGCTTTTACACACAGGACTGCAAAGTTGCTCCTCTCCACTCCTACGATCTATCTGCTGTCCATTACTCGTTCCTTCTTAAAGCATGACAGAGACTGTCAATCATGCCTAATTGTGCAGCAAACTTCTAATATAGACAAATATTCTCTAAGAGATATGAAGAGGATGAGACCACAAAACACTTTTTCACTTTAACATCAGAACCAGGATCTGGACCCAAGTCTCCAGAGGTGAAAAGCTGGTGTTTTAATCCCTTACATTAACAGTCCTGCTACATTAGAAGCGATCATAAGAAATATCACACTTTTTCTTAGGAATAGTATTAGCTGACTCTTCTACCACATATATTAAAGACACACATCACCTGGCTTAAAATAGAAAAAGTAATACAATGCTTAAAGTGACTACAAGCTTCACATGTTCAGACATGTGGGAATGAATGCCCAGCCTGCATTTCCTTTGCTCTATTAGTAAAAACTGCCATTTCAAAGATTGACATTTCACGCCTTTTATCTTTGTTTTTCGTTTTGCCTTTTCATTCTCATTTTAAACCAAGTAATGTGCACATGAAGCATGTTTTTCTGGCCAGAAAGAATAGATCATACAAAAATTTAACTGTCTTTGATATGAAAAAAACTTTTCTTAAATTTAGAGTCTTCCATCTTAAATTATTCCAAAATACCAAGGTAATAGGTCCACTATTCCTTACTCTCCTTACTGAACTATACTCTTTGCCACAAGACCATTACATATTAGGTAGCACAATTATATCAAGGGTGAATCTCTGCCCATATTTTAGATGGTTTAGGGATAAAAAGAAAGTTCAGAACTGAGATATATCTAGTCTTTTCACCTCCACAAGAACAGTCACTCATCACTCTACTTCACACTAAACATTTATGTACCTACATTCGGCAACTACATCCAATTATTAGTAGTAACTTATACAACTCCCTTTGTAAATACCAGTGTTATGCAATATATGAAAGCATACATAGGGAGCAGTTCACACAGCACTGAAATGTAGCTCTCTTTGGGACAGCTGTTGTACCAGCAACTCTAAACAATATTTTTAGCAGGTGAAATGAAAAATAATTTATTCAACAAAAACAATAGAAAATGTTATGGTAGAGAACATCAGCCAAAATGAAATTTAGCCAAGAAAGTTGGCCAACACTTCTGTCTTTGAAGAGTGTCCAGGGACCATTATTGACCACCAGTGATCAAGACCCTGGTTTCATCTTAGCCTTCAAAAGATAGCACCTCCAGCTGCAGTCTCCCCAATCCTGGGCTCAAGTACTAATTCAAATGAGAGAGTGCTATCTCCTGAGTCACCAACATGAGTTGGAATATAAAAGGATTTAAACAAAACTGCTTTTGAATTAATAGCCATATAATTCTAAAGTCCCAATTCACTAAGCAATGATAACTTTAGTGTCATTTAGTAGAAAAGAATAATAAAGCAATCTGTAAACATGCTAGTTATGCTAATGGTATTACAATAATGTTTTACTTCTTTCCCCAAATTAGGTCATGTAATCTGAATGCTGACCAAAAAAATAAAATGGGGAACCCAAGAGATTTTTTTTATGTTATAAGGCATGCTCTCCGGCAAGAAAATTAAAGGCATTCAAGTCTTCAAATATTAGGAGTGATATATCTATTTTTAGACTCAAAAGACAGAGCTACTATTAAAAGACCGACCAAATAGTCCCATTTTTTTGCACTGGAATGTTTAAGGAGACTGTGATGTAGTTAAATATGTGTGCTATGTTTTCCT
This sequence comes from Dermochelys coriacea, assembly GCF_009764565.3. Lineage (NCBI taxonomy): Eukaryota > Metazoa > Chordata > Testudines > Dermochelyidae > Dermochelys > Dermochelys coriacea. Next base: position 99,911,690 of record NC_050075.1, on the reverse strand, counting down.
TCCCCTTTGCTAATCAAACAGCAACAAAAGATTTTATAAAGGAATTAAAAAGTGCTTAAGGCAATGCCCCTTTAAGTAAATAGACTAAATGTTCTGAGTTGAAAGTTTCTATGAGAAAGAAAGACAGCTATAGACAGAAGAGGTCTTGATTGCTCTGCTGGATTCAATAGTTAAGGAGTTCAATCTCTTCAATGAAGAATGAGCCCGGGACCTTGGAGTAGAGCGACAGCTCACAGGAGCACTAGCCAAAAGTGTCTGCTCAGGCTTGGCAGGATCTTTTCTCTCATGCTCTGAATAGGCTCTTGTCAAGTGCAGTAGAAGAAAGTGGTTGAGGCAGGCCTCCCTCACTTTCTGTGTCCTCTTGGAGAAAGAGGAACAGTTTGATCACCTGTCAGGTATGTACCCCTCACCAAGGCAGAAGAGACACTAACAATGTCCATCACAAGAGGGGTTTTAAATCTCAGCCATAGTGGCTTCAGTCCTGGTTCTGGGCATATCTCCTAATTTATTACAAAAGTTTTGGTTGGTTGCTTGCTTGGTTGGTTGGTTGGTTGTTTGCTTGCTTACTTGCTTGCCTGCCAATGGGCATAAAACTAATAAACCTATATTATCTACTGTAGCTATACAAACTAACTATTATTAATTTACCTAACGAGACTGCACAAAGCACAGAATAAGCAGACACTGCTAGGGTTCCACCTCATTGTCGCATGTAATAAGAAGGAACTGAGGAACAGTTGAGCCTTCTTTGTCTTTTACGCCCTCGCTTGGGAGAGTTTGAGGCCACCCCACATGCAGGTTTGGTCCCAATGGACACTGCTGGCCAAAAGAATCCATTCTCACATGCATGGGGCATATTGCAGACCAAGAATGGAATGGAATCCATCTGAGCAATCATTTGAAAAAGAATAGTTGCTTTACTTTTCAAAACCATCAGAACTTGTAAGATGGGGATTGAGTTCCACTCAACAATCACCAGATAAATCATTGGTCTTTGAGATTCTTCCTGATCCTAAAAGAAGGAAATCCAAAGCATCCTGAAGCAAGCTAGAGAATGCCCCATTATCCCTGCTCAGAGGTCAGCCCAAGCTCAGGACATCATTTCCCACTGAGGTGGGACTCACGCAGCCTGATTGAACGTCTGGCCCCAGTTAAGATTCCCCTGCCCGGAAAACAAGATTCACAGATACTAAGGTCAGAAGGGACCATTCTGATCATCTAGTCCGACCTCCTGCACAACGCAGGCCACAGAATCTCACCCACCCACTCCTATGAAAAACCTCACCTATGTCTGAGCTATTGAAGTCCTCAAATTGTGGTTTAAAGACTTCAAGGAGCAGAGAAGCCTCCCTCAAGTGACCCGTGCCCCATGCTACAGAGAAAGGCGAAAAACCTCCAGGGCCTCTCCAATCTGCCCTGGAGGAAAATTCCTTCCCGACCCCAAATATGGCGATCAGCTAAACCCTGAGCATATGGGCAAGATTCACCAGCCAGATACTACAGAAAATTCTTTCCTGGGTAACTCAGATCCCATCCATCTAATATCCCATCTCAGGGGATTAGTCCTATTTACCCTGAATATTTAAAGCTCAATTACTTACCAAAATCACATTATCCCATCATACCATCTCCTCCATAAACTTATCGAGTAGAATCTTAAAACCAGATAGACCTTTTGCCCCCACTGCTTCCCTTGGAAGGCTATTCCAAAACTTCACTCCTCTGATGGTTAGAAACCTTCATCTAATTTCAAGTCTAAACTTCCTGGTGGCCAGTTTATACCCATTTGTTCTTGTGTCCACATTGGTGATGAGCTTAAATAATTCCTCTCCCTCTCCTGTATTTATCCCTCTGATATATTTATAGAGAGCAATCATATCTCCCCTCAACCTTCTTTTAGTTAGGCTAAACAAGCCAAGCTCCTTAAGTCTCCTTTCATAAGACAAGTTTTCCATTCCTCGGATCATCCTAGTAGCCCTTCTCTGTACCTGCTCCAATTTGAATTCATACTTTTTAAACATGGGAGACCAGAACTGCACACAGTATTCTAGGTGAGGTCCCACCAGTGCCTTGTATAACGGTACTAAAACCTCCTTATCCCTACTGGAAATGCCTCTCCTGATGCATCCCAAAACCGCATTAGCTTTTTTCACAGCCATATCACATTGGCAGTTCATAGTCATCCTATGATCAACCAATACTCCAAGGTCCTTCTTCTCTTCCGTTACTTCTAATTGATGCGTCCCCAATTTATAACGAAAATTCTTGTTATTAATCCCTAAATGCATAACCTTACACTTCTCACTATTAAATTTCATCCTATTACTATTACTCCAGTTTACAAGGTCATCCAGATCCTCCTGTATAATATCCTGATCCTTCTCTGAATTGGCAATACCTCCCAGCTTTGTATCATCTGCAAACTTTATTAGCACACTCTCACTTTTTGTGCCAAGGTCAGTAATAAAAAGATTAAATAAGATTGGTCCCAAAACTGATCCCTGAGGAACTCCACTGGTAACCTCCCTCCAGCCTGACAGTTCGCCTTTCAGTAGGACCCGCTGCAGTCTCCCCTTTAACCAATTCCTTATCCACCTTTTGATGTTCATATGATCCCCATATTCTCCAATTTAACTAATAATTCCCCATGTGGCACGGTATCAAATGCCTTACTGAAATCTAAGTAAATTAGATCCACTGCGTTTCCTTTATCTAAAAAGTCTGTTACTTTTTCAAAAAAGGAGATCAGGTTGGTTTGGCACGATCTACCTTTTGTAAAACCATGTTGTATTTTGTCCCATTTACCATTGACTTCAATGTCCTTAACTAATTTCTCCTTCAAAATTTTTTCCAGGACCTTGCATACTACAGATGTCAAACTAACTGGCCTGTAGTTACCTGGATCACTTTTTTTTCCTTTCTTAAAAATAGGAACTATATTAGCAATTCTCCAATCATTCAGTACTACTCCTGAGTTTACAGATTCATTAAAAATTCTTGCTAATGGGCTTGCAATTTCAGGTGCCAATTCCTTTAATATTCTTGGATGGGCCCCCCGATTTAGTCCCATTAAGCTGTTTGAGTTTCGCTTCTACCTCAGATATGGTAATATCTACCTCCATATGCTATTTCCCATTTGTCATGCTACCATTATCCCTAAGATCCTCTTTAGCCTTATTAAAGACTGAGGCAAAGTATTTGTTTAGATATTGGGCCATGCCAAGATTATCTTTAACCTCCACTCCATCCTCAGTGTTTAGCGGCCCTACTTCTTCTTTCTTAGTTTTCTTCTTATTTATATGGCTATAGAACCTTTTACAATTGGTTTTAATTCCCTTTGCAAGGTCCAACTCTACTCGACTTTTAGCCCGTCTCACTTTATCCCTACATGTTCTGACCTCAATAAGGTAGCTTTCCTTGCTGATCCCTCCCATCTTCCACTCCCTGTATGCTTTCTGCTTCTTCTTAATCACCTCTCTAAGATGCTTGCTCATCCAGCTTGGTCTACAACTCCTTCCTATGAATTTTTTTCCCTTTCTTGGGATACAGGCTTCCGATAGCTTCTGCAGCTTTGATTTAAAGTAATCCCAGGCCTCCTCTACCTTTAGATCCATAAATTCTTCAGTCCAATCCACTTCCCTAACTAATTTCCTTAATTTTTGAAAGTCAGCCCTTTTGAAATCAAAAACCCAACTGCAGATTTATTTTTGTTAATCCTTCCGTTCAGTTTGAACTGAATTAGCTCATGATCACTTGAGCCAAGATTATCCCCTACAACCATTTCTTCTATGAGGTCCTCGCTACTCACCAAAATTAATTCTAAAATGGCATCCCCTCCAGTCGGTTCAGCAACTACTTGATGAAGGAATCCATCAGTTATCGCATCTAGGAAAATCTGAGCCCTATTATTATTACTAGCACTGGTCCTCCAGTCTATATCTGGGAAGTTAAAGTCTCCCATGATCATGCAGTTTCCATTAGTATTTACTTTATTAAAAACATTAAAAAGGGCTCTATCCATATCCAAATTAGATCCTGGAGGTCTATAGCACACCCCAAGCACTATCATAGGAGAGGCTTTACTAGTTATCTTCCCCAGTGTAATTTTTGCCCAGACAGACTCTGTCTTATCCATTGCATCACTTCTTATTTCTTTACATTCTACCTCATCATTGATATACAATGCTACTCCACCACCTTTACCTTTATTTCTGTCTTTCCTAAACAGCACATACCCTTCAATACCTGTAGTCCAGTCATGACTACTATTCCACCATGTTTCTGTTATTCCTATAATATCTGGTTTCACTTCCTGCACCAGTAGCTCTAGTTCCTCCATTTTGTTACCTAGGCTCCTTGCATTGGTGTACAAACATCTTAATTTTTGCTGTTTGGCCTCGCTCATATTTTGTACCCTTTTAGGCACAGTCATTCTACAGCCAATATAACCTATTAGACTAGTATCCACACCGCCCTCGCTCCTTATATACATTCTCCTACCCACGGCTGTATCCTTTCTTACTTCGTCTTCTTCCCTCTCAATGCTAAAATCTGGCGTGGAGATTACCTGGACATCTCCCAATCATCTCCCCCAAATTCCTAGTTTAAAGCTCTCTTTATCAGTTGTGCCAGCCTTTATCGTAGAAGTCTATTTCCTTCCCTACTCAGATGAAGTCCATCCCGAGAGAACTGTCCTCTGTCCATGAATGCCTCCCAGTGGCCATACATCCCAAAGCCCTCTTTATAGCACCACTGCCTAAGCCATCTGTTGACAGTCACAAGAGACAAGACAGTCACAAAAGAAGTCACCTTTGCCTTCCAGCCACTTGCTCAGGCCTAAGGCAGAGCAGTCTCCTCTTTCTTCCTTAGGGTCCCTGCAAGAAAAAGTGTGTATGTGCGAGAGAGAGAGAGAGAGAGCAAATGTGCACAGGAGAGCTGGAGCAAAGACTGTATTCACCTGAGTTGAGGAGGTAAAAAAAAACAGGAGGAAGATAGATAGTCTGAGTCTTACATAATCAGGATAGGGGTTTCAGAAGTCTTTATCTCCTCCAGGCCAAATTAAGACAATCTGGGGCCCCAAACACAATGACACTGGGCCCCGCATGCCTTGGTCGACCTTCCACTTGAAGCCCATGTATAAATATTTGCAGAATTAGGATCTAAAGGCAAAATCTTTGTACTACTGAAGTCAACTGCATTGCACCACCTGACTATAGCAGCAGCAATGTTTGTTACACATGAAAAAAGGGGATGAGAAAAACATTTTAAGCTAGAGGGAAAAGAAATAAAAAGGTAACAGGAAAATGAGAAAGAGGTAAAAGATGTTTCTTTTGGTAAACTAACTTATTTAGAAAAGAAAATGTTCAGAACAATAAAAAGGAAGGAACTAATAATATATTTGTTCATTTAATGAATGCAGGTAAATGAAATATGAAATTGTATTTTAATTAAATAATGTAAACTGTGAAATATTAGTTTCTTTAAAATATATATACATCAACAGCATATAATTTAATATATGCTAATATATTTCATCTTTCAGCACAGTTTTCATCTTACAGTTATATTTCTTTTAATTAACAAATACCCTTTAAATGTCGATACCTGTGTAACATGAGACTAAAATCCAATCTTCATAAATCAATTCATTTCTTCATGTAACAAAAGAATTGGCCACACTATTCCTTGTTACAGGAATCTTCCCAAATCTATGATTTTGCTATACTATCCTGTACTCTAGCCACCTCTACTCTCAAGGGGAAGTGGGAGAAACTCAGACACATGGAGGATAGACTTTTCATTATCTTTGCTACTGTGGGCCCAATTCTAAAGACTTGGTCAGGCAAATCCCATTGCTGTCAATGAGATTTTGCCAGGATATGACTATGAAGGATTAGGGCATGTAAACTCTTTGTTAAAGCAATATAACAATAACCATTATCATCTACATTTTCAAAAAGAGGTGGGCAACTTGTACCCCATAATGCATTAACCACATTTGTGCATGTAAAATATTTTTTTTATTTTTTAAACAAAGTAATTCTGCAAACATATCTGGATAACTTTATGCACTGCGAGTAGACCATTGTCTTCAAAATTTAAAATTTACCATAGGTGAAAATCTTTGCAAGATCAGGGCCTAAGTAAATATAAGTGCATGTATTTTTGCAGACTTAAGCGATCCTTCACTTTTTGAAAAAAAAGTCTATATAATTTCTTATGCTAACAGAAGAGAGACAGAGATGCTCTATGATGCATGAAATATTACTTATATCTATTATATAGGTTGAACTGTTCCAAAACAAATTAATCTTAGAGAGTGGTATCCCCATAATACTTTCAAGATTCCTTTATGGATGGATTTTCTGTACTCCAAGATATCAATAGTACAACTTCAGCTAGCCAGGGGGCCATCTGTTGTTTTATTTCCAGAGAATGCATTCTTTCTGTAGCTTTTTTTCAATTTTCAAAGAATCCTAGAAATTAGAGTTGGAACAGACTTTTCAGGTCATCCCCCCATCAAAGGACATTTCCTGCATTATAATTGTGAAGGTTTCATTTAGGACAGTTTCAAATGACTATAGCAATGAATTTTCCATCTCTTTTCCTATGAGAGTATACTTACGCTATGCGACAGAGAGCTATTGATTTGTATATGTTAAGGTTTTCCAAAGATTGTGTAACCTGTCACATAAAATATATTAACTTCATTACTTCCTATTTGTCTATACTCTTTCTCTATATTTACTTGTTTAAGACAATTTTTTAAAAAAATCTGAAATCAGTCATTTTTGAATGATTGATTTTTTCTTGCATATGTATTAATTGAGCTAATTTCTTTTTTCCGATGGCATAAAGCCCCTTAATATTGCAAGACTTAAAATTCTGCTGTTTTAGACAAAACAAGGAACGTAGACTCTGATCCTGCAAAGACTTAGGAAAGGTCTACATGTAAAACGCTGCATCGGCGCAGGTGCACTGTTGTAGCACTTAAGTGAAATTGTTGCTACGCTGACAGAAGAGCTTTCTGTCCTAACACCTCTACGAGAGGCAGTAGCTAACTTAATGGAGAAGCTCTCCCGCCAACATAGCTCTGTCTCCAACAGGGGTTAGGTTGGTAGCAGGCCCGGAGTGCATCATGTTTGCACACCAACCTTAATAGCAAGCCAGTCAAAGTTTAACAAAAGACTAGTTTTAATTTGTTTAATTTAATTTTAATGTAAATCTCTGTCCCCCCGAAGCTGGGACTGGAGGACAGGGGATGGATCACCCAATAATTATCATTGTCTGTTCATTCCCTCTGAAACATCTGGCACTGGCCACTGTTGGAACACAAGACATTGGGCTAGATGGACCATTGGCCTGACCCAGTATGGCCATTCCTTATGTTCATTTGTCTTTTGTGTCTAATAACCACCAATCCAGAAAAAGTAGAATATTCCTCCTTGATGGAATGACACGCTGCAATGGGAAAATGTATCTGTGCTTACCTAAAAATTGCTTTTCTTCTAAAGAAGGTCCACAGATCCAGAAAGTAAAAGGTACAGTGCCAAAAGTGAAATCCCTGCAAGCTGCATGGAAACTTTTTAAAGACACCATAATAGAGACTCAACTTAAATGAATATCCCAAATTAAAAAACATAGTAAGAGAACCAAAAAAAGTGCCACCACGGCTAAACAACAAAGTAAAAGAAGCAGCTAGAGACAAAGAGGCATCCTTTAAAAAGTGGAAGTTAAATCCTAGTGAGGAAAACAGAAAGGACCATAAACCCTGTCAAACGAAGTGTAAAATATCATTAGGAAGGCCAAAAAAGAATTTGAAGAACAGCTAGCCAAAGACTCAAAAAATAATAGCAAAAAAAAATTTAAGTACATCAGAAGCAGGAAGCCTGCTAAACAACCAGTGGGGCCACTGGATGATTGAGATGCTAAAGGAGCATTCAAAGACGATAAGGCCATTACGGAGAAACTAAATTAATTCTTTGCATCGGTCTTCACGGCTGAGAATGTGAGGGAGATCCCCAAACCTGAGCCATTCTATTTAGGTGACAAATCTGAGGAACTGTGCCAGATTGAGGTGTCAGTAGAGGAAATAGTGGAACAAATTGATAGATTAAATAGTAATAAGTCACCAGGACCAGATGGTACTCACCCAAGAGTTCTGAAGGAACCCATATGTGAAACTGCAGTGCTAACTGTGGTTTGTTACCTATCTTATAAATCAGCTTCTGAACCAGATGACTAGAGCATAACTAATGTGACACCAATTTTTTAAAAAGGCTTCAGAGGTGATCCGGGAAATTACAGGCGAGTAAACCTGACTTCAGTACCGGGCAAACTGGTTGAAACTGTAGTAAAGAATAGAATTTTCAGACACATAGATTAACATAATTTGTTGGGGAAGAGTCAACTTGGTTTTTGTAAAAGGAAATCATGCCTCACCAATCTACTAGAATTCTTTGAGGGGATCAATAAGTATGTGCACAAGGGGGATCCAGTGGATATAACGTACTTAGATTTTCAGAAAGACTTTGATAAGATCCCTCACTAAAGGCTCTTAAGCAAAGTAAGCTGTTATTGGATAAGAAGCAAGGTCCTCTCATAGATGAGTAACAGGTTGAAAGATAGTAAACAAAAGATAGGAATAAATGGTTAGGTTTCAGAATGGAGAGAGGTAAATAGCGGTGTCCCTCATATATCTGTACTGGGACTAGTCCTATTCAACATATTCATAAATGTTCTGGAAAAAAGAGTAAACAGTGAGGTGGCAAAATTTGCAGATGATATGAAACTACTCAAGATAGTTAAGTCCAAAGCAGACTGTGAAGAACTACAAAAGGATCTCTCAAAACGGGGTGACTGGGCAACAAAATGACGGATGAAATTCAATGTTGATAAATGCAAAGTAATACACATTGAAAAACATAATCCCAATGATACATATAAAATGATGGGGTCTGAATTAGGTGTTACCACTCAAGAAAGAGATCTTGGAATCATTGTGGATAGTTCTCTGAAAACATCTACTCAATGTGCTGTGGCAGACAAAAAAGCGAACAGAATGTAGGGAATAATTAAGAAAGGGATAGATAATAGGACAGAAAATATCATATTGCCTCTATATAAATCCACGGTACACCCACATCTTGAATACTGTGTGCAGATGTGGTCACCCCATCTCAAAAAAGATATATTGGAATTGGGAAAGGTTCAGAAAAGGGCAACAAAAATGATTAGGGGTATGGAACGGCTTCCGTATGAGGAGAGATTAATAAGACTGGGACTTTTCAGTGTGGAAAAGAGACGGCTAAGGGGAGATATGATAGAGGTCTATAAAATCATGACAGGTGTGGAGAAAGTAAATAAGGAAGTGTTATTTACTCCTCATAACCCAAGAACTAGGAGTCACCAAATGAAAATAGGCAGCAAGTTTAAAACAAACAAAATGAATTATTTCTTCACACAATGCACAGTCAATCTGTGGAACTGGATGGGCAGGGATGGTGTCCCTGGCCTGTTCGCCAGAAGCTAGGAATGGACGATAGGGGATGGATCAATTGATGCTTATCTGTTCTGTTCATTCCCTCTGGGGAACCTAGCATTGGCCATTGTTAGAAGACAAGATACTGGGCTAGATGGACCTCTGGTCTGACCCAGTATGGCCATTCTTATGTTTACAGTGAGTCTTTAACCCCGTTCACAATTCAAGATGCAGACCTGTCAGTCACAGACAGAGAGGGAGTAGACCAAACACCTGAAACTCTGAGATAGCTCCTGCAGATGCTGCCACAGAACTACTTAATGTAGCATTAAAACTATTAACTAAGAGTGCCTACCTTCATATCCCCCTAGTAAAATTAATTACTGCAGAACATGAATTTTCCTCAGCCAAAAAAGACATCTACCAATATATATTTCAAAAGAGTAATATTTTACCCAGGTGGGTCCAATCTGCAGACTGTATAACCCATAACCATAGATTATACATTTTGAAAGCACAGTGAAAACAACCATCCTCAAACATAATCACCATCAAAAATAATCAGTGATGATTTAATGAATATTTTCACCCATTAACCATAATTGTGTGTATTTTGTAGAGGTGGCAATTAATGGTATTTCATGGTGGTAGAATAAATTAATGTCGCCTAGACTTTAAAGGTCATTGCTGACAAATTTAGGGGTTCCTTCCAAGGATTTTGGTTCCAGTTGTGCTATGGATACACATGGTCGTGACTACAGGAAATAATCTTGCCCTGGCCCTGAGAGGATAGATAAAATCACCTAATACATCTTTTCTATCTTTGGTTTCTTTTGTTCTAAACAATCTAAAGGTCAGCACGTAAATAATACCTGCAATTTCCACTGACATTTCTACTTTCACTCTATTAACAGAGCATAGGTAAAACCTATCCCATCGTTTGGGGCTGCCATTTTTTCCTCCTAGCACACTTTTCACACACCCTTTCCTCCCACACATCCGCCACCTTTGCCATTTTATCATACCCTCTGGCTGCAAAACATGGATTCATACAGTAGTGCAGCTGCCATTCAACTCTTTAGAAACCAATCTTTGGGACTGAAAGTCCTGAGGTCACAGTCAAACCTAGGTCTCGCACAAAGACTTACTACTGTCCTGAATTTGTTATTTTAAAATTAAGAAAATAACAAAGTAATATCCACTGAGAGGTGGATGCTTCTGAGAAGCAAAGAGCTTGCTCACAAGAGTTTTTAACCTTCCCCTTTGTGACTTTTTAACTTTTATCTGTGCCCAGGTTGCATACTGCATTTTTTATTTCTGAAAATGAAGTCAAAATAAAAAACAGGCACTTTAAACCAAAAGAGATTAATTCAAACTTCAAACTCACTAGATGCAACATATATATCAATGAGCAATACACACTTAGAATATTGTAATCACATAGAGAAATTTATGTATTTTTATTTTAAAATGAAAAAATATTAAAAATTCAGTGATTAAAAAGGAACTGTTTTGAGTAATTATTTCTGTGATACTAAATTAATTAACTTATAACCAGCTTTGCTTGTTGTTTAGAACTGAAATTTTAATTTTCTTTCCACACAATTCATGGGAGAAAAACAAATATCCAACTGTCACATAACAAGAAATGAAACTTAAAAATAAAAAAAAATGAAATGAAATGCTTACCTAATTTATATTAGTCTGGTCAAAAATGTTCACAGTTTGAATCAGCATAATTTTTGACAATTGTATAGCAAAGCCTAAGAAAATGTATTAAAAAGGAACAATATTTAATATCTAATTTGCTCTAAACTGGCATCTCTTAAAATGTGATTTGTTTCTTTCTTGTATCATGTTTTTATTATACTGTTATACAGTGGTTTCAAAAATTGTTATTAATATGTATCTTTTACTATAATAAATTTTGCTTGTCTGTAGAGACAAGTAGGCAGACAGTATTTGTTATTCATTTTTTTCATGTAAGAATTTTATTTTCAATGGAGAAACAAAATATCACAGATACAGAAAAACCACTAACATATCCACCTTCTACTATTTATCTTCTATTGAAAGCAATATTACAATTCACTTAGCAATGCATGATTGGTTGTTAACTGTTAGATGGAAAAGGCAGAGAGATTTGTTATCACATCGTGTTCAGCATTTTAAGAGTTAGTCAAATCATAACATGGACAATCAAAATGGTATCGCTAGATTGCATTGCACTACTGTATAGAAATGATCATTGTATGGCATGAGGTTTGTTGATACGCTGAAGAAGGAAGAATTTTAACAGAACGCTAAGGTTATCTTTATTAATTCCTCTTAGCAGTAATTCATCTCACTGGATCTGTATAGGGGCATTCCACCCTATCCCTTTATTAAGGGTCAGAAACAACCTCTACAGAATCCATCTTTCTTTAGGGGGAAATCTCTGCCCACCATTGAGCCAACATAATGGCCCTCCCTAGTCCCCTGACAATCAGGGGCTGAAGGAAAGAAATGTGGCCCTGGCCTGGGGGTGGAGCCTCCTTGTGGCGGATGTCCAGTGCAAGTATTCCATAGGAAAGGTATACAGTGACCAGATAAATGGCTTGGAAAAGGACTTAAAAAGATGTGTTTGTTAAAGGAATGAACAGGGGGCAGTTATGGACTCTTATGATTGGTATGGCAGGGAGCCAACCCCCCCATTCTTATAGCCCACCTTAACCCTCCTACGAGGCTGGTGGATGGTAAGGTCCTGGCACTGGATTTGCTAGAGGAACCTGGATGGAAAAAGAGGGGGAGCTGGTAAAAGCGTCCCAGGTATGGTAAGGTCCTGGCAATGGATTTTCTGGAGGGACCTGAATGGAGAAAAGATGGGGAGCTGGTAAAAGCCCCCTGAGTAATTACGGAATAAATATAGGGTTACCTACACTGTACACTTTTATCTGCTGGGTAGGCCCAGACACCTAATAATAAAGTTGTGGCCTGATTAAACCCATGTCAAATGTCTCTTGTCCTTCCTTCAGTATAGCCAGACAATGACCGCATTGCACCTTTAAGCGGGGGAGATGCAGGGGGGTTGGCTGGCAGACCAAATAAAGGGAACAGTGATTTATAGCTGTAGGGGGTAAGAGGGAGATGAAAACTGCTGCAAAAAGGTCAGTGTGGTGGCTGACTCATCCTCTAGGAATGCAGGGTTTAAAAGGGGCAGCCCTGTGCCTGAAGCCTCCCTTTTACAGAGAGCAGGCTGAAGGAGGTCCCACCCTCCCCCTTTAGGTAATAAAATATCAGATTGGTCAAGACCTGCTGTGGGCATTATGCTAGCCGCCCCTTTTTTAGGGGGGCTGGGAAGGAATTTTTCTCTTACCATCATAATGGCTTGCGTGCAGTTGGGATTTTTTCACTTTTCCCCAGCAGGTATAGAAACAGCTCTGTTCATGCATGGCATGAAGAGTGGTAGGCTATATGTTGCAATTAATTATTTAAGTGTAGGGCGGAGGTCCAATGCAGGTACTCCATAGGAAAGGTAAATGGCTTGGAAAAGGACTTTAAAAGAGGTGTTTGTTAAAGGAACGAATGGGGGATGGTTGGGGACTCCTATGATTGGTATGGCAGGGAGCCAACTCCCCATTCTTATAGACCAGTGGTTCTCAAACTAGGGCAGCCGCTTGTTCAGGGAAAGCCCCTGGGGGGCCGGGCTAGTTTGTTTACCAGCCGCGTCTGCAGGTTTGGCCGATCGTGGCTCCCAGTGATCGCGGTTCGCCGCTCCAGGCCAATGGGGGCTGCAGGAAGTGCGGCCAGCACATTCCTCGGCCTGCGCCGCTTCCCGCAGCCCCATTGGCCTGGAGCAGCGAACTGTGGCCAGTGGGAGCCGTGATTGGCCAAACCTGCAGATGCAGCAGGTAAACAAACTGGCCAGGCCCGCCAGGGGCTTTCCCTGAACAAGCAGCAGCCCAAGTTTGAGAACCACTGTTATAGACCATCCTAACCCTCCTATGAGGGAAGGTGGATTGTAAGGTCTTGGAAATGGATTTTCTGATAGGACCTGAATGGAAAAAGAGGGGGAGCTGGTAAAAGCCCCCTGAGTAATTATATGGGGTTACTTGCACTGTACATTTTTATCTGCCAAGTAGTCCCAGATATCTAATAATAATGTTGCGGCCTGATTAAACCATGTCAAATGTCTCCAGTCCTTCTTTGGTATAGCCAGACAATGGCCCTCCCATGTCCCCTGACAAGCAGGGACTGAAGGAGGATAATGTGGCCCTCTGCATTATTGTTGTATGATTTGATTAACTGAATTACCAGTAAATGCTGGTGCATATTTAAATTAAATATAAAAATTGGATTAATTGGGTATTTATGGAAGTGAGGGACTAACAGTGGTAGACTACAGTGTCAGCAGGCACAAGAAATTTTTTTCTGTTCAGCTCAGGTATTGTACTCCACTCCTGACATACAGCTCCTGTGCTATTCCAGTCGCAAGCTTCTCTGTAAGAAACTGATCATTTGACCTTCTATTTTATGCATGCCAATATGTTCATATGCACAAACTTGAATTAACACACACAAGTTATACGTGCACAGCAAATTCCCTAATTTGCATAGAGAACTGCTATTTTTTTCCTTTTATAGTTAGGTATCATATTTCTTGTTACCAGTTTTCTGATATCTTGTTTGTTCACCAAGATTTTTCAGAAATAACTGTCATTCAGTACATTTATTAACTAATTTCATTAACAACCCAGGTGCAAAACATGCAGACCTATAATCTGTATACGTATTATTTCCAAGTATTTACCTTTACCTTTAATCAATGGTTGTGCTAACAATGTCTTTATCACTCCCTAACTGTACCCATCTCATTTTCTTATCTTTTTGTTAAAAATTTAAAGCAGTTCAGCTACTAACCCATTTTATAATAATTATTAATTTTATCCCCCTCCTCATTTAATAGGACTACATTATCCTTGGTTTTTCTTTTTTATCCTTTTTTTAAACTAATTCCCTCCTCCGCCGAACTTATTTTTTCTACAGCTCTTAAATGATCCATATATTTTTGTTTAGTTCTCTTCCTTTTCTCCATGTCCAATATAGTGTAATAGGATGTCATTTTCTAAGACCCTGCAGAGAATTGCAGGATTATTCTGCTGCCTATTACTACTGCTAGGTGGTATAATCCTGAACAGACATGAAGAGCTCTTTTGCTGACTCACCTTGGCAGGTAGGCCAGTTGCATTCTATTATCTCCAAACCATGAATTTAAAAAGAGTCTGAATATTTCTCAAAGGGCAGAAATAGGGAGGTCCTGCAAAAAGCAACCTTAAAACCACCAAACTCAGGCTGAACAAGGGCCTGATATCTATCTGTATACAAGTGAGGAGTATTTAGTTTACTACACACTCAACAGTCAAATATAGAAATAAAGCAATGCTTTATTTTATGTAAGGTGAAGGATGACAGGCATACCCCCAACATATCAATGCTGCTTATAGTCAAAAGTCTACTGGTTTAACTTCTGTTCTAATCCAGAAGTTCTCTGAAGCACAGATAATGAAAGTATGTGATGGCCATGTGTGGTGGGCAAATGTGTACTGAGAGAAGAACACGAAATTCCTTTTCACTTCTGAACTAATATTAATGGGAGCTGCACAGGTCCATCCAGAAGCATCAATGTAACATTAAATGTAGTATAATTTACTTCTTACATTGTTCATTTTACATAGATATGGACACATACAAAAAACTCTGGCTTTAGATGAGCAAAATATATGAGTTACATAATTGGAGACTGTCCCCAATTGAAGAATTGTCTTATTTTTAGGGACTGGCTAATGGCTATCTCACTTAAGAATTTTTCCCTCTTAGACATATCAGACAATCAGAACTTGTATTTAGGAAACCAGAGTAATTTATTCTCTAAATAATTTTTCTTAGTTAGATGGAATGAAACGAAAGAAAAAGAAATGGCAATGATAGAATACTTTTCACTAACTTTATAACTGAAGATTATAAAGGCCGAGAAACTTCCAGTCATGATGAAAGGTTTTTTAAACCTTCTAAGTCTTTTGTTGTGCTTGTGATTACAAATTGAAATGATTGATTTCCCTCTATGACAGTATCTTAAATTGTGTGTCACACAGTCAAAATTTAAAGCTTGATAGGTCCACAGTACAGTTTTAAAAAGTCATTCATAGAAGCTCAAAATTTAATTAAGCAAAATATTAGATCAATTAAGACTAAATGGTAGTGTAAAATATTAAAGTAAAATATGTATTAGTATGACATTTGCATTTTTATGAAATATAAATGACAAAGAAATAAAAAATGCTTCTAAATTTTAGTTAACTCCCTTTTAAAAATCTTGTTTCCATGGCAATGCTGAGAGTAATTTTTTACAGGATGTAGATATGGATTTATTTTAATTTAAAAAAAACAGTTTAAATGAAAAATAGCAACATCATCTCTTTTCAATTTTCTAATATGGTTGAGAGGCACAGAAAATAAGTTACTAAGATATCAGTGCCAGGAAGAATGCAGAAGATGGACCTCTTGTTATGTTTTGAACTTGTGGTGTGCTTTTAAAGATGCACATTCACCAAAAAAGCTCTCCCACAAATACCCTAGTAGTCAAACAGACAATAGAGTTATTGTCTCTTCCCAATCTGTAAGACTAGCACAGCTAGTTCAGTTAGGGAAGTTTTTAATCATACCAACTCTCATTAAGGAGTTCAGTTGAAATTCCACTACAAAGGCTACCCATGATAGAAGTAGCCAAGTGGTGCTCCTTTTGCATTCCACATCTTAGAAAAGTTGCTCAAGTCTCTAATGAGTAATCAAGGATTGAGGTTTCCAGGCTACAAAAATCCTGTTGTGGCAAAAAAGGCAGAAACCTAACACCCAAATCAATACTGTATTACTCTCTTCACAGGCAAGAGCTGCTGGGTCAGGAAAATCATGAAAAATTCATAACGGAGGTGGTCAAGTCATCCATAAGATAGAGAAAATAATGCTATATCTAAAAATCCCCTGAGCAATCGAAGACACTTTATAGATTTCACCACGGATAAGTGCTGGTTTGTTTCATCTATGTCCCTAAATACTGTTCCTATCTTATTTCTGACAGTAAATGAGGATGTCTTGATCTATATTTACTGTCTTTCTTATTTACTTTATTAATTTCTCTATCTCCGTACTCTGCCATTGCAGTAGAGACCCCACGGGATAATTATGAGTCATTGCTTCTAGCAGAACAACAGGGTAACTCATCATGGATGTGTCTTTAAAGTGATTCCTATATGTTGATTCCTCAAAAGGGATAGGTATAATTCTTAGGACTAGGAAATGTTATCAAAAGCCCTGCTCTTCTCTATGGTATCACTCCTCCAAAGGGATAAAGGAAAAAGCCCTACCTCACTTATACATTCTCAAGCATAAAAAAAGCAAGATGTAATCTTAGTTCACAGAACCAGAACCATAAAGGAAGGAAAATACGTGATGAAAAAACTACACTTGGTAATGGCTAGGAAACAAAGATTTCTGCATGATTAGTAAACCTGCCTTGATGTCTTCTTGCTAGTCTCAGAATCAAATTTGTTCTTAACAAAGCAATGGTAAAAAAGTAAGAAGTGGAACAACAAAGGTAGTCATGATATGTATAGCAGAGAAACTGATAAAAGGACTCTAATAACAGCAAAAGATGATAGAATTCCAGCTACAAGCTCCATAAGGTGATATTTGAAAATTCTAAAAAAAAAGCCCAATAAAGGCCTCTGAGAAATCTACAAAAGACACCTTTCCCAACAATGCCCAGAAAGCAGAAGCTCTCCAAGAAGGATGAGCTGAGAGAAAGAACAGTCAATTTCTTCTCTGGATAGTAGTTACACATCTCTGATACAAGACATGACATACGTGGATAAGGAAAACATACAGATTTAAATCTGCCTTGTTGAAATGAGACAAATAATGTCCCAAAGACTCTAAGCTGTTGTGGCGTTAAGAAAATCAGACAAATTAAGATGAAACATACCTGTCAGTACATACCATCCATTTAATGTCCAATACAAGACTATACTCAAGTATCTTGTCTACTCTAGTATTTTTTTATTTTAAATATTTTAAGAAAAAGTTATTCAACTATAACTGTAGTTTCTCCAAATATATTGCCTCTGCAGAGTTACACTTAGGATCATGTGTCTCAGTAACACAGCTTCAAGGAGGCATTTAGGAAGTGAATGTAATAGCCTTACCCTTACAGAATATTGGGGAAATGATGGTGAGATGTAAGTGCCTACATGTAACTCACTCTCTTCACTGAAAGAAAAGGAGTACTTGTGGCACCTTAGAGACTAACAAATTTATTAGAGCATAAGCTTTCGTGAGCTACAGCTCACTTCATCGGATGCATTTAGTGGAAAAAACAGAGGGGAGATTGATATACACACACAGAGAACATGAAACAATGGGTTTATCATACACACTGTAAGGAGAGTGATCACTTAAGATAAGCCATCACCAGCAGCAGGGGGGGGGAAGGAGGAAAACCTTTCATGGTGACAAGCAAGGTAGGCTAATTCCAGCAGTTAACAAGAATATCTGAGGAACAGTGGGGGGTGGGGTGGGGGGGGAGAAATAACATGGAGAAATAGTTTTACTTTGTGTAATGACTCATCCATTCCCAGTCTCTATTCAAGCCTAAATTAATTCTATCCAGTTTGCAAATTAATTCCAATTCAGCAGTCTCTCGTTGGAGTCTGTTTTTGAAGCTTTTTTGTTGAAGGATAGCCACTCTTAGGTCTGTAATCGAGTGACCAGAGAGACTGAAGTGTTCTCCAACTGGTTTTTGAATGTTATAATTCTTGACGTCTGATTTGTGTCCATTCATTCTTTTACGTAGAGACTGTCCAGTTTGACCAATGTACATGGCAGAGGGGCATTGCTGGCACATGATGGCATATATCACATTGGTTGATGCGCAGGTGAACGAGCCTCTGATAGTGTGGCTGATGTGATTAGGCCCTATGATGGTGTCCCCTGAATAGATATGTGGACAGAGTTGGCAATGGGCCCTGACAGCAGGATTGTCTGCTATGTAGACTCCCTCCTCAGGCCCTACGTTACTAGCACTCCCAGCTATCTTCGAGACACCACTGACTTCCTGAGGAAACTACAATCCATTGGAGATCTTCCTAGAAACACCATCCTAGCCACTATGGATGCAGAAGCCCTCTACACCAACATTCCACACAAAGATGGACTACAAGCCGTCAGGAACAGTATCCCCGATAATGTCACGGCTAACCTGGTGGCTGAACTTTGTGACTTTGTCCTCACCCATAACTATTTCACATTTGGGGACAATGTATACCTTCAAATCAGCGGCACTGCGATGGGTACCCGCATGGCCCCACAGTATGCCAACATTTTTATGGCTGACTAAGAACAACGCTTCCTCAGCTCTCCTCTCCTAATGCCCCTACTCTACTTGCACTACATTCATGACATCTTCTTTATCTGGACCCATGGAAAAGAAGCCCTTGAGGAATTCCACCATGATTTCAACAATTTCCATCCCACCATCAACCTCAGCCTCAACCAGTCCACACAAGAGATCCACTTCCTGGACACTACGGTGCTAATAAGCGATGGTCCCATAAACACCACCCTATATCGGAAACCTACTGACCGCTATTCCTACCTACATGCCTCTAGCTTTCATCCAGATCATACCACACGATCCATTGTCTACAGCCAAGCTCTACGATATAACCGCATTTGCTCCAACCCCTCAGACAGAGACAAACACCAACAAGATCTCTATCATGCATTCCTACAACTACAATACCCACCTGCTGAAGTGAAGAAACAGATTGACAGAGCCAGAAGAGTACCCAGAAGTCACCTACTACAGGACAGGCCCAACAAAGAAAATAACAGAACGCCACTAGCCATCACCTTCAGCCCCCAACTAAAACCTCTCCAACGCATCATCAAGGATCTACAACCTAACCTGAAGGACGACCCATCACTGTCACAGATCTTGGGAGACAGGACAGTCCTTGCTTACAGACAGCCCCCCAATCTGAAGCAAATTCTCACCAGCAACCACACACCACACAACAGAACCACTAACCCAGGAACCTATCCTTGCAACAAAGCCCGTTGCCAGCTCTGTCCACATATCTATTCAGGGGATACCATCATAGGGCCTAATCACATCAGCCACACTATCAGAGGCTCGTTCACCTGCGCATCTACCAATGTGATATATGCCATCATGTGCCAGCAATGCCCCTCTGCCATGTACATTGGTCAAACTGGACAGTCTCTACGTAAAAGAATGAATGGACACAAATCAGACGTCAAGAATTATAACATTCAAAAACCAGTTGGAGAACACTTCAGTCTCTCTGGTCACTCGATTACAGACCTAAGAGTGGCTATCCTTCAACAAAAAGCTTCAAAAACAGACTCCAACGAGAGACTGCTGAATTGGAATTAATTTGCAAACTGGATAGAATTAATTTAGGCTTGAATAGAGACTGGGAATGGATGAGTCATTACACAAAGTAAAACTATTTCCCCATGTTATTTCTCCCCCCCCACTCCACCCCCCACTGTTCCTCAGATATTCTTGTTAACTGCTGGAAATAGCCTACCTTGCTTGTCACCATGAAAGGTTTTCCTCCTTTCCCCCCCTGCTACTGGTGATGGCTTATCTTAAGTGATCACTCTCCTTACAGTGTGTATGATAAACCCATTGTTTCATGTTCTCTGTGTGTGTATATCAATCTCCCCTCTGTTTTTTCCACCAAAAGCATCCGATGAAGTGAGCTGTAGCTCACGAAAGCTTATGCTCTAATAAATTTGTTAGTCTCTAAGGTGCCACAAGTACTCCTTTTCTTTTTGCGAATACAGACTAACACGGCTGCTACTGTGAAACCTCTCTTCACTGAGGAAGTGGCCACTAGAAACACCCAGTGGGTAATATTTTCAAAAGCGCCTAAGTGAATTAGGATCCTATGTACTATTTTCAGAAGAGTACAGGCACTTAGCATTGACTTTCAATGAGATTCAGTCCTCTAAATGCCTAATTCACTTTTGAAAATGGAACTTATGGTCTTAAATCACTTAAGCACTTTTGAAAATTTTACCCACTGTCTTAAAATCTGGGTATGGTCATAAAAGAGACTACATAAAATTGTCACATTCTTACTCCAAGATCTGCCCCTTGGATGTAGATTGTCATTTCTGCTTACTTACCTGACAAATCAGAATCTAGTGTTTTTTTATTCCTCTTTGAACTGCAGAGTCAACACAGCTAGGAGAAAGCTATACTATTCTAGTTTATGCATCATCAACACAATTGTCATATACGTTTCAGTTGCCAAATCTTGATTACTGTTGGTGAAGCATGAGCTAAAAATAATGCAAGTTTGACTTTGAGATTCCTGGGTGAGTTTGCAGGGGTAGTAGTTAGAAAAAAACAAAAACAAATAATTAGCAATGCCAGATTTGCTGCATTGCTAAGGTTGCCAACTTTCTACAAACTAGACCTCCCTATACCACCTCTTCCCCTGAGGCCCTGCCCCTCCTCTTCCCTGCAATGTCCCACCCCTGTCCCACCAAGGCCTCGCCTCTGTCTCACCTCTTCCCCCCATACTCAGCCCCTGTTCTGCCTCTTCTCTTGAGGCCTCACTCCCTGCTCTTGCCTTTGCTCCACAACCCCCCATCACTTGCTGCTTTCCCCACTCCCCCTTCCTCCTCGCTTGATCCTCTTCACGTCCATCTTCCCTCACCCCCAGCTGAGCTCCCTCTGCTCTAGGTCTGGAACAGGAGTGGCCGGTGAGGGTTGATGACCCAACACCTTCCCTCTCCCATGGTAACTGGATTTCTGGTGTCCGGTGAGTGCGTCTGACAGGACACTACCAGGTCCCCCTTTTTACCAGACTTTCTGGTCGAAAACCAGACACCTAGCAACCTTGTTGCATTATCATAGAATCATAGAAGATTACGGTTGGAAGAGACCTCAGGAGGTCATCTAGTTCAAACCCCTGCTCAAAGCAGGACCAATCCCCAACTAAATCATCCTAGCCAGGGCTTTGTCAAGCCAGGCCTTAAAAACCTCTAAGGATAGAGATTCCACCACCACCCTAGGTAACCCATTCCAGTGCTTCATCACCCTCCTAGTGAAATAGTGTTTCCTAATATCCAACCTAGACCTTCCCCACTGCAACTATTGCTTCTTGTTCTTATGTTTCCTTACAGATTACCAGAGGCTTTTTCTGTCTTTAATTTCCAATATACATGTACCATGTTTTTATTTAGTGAGTACTTTGTAAAATTTTATGGATTCTGTTTCGCTGGTTATAAAAACATTTATCCCCAACTTACTCTAATTACCTAGATTGTAAGCTCTTTGTCACAGGGGACATCTTTTTGTTCTATGCTGTGTATATAGGACGTGGAAATTTCTAGTATAACTGGTCATTATCAATTGCTGACACATTCAGTTTATATTTTAATGCAAGAAATCAATCTTCACAGTCAGGCAGTATCAATATTTGTGCCTATTGGTTTTTCAACTATTTTCCAGAGGGAAAAAGTTATTCCTTGCAACATAATAACTGCTTAGCCTTCCTGGCATATCAAATTCTTAATGTATTTTCTATCTACAGTTCTCAATGACCTTCCCTAAGGAGTTGAACAGGATGCAGCTATATCTGATTAGGTGTATAAAGTTTTTTGTTTTAACTGAAGCCATTATCCTGGAATGCATTATGGGGTCAGACATAAGATTGTCATTACATTAAGATACAATATATGAGTTCATTTGGGAGGAAATGCCACTGGACATCATAAAATACTCCATGCTTATTTTGATATAATAAAATAATAATGTTTAGCATTTATATAATGCTTTTTATCATCAAAGTGGAATACAAATATTAACTAAGTAGTCTTCACCAGGCTCCTGTGAGATGCCCAATAACTTATGCAATTGACCAGCTTGCTTCTTAGATGTGAAATCAGTAAAAGGCAATTTTGACATGAATGATGTAGAGTCACATTTGAAGTCATATACCATTCTTTCTATAAAATGAATAACAAATACTGTCCCTACATTTTAAATATTTCCCACAGTACCTGAAATAGAGTTTGTCACCAAAAATATTGGAAATCAAGGAACCATAAGAACAAATCTTTATTTGCTGATGTTCTGTCACTTCTTCCTACCATGATTTCGGTTAAGGCATCTCTCACATCTGCCATTTTCAAGAAGAGAGTAATTGCTGACAGACCTTGTTGGTGGATTATGGAAGATAAGAGCTGTAGAACTGTGCAAATTCAGTTCAGTGATTGAACTGAAAAATCAAAGCAAAATAATAATTAAAAAAATAAAATAAAATTCATTTCAGGCCAACCTGAAACAAAAATAATTTTCAAGCAAAGCAAATTTTTAATGTTAAATATATTTAATTTCAACAGAAGTCAATGGGAGGATGTCTAGCACTTGACAGAAGATACTCTATATGCTGCAAGACTAAGCCTATAATTTGGAACTTGTGATATCAGTGCATTTAGCACTTGTATTCTTGGCAAGGCACACACCAGTGCAGTCACCAGAGAAGGTTATCTAAAAATGCAGAGGTGACATCAACCACAAGGATAGTCTAAACTGTTACTGGCAGGATGTGGTGTGACAAATTGCTATATACTTGAACTATTCCCAGTATCCTGGAAAATAATGTGCATCACCAATGTAATGCTGCATGAAATAGACATGTCAACCAATCTTATCACTGATTATAATACTGGATTATAATGTTCCAGTTTCTCATTTACAGAGTCCACTACAAGTGTATTTAATTTTTTCCCCAATGTGTTCTCCAAGTAGAACAGATTACAGTGTAGGATATAGAAATAGCAAGGCAGTGTTTCCTAATGGTTAGGGCAGGGTGTTGGGAGTTAGGACCCTGAACTCTATTCTTGTCTAAAATCATACAATTTATCACTGGCGGAGCCAAGTAATTTTACCATTCTGTGCCTCAGTTAATCCATCTGTAAATGCCTTCAAACTTCACAGTGGTGTTTTGAGGTTTAATTAATAAACTTTAATGAATCAATCTGTGCTCCTTGTTTGAAATGAGATAGTTAACTGTAACAGGGTGGCTGGCCCCTTAATTGCTGGAGGGCAGTAGCCAACTCTGCTTAATAAAGAGGCACACCTGGGCTGGATCAGGTAATTCCCTATAAAAGGAAGCAGATGACTATAATGAAGGGGGAAATTCAGGAAGCTATTGTAGTCCGTAGAGAGTGAGGCAAGGTGCTTGCAGTGAAGATCTTAAGATCAGGGGAGTTGCCCCAGGCAGGGAAGCCTGGGAGAGACTACAAAGTCTCCAGGTAGGAAGGCCTGGGAAGAGGAAGAGAAACTTTGTATTGTGTGGATTCAGGAATGGACTTTGAGTTTTATTTGCAGCCATTTTATATTAATAAACTCAGTCCCCAAAGAGGGGGATTTTGACCAACAAAATGCCTGAAGTGAAGTTCTATTTGAACGATCCAAGAAGGAAAAGTGAGGCAGGCTATCTGTACTGTGACCTGAGACTATGAGGGGGTGCATGGGAGGTGGTTAGCCCTCTACAGTTGCCTCATATCCCAGTTTTACTGAGACAGTCCTAATTTTTCTTGAGACATGTCAGTGTCCTGAGTGACTTCTGAGTCACCTGAAATGTTTAGGTTTTCATTCTGCCAATCAAAATGTTTTGTTTTTTATAATTTACAAGGTGTTTACTCATGACATATTATTATACCAAGTAGAAGGTGCTCTGTTTACCTAGAACAAGCAGTACAGTAGAACAAGTATTTCACGGTGATGAGCAGTATGTGGGGTGAAGAGAAGAGTGGAATGAGTGCAATGCTATCAAAGGTGTTATTTTGCTCAGTGTTTCCTGATACTCTGTGTTCTGAGTGAGTTTGTGTCTATGCTGCAATTAAACATCTGTGGCTGGCCTGTGTCAGCTGACTTGGGCTCGCAGGACTCAGGCTGCAAAACTGCAGTGTAGACATTTGGGGTCAAGCTAGAGCCTGGGTCCCTCTCACCTCATGGGATCCCAGCACCGAGGCTCCAGCCTGTACCCTGGTTCCAGCCTGTGCCCAAACTTCCACAATTTTACAACCCCACAGCCCTGCAGTTACTGCAAAAAATCCTCCACTCTGAAAATTATGGATGCATCACTGTTTGGTAAGAAGTGAGTGGCAGTGACACAAGCACACATTGATTTTTTTTTTTTAAATCTTGTCTCTTGTATGGCTATGTTGCCATGCTATGAAATGTTGCCATAAATGTTTTTGATTATGAAAATATGGTCAGTTTGTAAAATAGTAGGTCTTCTGTCTATCCCTCTTACAACATCTTTGATCCTGCCTTTAACAGTTTCTTAAATATCTTCCTCCACCTCAATTATTTTGTGCATCTTTATCTTTATCTCCAACTCACATTGCCTCCTCAGTTTCACTTACTCCTTGTCTTTTGACTTTTACTTCACACCACCTGCTTCGGCTTCCTCCTAGCTGTTCCTGTGCTCTTGGCCTGGGCCTACCACTGAGCTAGGTCCCTTCAAGCCTAGCAGCTCTCAGGCCCAGTGTAGTGCCTTTTTTTCAATCTGGGGGATTGTCTGCTCTCATGATGGCTGGAACCCATCATGCGAGCAGGTGTGTTTCTAAGATGTTACAGAAAGACAATTACAGTTGGTAAAGTACTGGTAAATCTTATGAACTCTGCTTTCTCAATCTGAGCCATGCACAGGTCTAAAGCATTCAATTCTCACAATATAGCTGCTAACTTGAATTCTGTATTGACATGAATGTAAGTTAACGACCGGCAATGGAATTTAACTATAACTGAGTGCCCCACTTCGCAGCTTCTTTCTACAACACTGTTCAGGTCACAGGCTCTCTGACTTGAGCAGTACAGATACACTTTAAATTATTTGCAAGACTAGCACAGAAGAGCTGCACTATTCTTATTTTAACTTATAAGCATTTATTATTTATTAGCTGTAACAGGGTTATGTGTGGCAGACAATTTTTTTTATATTCTTATATCCCCAGTTCACTGAAACGAATGCTACTTAGTTGTTTTTCCTGCTATGGCACATCGATATAGAAATATGACAACTGCTAAAGAAAAATGTTTGGAGAAGGGGAATAAAGATTTTAATAAAGAAAATCAATTTTAACTTCCAAAAAGATACGGGTAGCCCATATTAAAAAATTATCTATCTATAGAATGATCTTCAAAAGCAGTAGTCTGTATGGAGTATTTTCGATTCAGTGCCCACATACATAGTACATCTTTTAATAAAATACTCCCTGATTTCAGTTGTAAACATTTTACAATTCCAGAAGCAATACAAGAAATTAGTAATGACAATAGTGGCAACCTTCACTGTGCTAGCATACCAGGCACTCATTTAATATAACACCTCTAATAACATACATGTGCTTACAATACTCTAACTTTATAATAGTATGAAGATGCATCTTTCTGGTAAATTGAAAAGGGCTATACACAAAAAGGAATGTATTTTAATGCTGAAAACTTGACACTGCATCTCTGCACTTTTCTTTGCCTTTCTTTGACATTCTTTGGCTTACACAACAGGGTGCCAAACATTTATGATAGCTTACAAATAGAAAAACAATATTGCTTTTAGTTAACAATGTTAGCTAAGAATATATATTGACAACATTTTCACTGCAGATTTCCTGCCAACATAATACAAAGCAAATAGCATTCAATATGTTGGTACACTCAGGGGAATTAAAGAGTTTCAAAAACAAATTTATGGTATTAGGTGCTGAATGCTAAATCTAATGAAAATGCAAATTCAGAAACATCTCCAACACATTCATCATGCAAAGAAATACAGTTTGGCAAAATGATAACATTAAGATTGTTTGACAGAAAAAAATATCTCTGCTTGTTTGGCTTTTGTAAAGCCAGTTTTACCATAAAAATTAAATATTTTTTTCAAAACTCTTCCTACTTTCTCTCTTTTAAGCATTTCTGTCAATATCAGAGATGAGGTAAACCCACATCCCAGATTCGCTCACCCCTGACCATTGGGGGGGAATAATCATTCACAGGTATGCATTTACAGTGATTTTTTTAAAATTCCATTATTAATGATACACAATCACAAGTATCATTGTTCCTGGGAGAGAAAAAGAAGTTGAATATTGCTTCCAAATTAGCATGTTAATAATTTACTACCGATCAGCAGTTTGGTAAATACATATAAATAACTATATAAGATTTACTACAGTAAAAGAACATTGTAGTTGAAATGTCATCACATATCAAAATATACTTACTAATCTGAAGTATATTGACAACACATTAAATGATGTGGAATTAATAGAATTTCAGGGTTTTTTAAAGAAATTAACTAAAACAGGTCAACAAACACTCTGTTAATCTAAACAGAAACGGTTCAATCTTTACCTGCCAAATCTAATTTGTTAGTTATAAATGCCTAGATAATCTTGATATTTATTACCAGTCAACTATACAAGGTGGTTTGAAATGTATATTTAGCATAGCTTGCAAAAAAATAATATTATCTGGGTCACTTTTAAAAAAAAGTCCTTACTTAACATGGACTCATATAAGCAGGTGCCGCTTAAAATATACCTATTAAAGATGATCTGCAAAACGGAAAAATGAACACTCTTTTTGGGTCCACTTTGTTGTTTGTTTTTATTTTTTTTCTGATATAGGATTTGGGTTTTACCTTAATGGGTGGGATTTTTATTTAGTAAAGGATTTAAAATATTTCTTGCAGGATGGATATGGTTTTAGGGTCAAATTCTCAACTCAGGAGAAGTACCACACATGTTTAAGCAGAATTTTCCAAAATTATATAAATATTTCCCCACAAAAAATTATGGTGAGACACAAAAAGAAATTTACAAGCACAAATCTTTGGTGTCTGATAAGCCCATTAATTTGCAAGCACACACTCCCAACACTTCAGGTACAACATGGACATGCGTATTATAAGTATCAATCATGTTGTTTTCCAATAGCCAAAGAGAAAAGCTTATGCTGATGGAAATGGAGTCAGTATAATTCAATTGTTAACATTCACTCTGACTCCCCCATGAATATGCCTTTCCGCTGACTACCAACAGATATTTTTTTCAGTGTGCAATTGGAAAGGATTTTCCTTCTAACCTACACTGCATGTATTGAAAGGAGATAGCAGAAATCAATGTGTCTCTCTCAGAATAATTTAACTAAACAGTTACATTTAGAATTTTCATGTGTATTTATGCATGAGAAATTTCTGGAAAAATATTCTCATGTACATAAAATACCTCTTGATAGGATAATCTTTACCATAGCTAATCTTAAATACATAAAATAAATACATTTCTATTCGTGTCATTAACTGCAAAATAAAGAGAAGTAGGATTCATGTATAATAATCATCTACCTATAGGTAGCTATTGTTCACTTACTGTCATTCCATTTGAAAGGTGGCCAAAAAAAAGATTAACAGAAAAAACAATCCCACTAGGGTACTCAGTTATCAGTTTATAGAAGACAAATGTTTTGAGAGAGATTATTTATATTGTTTATTCAAAGCTATAAAAGCTTTGGAAACATTACCCTTTCAATGGATATAAACCATATTAAACAATGTACACTAGATACAGCAGAAACAAATGCGTGTATGTTAAATCTATAAATCTATAAGTTTCACCCTTATATACATCCTTTAGGGAAAAGAGTAATAAAATACTAATTTCCGCTTTGAAAGATTCGAGTTTTAGGTCCCTGTGTGATATAATCCTTGTTTAGACTAGCATGTTATTTACTAAAAGATGTCCAAACAGAATGATTTGATATTGGAATGTTCATCTCAGAACAACCAGAGCAATGTACGGTGAAATAATTGTCAAGTCAATCTCTAACTTACTCTATATTGCAGAAATAAACTGAACTCTGCTCTAGCTTTTTGACATGTAATTCTGATACTAATGGGTTCAAATCCATTTTTCTTTGCTCTGCCTGCTAACAGGAAGCTTTTTGTGTGTCAGAAATCTACCAGTTGCTGGCTAATGCTTCCCTTAAATAAAAAGTCACTGCCTGCAATAGTAGCAACACTGTCATCAGTTTACAATAATGAGCTACAGTTCATTGTGGTAGCTCTAGTATGAAAATTAGAAGCTTTTATGTAGCTCCTCAGTCTGCAAGAAAATTATAAGAAACATCACCAGCGTTGGTGTGACAGGAGACATTTTCTATTTAAGGATTACAGGCTAGATCCTCAGCTGGTGTAAACTGATACATCTCCACTGTAGTCAATGAAGCTATCGCAATTAACATCAGTTGACAGGTTTCAGAGTAGCAGCCATGTTAGTCTGTATTCGCAAAAAGAAAAGGAGTACTTGTGGCACCTTAGAGACTAACAAATTTATTTGAGCATAAGCTTTCGTGAGCTACAGCTAACTTCATTGGATGCATTAAACATCAGTTGAGGATCTCCTGTTATGTATTTAAACTCAGCACTTTCATTCTGAAGGTCAACACATGAATCTAGTGTTATATTCCTTAACTCCCTGGATCTGAGGGGGAGGAGGGAAAGGACTCCATCAGGAATGATATGGTGTTTACCAGGTAAAATAATGGTATTACCACCGTGTGGGGAAATTAGATGGTTCCATGTTAAGCCATTTTCTATTTTTAAAACTGTTTCATTAAAACACACCACATTACACTTAGTTTTAGTTAAATATTCAGACTGTGGTTACATTATCAGTAAATTCAGATTAATTTAGAGTTGTACAAATAAAAAGTAAAATTGCAGTGGACTTAATATTAATATACGTGATTATAATACGGAACATCAGAGGGCCTGTATACATTTTTGTTTGGTATTTTCTCAAGGAAATAATACATGTCATAGCTCATATTTCAGTTTTCAATATTACATAAACAAGTAAAAAATATTCAATTATATGAAAATGACAATAATGCAGAGTTGTAGGCTTAACGCATTAAGCAATCAAAAGCATGCAAAGTTGGAGACTACCATCCAGGTCAATGTGGCAATGCAACATTCCATAGCAGAAGACCAACTTTGATGTAGTGGATAGACCAAATCTATTCCTCAGTTTTGAATAGATGTATCCAAAGTTTGAAAAGATTTGTACAATGCTTGCTGAACTAGCTGGACACTGATGAATTATTTTTCCCACTTTAACCTGGGTTTAAACGAGTATTTAAGAGCACCCTGTCCTAGTTTTTTCCCAGGAAATTACCAATCCTAGACTCAGTACCTTTGTTTTATACATGATTTCTCAGCTGCTATTTCATGAGTGGTGGTGGGGAGGAAGAGATCTGATCAGTTTTGACTGTAGGAAACATAACAATATATTACCTGTTTCTGAATCTTGGGGTCACTTTCTTATTCCAGATTCCTCCAGTTTCAGTTAATGGTAAAAAAATGGCTGTCTTTTTAATTTATCTTTCTTCCTTTTAAAGCATTTGCAAACGCATAATTAAAAGTTTGATTCCTCCAACATTTTACAAATCTAAACATATGTTTATAATTAAAATACCCAGTACAAAGCATTAGACTGTGTAAGTGAAGAAAGGGATTTTCAAAACCACTCAGCATCGGCCTAATTTTGCTCCCACTGAAGTCAACTGGAGATTTACAATTGACTTCTACAGTAATAGAGTTAAGCCAATGCTGAATGCTTTAAAAAAAAAAAATCACACCCCAATTATATAAAAGCAAACAATAAAAATAACACTTTGAACTTCTATATTGACTTGCAGCTGAGGATCTCAAAAGCACATAGAGTTGCCACTTAACATTGAAAGGGTCCCAGAAATTTCAGGCTTTCAGGTTAGTTATATGGTTGGCAAGCAGCACTACTTGTAGAATATTAATGACTTCTAAATTATCTTTTATGGCTCTTACAATGTGTCATACTTATTACCTACTGTTTGTATTCTAGTAGCACCTATAGACCTCCATGAGACTTAAGGCCCTATTGGACTAGGTAATATACAAACATATAAGACAGTCCCTGCCCTTCAGTGCGTAAGAGACAAAGGGTGGGGACAAAGATTATTATTAATTTGTATTATCATAGCACTTAGAAGCCATAGTCATAGACCAGGACCCCACTGTGCTCAGCACTGTACAAACAGAACAAAAAAATAGTCCCTGCCCCCAAAGAACTTACAACCTATGTACAAGACAAGTGGCAACAGATGGATACAGATAGATACAGGAGTGTAAGGAAACAATGACATATTAATCTCAGCACACGAATAGCCTAACCGTTGTCCAGGTTTTTTTGCAGGCATCACAGAAAAGGAAAGTTCTGAGGAGGACTTTGAAGAACAATAATGAATTTTAAGTTTACAAGAGAGACAAAGAAAGGGTGGGGACAAAACTAAGGGCTTGTCTACACAGTGCTGGCAAAGCACACCAGAGGGTGTAATTTGTCAAGCACTCTATTGCTAACATTACTCCTGGAGAAATTCTGTACCACTGTATGCACACAGAATTCATGTCTGCCACACATTTCTTTGCTTCCCCATAGAAAAATGACTTTCTGATGGGACGCAAAAGGAAGCCACAAGAGTGGCCATACCCCCCTCTCCAACAAAGCGAGCATGTCATTTTGGATCAGCCAGCAGAGAAGTAAATCACTGCAGGGGGCAGGGCTGGGGATGCCCTACCTGGTGCTGGGTCAGATCCACTCCCCCATCTGCCCAACCCCCGTGCATCCATACCCTGACCCTCCACACTGAGCCTCATCTCCCAGCACCCGAACCCCCACCATGCTGAGCCTCGCCCCCTGCATCTGAAGCCTCCCTCCACCAAGCTCCATCCCACCGCACCTGGCTCTTCCTAGATCCATCTAGGACTGGGAATGCCCCAGTCAGTGGCTACTACCATGTGCTGGGCTCAGCTGCTAGTCCCAGCTAGACTGGGGCTGGCACAGGAGCACACTTCCCCTACCCAGAGAAGCCGGGATCAGGGCTGAGTCAGACCCACCCCCTAAAAACCTCCCCCCACTCTGCACCCTCCCCCCATTTCCTGCCCCCATCGCTGCTCAGCTGCAGGGGAGGGTTCACTATACAGGGAGCTGCTCCCCCATCAGCCCAGACCCCATCCTCGCTGAGCCTCAACCTCCTGCACCCAGGACCACCCCACCGAGTCCCCCAAACTCCACCCCACCAAGCCCCACCTCTCCACACCCAGTCCTCCATCCTGAGCCCCTCCACCCTGCATCCAGACCTCCACCCCTGCACCCTGACCACCTCCCATTGAGCCCAACCCCTCCATATCCAGACTCCCCCTGCTGAGCTCCAACTCCTACATCTGGACCTCCCCCATGCTGAGCCACACCCCCTGCACCCAGACCATCCATTGCTGAGCTCTCCACACTTGAGCCCCCACCCTGATGAGCCCCATGCCCATGCATCTGGACCACCTTGATGAGCCCCATGCACTTAGACCCGCACCCCACCAAGTCCCACTCCTTCAGCACCCAGACCCCCCTGCAGAGCCCTATCCCGCCCACACCTAGACCCTCCGCCTGCTGAGCCTGACCATCTTCACCTGGACACAGAGTCCCATTGCCTCTACACACAGAACACCCCACCACCAAGTCCCTGGACATCCAGACCCTCCAGCGCCTGGAACCCCCACTGAGCCACCTGCACCCAGACTGCCTCACACAGAACCCTCTCACCCACACCTGGATCCCCCCCCACAAAGCCCTTTCACACTTGGATCCTGCCAAGTGTGGAATCTGTTCTGGTGCTTGTGCACCTGGCACAAAGGGGCAGGGACCAAGGGTATTTCTGGAATATGTCCAGCCCTTGCACTGTGTCAGGATCGGGTGCAGCCTCACCACCATGTCCATGTCCTGGAGCGGGGGAGACTGCAGGGCAGGCAGTCACCCCCCACCTCAATGCAGCCAGTGACCTGTGTTCCCCACTACTATGCTGGAGCCTCCACATTTATTTATTGACAAATATAATTTGCAGAATTGGTGCAGAATTTTTAATTTTTTGGTGCAGAATTCCCTCAGGATTGTAACATGAACTAGGTACCTTTTAGAGAGCATCAGCAGGGTCTGATCTGTTATGGACCACCACACTGCACAAAAACATCAGCATACTGTGTCATGATGTGCCGCTGTTACATCATGATTTTCTAACATGTCACGACACATGAGTTTGCTCCAAAGTAGTAATGACAACGCTCTATAAATTCTGATATCAGTTACACAAGTGTAAATCTGAAGAAACTCCATTGTAAATCTTGAACAAATCCATTAATCCACTGGAGTAACAGAGCAGAATTTAGCCCATATAACAGAAATGTAGGGCTGGAAGGAATCTCAAGGGCTGTGCAGGAGGTCGGACTAGATGATCAGAATGGTCCCTTCTGACCTTAGTATCTATGAATCTATGAACAGGTCCTCTAATCCATCCCTCTGCACAGAGGCAGGATTAAGTATACCTAAACCATCCCTGACAGATGTTTGTCTACCCTGTTTTTACAAATCTCCAGCAACAGGGATTCCACAACAGCTCTTTGTAACCTGTTCTGGTGCTTAACTGTCCTTATACTTAGAAAGCTTTTCCTAATAGTTAACCTAAATCTCCCTTGCTGCAAAGAAAACCGATCACTTTTTGTCCTATCCTCAGTACAATTGATCACTGTCTTCTTATAACAATCTTTTTCATATTTGAAGATTATGTCCAACCTCAGTCGTCTTTTCATTAAACATGCTAATTCTTTCAACCTTTCTTGGTAGGTCATGTTTTCTAAACCACTCATCATTTTTTGCTGCTCTCTACAATTTATCCACATCTTTCCTAAAGTGTGGTGCCCAAAACTGGACGGAGTATTCCATCTGAGGCCTAACTAACAGGCTTAACCTCTGTTCACCTCAATCCAAAGTATGATCAGATATTATATATTTGAAAATTTCTGAGTCACACAAACGATAGAAGACCACAGATGCAAACTCTGTGGTAAGCCAGTCTGTCAAGAGGAAAAGTTATTGCAAATGTCCATAAGCAGAAACTTGAGAATTCCTGCAAATATATTCCTTGCCTTCCTTGCTGTACATCTTCTGATTCACTGAACCATCCATTCTCACTTCTTAGGATCATCTTATTTTATCAAGTCTAAGAACAGATTCTGAGCTCAGTGTATGGATTTTTTTTAAAAAAGAGAAAAAAATACATAAGAGTTACCCAACCTCAACTGCCATATTTAAATTGGCTGCCCCCAATTTTTTATTGGTGGGATTGGGGATGCTCTGAAGCATTGATTCTTTTATACCTCTCTTTTGCTGATCTCCAGACAGACCTATCAGACATGGAGAGTCCAGTAATTAATGAATGCCTTAAAATTCTTCTCTGGCTGAACCAGAGAAACACCTATCCCTGCATGAAGACACCTATTTGCAGAGCAGCTCAGTAAATCTCCACCCATAAACTCCTAAGATCCCAGCTGCCAACTGAATGAACCCAATAGAAAAGGGGTACATTCCCCCTTCAGGATAAGGAGCAACCTATTTAGCTGCTAGGACTTGGGGCACATAGTTTCCATAGTTAAGTAGACTCCGAGAGCCATTTTGGTTTTATCATGCCCACAAGTGCGTGCATCTTGGACTCATGGCCTGACAGTGTAATCCAGTGCTCAGTGTGTGTTACAATACCACATCCACAAATGCCCATAAAACTTAAATCTAATCCAAACCAACTAAAAATAGGAATACAAATATTTTTACTGTACATTTATTGTCTTTTCTTTTTCAATGTAATTGAGTACAGCCCCAGTAATTGCTCTGCAGAAGGCAATGCCTGAAATTTATTACTTCAAGATCAAGCTTTTTAGTTACATCTCTAATTGCAGAATATTTATTATATTTACTATCACACAATATATACAGTTAGTGACAACCAGTATCCAGAATAACTGATGGGACTGAGACCATCTTCCTCCTTCAGTTCTTCCTACTCTTTCCCAGCAGACACACCATCAACTCATTGCCTCCTATTTCCCCCTCACCACAGCAGAACCCTATGCTTTCTTCTCTCCCATGCTCCCTCAGTGTGGAAGAATACCCTTTTTTTTTTTTTTGCTTTGCTTTCTCTAGTCAGTATACAACCACACCCACACAGTACTCCCTCTGCACTTCAAAAAGCATAGAGCCACACCCCCGACCTCTCCTTCCCTTTCTACCCTCTAGTCTCCAGATAACACCTTCAGGCACTTCTTCTCTCCCACTAATACCTCATTCTCTTACTTAATTTTTCCATGAGAGACAAGGTGGGTGAGGTAATATCTTTTATTGGGCCAAGCTTTTGAGCTCCACCGAGCTCTTCTTCCATGGCAGATAGACAGTTCAGCAGCAGCAAATAGAGTTTGGCCAAGGTGGGTCTCTAGAGTTATTGGCAAGGGCAGAAGTGGTGAGATCCCTATCATGAGCAAGTGCAGGCAGGACATGTTGCTGGAGACTCCCAAGCGATCTGCAGACATATTCAGATTCTGAATGGTCTAATGGCAAATTATGCCCACCAAGCAGAATAGACCACAGCCCCAGCAGGCAGGTTCTCTCTGCTTCTGTTCCAATGCACTCAGACAGTGGGGGGGGGGGGGGAGCAGCAGCCACAGAGAAGCAACAGAGGCACAGTCAACAAATCAATGGTCTCCCACCTGTTGAATACACAAGCCCCTAGTGACTGGAGGCCACATTACAGTTCTACAGTCAGAGTAAACTAACACACACTCCTTAGTCTCCTTCATTGTACACTGAAGGGCAGGGGCATAATTACAATGGTGCAAGTGGTGCAGTCACATCAAGGGCCGTGAAGTTATGGAGGCCCAACTAGTAGTGGCCACCCTGCCTTAGGCATCATGGTACTGACACTACAGTCTACCTATAGGAAAATAGGGCTCTGAAAAGCAGGAACAGGCTATTTCTGGGGTGGAGTGTTCCTGCCCCTGCCAGGGATCCAAGGAGCAGGAAGTGGCCCGCAACCAGGTTGCTGTGGAAATGCTCCTGCCCCCTCATGGGCTCCAAGAAGCAGGAAACATCCCCCAGCCAGGATTCCAAAGAAGCATTCCCACCCCTCCCTGCCCCTAGTACGTATAACAGTGCAGCTGTGGCTCAGGCCCTGAGAGGCTCAGGACTGCTCCTGTTAGCATTGCCAGGGTGCTGCTGCCCAGGGCTTCAGCCACAAAAAGAGAAATCTACCCAGCTCCATGTGGGTACCCAACCTACACCTGCCACTCTGTGCCTGGCCACATGGGGGACAGACTTGGCAGGGGAGGAGTTGCTGGGGGCCATATGGGCTGGAGGTGCAGGGGGATGAGGTGGGGTGAAGACTGTGCGGGGGCCAGGTAGGGAGTGCCAGCTGGGATGGGCTGGGAGGCAAATTGGAGGGGAGAAGCTGGGGGTTGCAAGTGTGTGGGGGGCTGGTGGGATATACCCAGGTCCTGTTGTGGTTGAAATGAGTAGCTCCAGGGGAAGGGTTGCGAGGATCAGGGGCCATTCCCTAGGACAGCCCACGTCCAGGGCAACAATCAAGATATCTCGGATATCTTGATATGTATTGGTATTTGTGTCACTTGTGTTGATGAGGGAGGGGGTGTTAGAGATCAGCCCTTTCCTGATTTCCATCCATTACCATTTCCGTCTTGCAGAAACACCCTTCCTCCTGCCCATGACTCATGACCCCATCGCCACTGTCTCCTTGTGTCCTGGGTCCCAGTGAGGGAGTGAGCCCTGCTTGGGCGGTTGAGACAGTTATATCCCATGTGTTAGTGGCCCATAGAACTCCCTGCCACAGGGCATCACCTGGAGTCCAGGTAGGCTGAATAATGGGGAGTTCCATCCCATGACACAGGAATTGCCCTGTCTACCAGCCAGAGCCCAGTCAGACCAATACCCAGCCTTCAGTCAGTACCAGCTGGTTCAGAGTCAGAGCAAGACACCCATTGGAAAAGGTGCTTCTGTCTTCTGCACCAGTTATTTGGTTGTTATAATAAACATAAGGGTTTATAGCCTTCAAAGGACTTGTCTACAAGGGGAAATTGACTAGGATGGCTATTCCACAATAGGTCCCAGTCTGGACACTATTTTGGAATAAAAATAACTTTATTCCAGAATTAGTGTGCACCCCGCAATAGCTATTTCAGCCAATTTCCACCTGTAGACAAGTCGTTGCACTGTGCACTATTGAATTTCACCCCATTCCTGTCTCTCGAGTCTTCAAGGTCACCCAGTTCTTCCTGTATAATATTCCAGTCTTTCTTTGTATTCATGATGCCTCACAACTTTGTATCATCAGCAAATTTCATTACCACACTCCTATTTTTTATGCCACAGTCATTAACAAAAATATTGAATAAGATTGGTCCCAAGACTTATCCTTGAGGAACAGCACTAATAACCTATCTCCAGTCCAACAGTTCACCTTTATCACAACCCTTGCCCTTTCCCCAACAGCCAGTTCCTTATCCTCTTTACAATTCTTGTACTAATCCCCAGCTGAATGTGCTACATGAGCCATGGCTGAGTCAATGTTGCTGCAGAAGCCTTACTCTTTGAAGTTCTTGACTCTCTAATTTTTTTTAAAAAAAGGAGTACTTGTGGCACGTTAGAGACTAACAAATTTATTTAAGCATAAGCTTTCATGAGCTACAGCTCACTTCATCGGATGCATTCAGTGGAAAATACAGTGGGGAGATTTATATACACAGAGAACATGAAACAATGGGTGTTACCATACACACTGTAACCAGAGTGATCACTTAAGGTGAGCTATTGACAGAGCCAGAGGAGTACCCAGAAGTCACCTACTACAGGACAGGCCCAACAAAGAAAATAACAGAACGCCGCTAGCCATCACCTTCAGCCCCCAACTAAAACCTCTACAACGCATCATCAAGGATCTACAACCTATCCTGAAGGACGACCCATCACTCTCACAGATCTTGGGAGACAGGACAGTCCTTGCTTACAGACAGCCCCCCAACCTGAAGCAAATACTAACCAGCAACCACACACCACACAACAGAACCACTAACCCAGGAACCTATCCTTGCAACAAAGCCCGTTGCCAACTCTGTCCACATATCTATTCAGGGGACGCCATCATAGGGCCTAATCACATCAGCCACAATATCAGAGGCTCGTTCACCTGCACATCTACCAATGTGATATATGCCAGCAATGCCTCTCTGCCATGTACATTGGTCAAACTGGACACAAATTACACAAATTATCAAACTGGACACAAATTATACATATTATGTAAAAGAATAAATGGACACAAATCAGACGTCAAGAATTATAACATTCAAAAACCAGTTGGAGAACACTTCAATCTCTCTGGTCACTCGATTACAGACCTAAAAGTGGCAATACTTCAACAAAAAAACTTCAAAAACAGACTCCAACGAGAGATTGCTGAATTGGAATTAATTTGCAAACTGGATACAATTAACTTAGGCTTGAATAGAGACTGGGAGTGGATGGGTCATTACACAAAGTAAAACTATTTTCCCATGTTTATCCCCCCCGCACCCCACATTGTTCCTCAGACTTTCTTGTCAACTGCTGGAAATGGCCCACCTTGATTATCACTACAATAGGTTCCCCCCGCCCCTGCTCTCCTGCTGGTAATAGCTCACCTTAAGTGATCACTCTGGTTACAGTGTGTATGGTAAGACCCATTGTTTCATGTTCTCTGTGTATATAAATCTCCTCACTGTATTTTCCACTGAATGCATCCGATGAAGTGAGCTGTAGCTCACGAAAGCTTAAGCTCAAATAAATTTGTTAGTCTCTAAGGTGCCACAAGTAGTCCTTTTCTTTTTGCGAATACAGACTAAACACAGCCGCTACTCTGAAATCTGTCTAATTTTTAACTTTGCAATGGTAAGGTTGCATTCTCTCTTTAAGATACAAAAGCTTGATACATTTACCAACCAAAAGGCTAGAAAACAACAATTTTTGTTAAATTTTGTATAAATGTGTAAAAAGAACTTTTCTGTGTGTTGATAGCCTACATATTTTGTTCACGTATTTGTGGATAAGATGG
Source organism: Dermochelys coriacea (assembly GCF_009764565.3). NCBI lineage: Eukaryota > Metazoa > Chordata > Testudines > Dermochelyidae > Dermochelys > Dermochelys coriacea. The sequence continues at coordinate 99,873,051 of NC_050075.1, read as the reverse complement.
ATATGTTCTGATTTTCCAAGATGGTAAAGATAAGCAAAATTTTACATTTCTGATTCAGGATTCCTAACCTATTCCTGCACCGTCTGGGACCTTGCTACACCTTTGCAGGAGGGGAAGGTTTTATATAGAAGGAAGCCTTTTATATCAGAACATTTAATTAATCCAATCATGTTGTGTGTTTAGAGTTTGAGGCTTCAATAATCTTGATACAACATCTCTCTCAACTTGTGAAGGCCCAAACATGATATATAACACATTTAGTATGGCTACACTGCAATCATGGGGTGTGACTGCAGCTCATGTAGACATACCTGAACAAGCTTTTAATCTAGCTATCTTGGGTTTTAGACCACTGAAGCCACAGCAGCCCATGCCTCTATCCAAGATGTACAAGCCCACATCGAACTCTAGGTTAATTCTCATGCAGCTAGCCTATACTGAAGTGCATACTGCCACAGTTTCACTGTCACCAGTATCCAAGCCAGCTACATTAAAGTTAGCTCAGGTATGTCTACACAAGCTGCAATCTCATCCCATGATTTCCATGCAGACATAAAAGCCTGTAGATGACAGATACAAAAACACAATTATTCAGACAGAAAACTTTAAAAAGATGTGGGATCCAAATGCATCCGATGAAGTGAGCTGTAGCTCACGAAAGCTTATGCTCTAATAAATTTGTTAGTCTCTAAGGTGCCACAAGTACTCCTTTTCTTTTTGGGATTCATTCCGTTAGTGTAAAAAACTCTTTCTATAATGTCAGTTACATGATTCTACATTTCTAATGTAAATAATTTTCAACAATAGAAATGAGGCTACACCAAATCTGTGTGGAACACAAGTAATTTTGGGACTAAAATAATGGCACTTGAGAGGTATGCTACATGATATAACAAATAAAAAGTTCTTACACGGAAACAAAACTAAGTGTGTCACATCACTGATATCATGATCATCTTAAACAGCATTGATTTTGTTTACAGCATTTATCATGCATTTTTGACATTCTGAGTGACAGACGACACCATAATAGAAAATTAAACACACCTGGCTATTTAGTTTCCCTTAAGCAAAAACCAGTGTTAAATTTGAAATATAAAGTATGCTTGAAGTAATTACAAAATACTGACACCTAAAATGTTCTTGCAGACACCAGGAATAAAGCATATGAATTTAACACTGTCTTGGCAAGAAAGAATATTTCATTAGGACAGCAGTTGTCTCATTTGAAAGACACTAAGAATGAATATTATCTATATCTAGTATCCTATCTGTATTCATTACTTTTTTAAGGATGATACATGTCATGGCAGCTTTGGATAATTTCACGGAGATGCACACTGTACTGCACTTACCACAGCTTCACATATACCCTCAATCTAGACTAAGTACAACACAAGTATTGATCCAAAATAAAATTATATGTTCTTGAAAGGCTTCCAACTTGGTAATAGAATCATTTACAAATCTAATATTATACATGACCAATATAGGCACAAGTTTCCATAATGGCAAAATTACTTTCTTTGAAGACAACAGTGTGTTCAATTGATTTTTCTTTTTAAAAAATGTTGAGAGAAACACACAAGCTATATTACATAGGCTTTATGTGACTGTACCATTAAATAAATAATCACTTCAGACACTAAAAGTATCATCTAATCCTATGTAGTTTTGACTTTTAACAAAATTGTTTCAATACCCTATATAGAGATCAGCTGAACTATTTAGGAAAAGTTCACAGACCTCTTTCAAATATGATGTGTTTTCTGATATATGGACATGTAATTCAAACCTCCTCCTTAACAAAAGAAATGTACCTATACTATCTTGTGTTATGATCCCATCAGCTCTCACATAGTAAGCAGTCTTAGGGCTGGGTCAGTATTTCTTTCTTTAAACGTGTAAACATCTATTCCAGGTTCTAGGCATCATAAACGTCAAAGCTGACTCTTTTAGATCTACCAGCTGCCTTAGATACTATTGAATATAAGGTACTGTTAACACAGAAGTGAAACAAGATGCACAGGTGGCTCCATTCCTGTGTTTCTTGAGAGGTCTCAGATGTTAGTATTGACTAGTTGCTTACCTGCCTTGAGTGGTCACTTGTGGGGTTCCACACGTTATATTATGTCACATCTTATGTTCAAGATACACAAAGCCTTTAGGAAAGTTAGTGACAAAACAGGGTTTGTGATGCCTACTATACTCAGGTGGAAGATGTCTATGGAAGTGATACACAGTGTATTTGACAGTAGTGTTTCAGTAGACAGAGTTCTTCTGCCAGAGTCATAAATTCTCCACCTTAATGTTAGGGGTCAATGAGCTGAGGGAAGTGGTACCATCTTTCAGATGAGACAAAAAGCCATGGTCCTGAACACATACAGTCATAGAAGATATCATGCACCTTGCACGTAAGATGAGTGTTAATGCCCATGTCACAACCAAATTCCAATTCTAATAACCACAATCTGCCTACTTAAACTTCAGTTAGTGATTATCTTTGAAAAGTCATGGAAGATGTGTGAGATTCCAGAGGACTGGAAAAAAGGCAAATATAGTGCCAATCTATAAAAAGGGAAATAAGGACAACCTGAGGAATTACAGACCAGTCAGCTTATCTTCAGTACCCAGAAAGATAATGGAGCAAATAATTAAGCAATCAATTTGCAGACACCTAGGAGATAATAAGGTGATAAGTAACAGTCAGCATGAATTTGTCAAGAACAAATAATGTCAAACGAACTTAATAGCTTTCTTTGACAGGATAACAAGCTAAGTTCCCTGTAAGCTGTGCTGCCACACAGCAGTCTATTTAGCACCATGCAGGCACTTAGAGAACCCGCCCGGGGACCCATCTACCCTGGCCCCAACTCGCCCTGCGGCCCAGACCTGCCACGGCTGGATCAGGCCTAGGCGCAGCCCCAGGGCACAGCTGGAGCAGCACAGCCCCAGGTGCAGCCCGGGCAGCCCTCCCCTAGCCCAGACTTGCTGGGGCTGGGGGAGGGGTGCCTATCCTGCAGCCCTAGCCCCAGAGCTCCCACAGTGGAGACAGGTGCCTCTCCCACCCAGTCCAGATGCTGCTGCGGGGAGAGAGCACTAGGGGAAGTCCCACCACATGAATTTTGTTGTGCACCAATATGGAGGTGATGTGATGTGTCACATATCAAAATAGGTGATGTGTACACATAACAAATGGAGGTGATGTGTACACATAACAAAATTAATTCCGCACATGGGTGGAAAGAATTAGAGGGAACAACGTAACAAGCTTTCTGGAGAGGGAGGAAGCAGTAGATGTGGTATATCTTGACTTTAGTAAAGCTTTTGATTCGGTCTCACATGACCTTCTCATAAACAAACTAGGAAAATATAACCTACATGGAGATACTATAAGGTGGGTGCATAACTGGGTGGAAAAACCATTCCCAAAGAACAGTATCAGTTGTTCACAGTCAAGCTAGAAGGGAATATCGAGTGGGTCCCACAGGGATCAGTTCTGGGTGCAGTTCTGTTTAATATCTTCATTGATGATTTAGATAATGGCATAGAGAGTACACTTATAAAGTTTGTGGATGATACTAAGCTGGGAGGGGTTGCAAGTGCTTTGGAGAATAGGATTAAAATTCAAAATGATCTGGACAAACTGGAGAAATGGCCTAAAGTAAATAGGGTGAAATTCAAGAAGGAACAATCAGTTGCACAAATACAAAATGGGAAATGACTGCCTAGGAAGAAGTATTGCTGAAAGGGATCTGGGTATCATAATGGATCACAAGCTAAACATAAGTCAACAGTGTAACACTGTTGCAAAAAAAGTGAACAGCATTCTGGGATGTATTAGCAGGAGTATTGTAAGCAAGACACAAGAAGTAATTCTTCCACACTACTCAGCACTGATCAGGCCTCAAATGGAGTATTGTGTCCAGTTCTGGGTACTAGATTTCAGGAAAGATGTGGACAAATTGGAGAAACTCCAGAGAAGAGCAAGAAAAATTATTAAAGGTCTAGAAAACAAGCCTTGTGAGGGAAGATTGAAAAAACTGGGCTTGTTTAGTCTGGGGAAGAGAAGACTGAGGGGGGGACGTGATTTTGGTAAGTAATTGATCTTTAAATATTCAGGGTAAATAGGACTAATCCCCTGAGATGGGATATTAGATGGATGGGATCTGAGTTACCCAGGAAAGAATTTTCTGTAGTATCTGGCTGGTGAATCTTGCCCATATGCTCAGGGTTTAGCTGATTGCCATATTTGGGGTCGGGAAGGAATTTTCCTCCAGGGCAGATTGGAGAGGCCCTGGAGGTTTTTCGCCTTCCTCTGTAGCATGGGTGACTTGAGGGAGGCTTCTCTGTTCCTTGAAGTCTTTAAACCATGATTTGAGGACTTCAATAGCTCAGACATAGGTAAGGTTTTTCGTAGGAGTGGGTGGGTGAGATTCTGTGGCCTGCGCTGTGCAGGAGGTCGGACTAGATGATCAGAATGGTCCCTTCTGACCTTAGTATCTATGAATCTATAACAGTTTTCAAGTACATAAAAGGTTGCTACAAGGAGGAGGGAGAAAAATTGTTCTTCTTAACCTGTGAGGATAGGACAAGAGGCAATGGGCTTAAATTGCAGCAAGGGCAGTTTAGGTTGGACATTAGGAAAAACTGCCAAGATGATTAAGCACTGGAATAAATTGCCTAGGAAGGCTGTGGAATCTCATCATTGGAGATTTTTAAGAGCAGATTAGACAAACACCTGTCCGGGATGGTCTAAATAATATTTAGTCCTGCCTTGAGTACAGGGGACTGGACCAAAAGACCTCTCAAGGTCTCTTCCAGTCCTACGATTCTATGATTTCTAGCTGTAAATAGTTGTGTAATGTTGCTGTATTATGTTAAATGCCCGCTATATTCAAACCTAGAGATAGTTGCATTTCGGAGGAACATTAGTGATCCCTGCGAGTAGGTTAGGTTCTTTAGGATGAAAAGTGCTATATAAAAATAGTGGTGAAGAGCCACAGAATGTAAGAATGTTATCTGTGATTAGTTGAGGTGTGTTTCCTTGAATGACGTAGTAATAGAAGTAAAGGTAATCTTATATTCTAGGCTTATTAAATGTGTCACCACTGCAGCGAGACATTTGGTGAAGATCCTTGGGCTGTTGATAACCCAAACAGCTCGATTCTGTACTGAAAATATGAGGTCCCTGTAGTAGGAAGAGAGTCTGAGACATAAGCTCTTGTATCAGAGGCCTGGTATGAGGCCTGAGCTAAAGTAATGGTCAGAACTTGCTAATATAAAGCAAATCCTTAGGCTTTAAAATCAAAAACAAAATACATTTGATTTTACTCAACCTACTAGATTAATGGGAAGATAAAGACACAGGCCAACATTTTCAAACTGAGATGCCTAACACTAGGCACCTACATTCACATTTAGGCACCTTCATAAAGGGGCTACTTTTCAGACACAATGAGCACCCTAAACTTCTACTAAAGTTGTGATCAGTTAAGTCAATGGGAGCTGTGGGTGTCCAGTATCTCTCAAAATAAGACCACTTATGTAGATGCCTAAATATGTATATAAACACCTAATTTTAGGCACATAAGTTTGAAAATTTTGGCTAGACTTCATAACTTTCACTTACTTCCTACAAGGTGGCAAGCATGTCTCAATACTCTGATATGCTCTGTAACAAGATGGTAATTTCTAGGGCCCTGCATACAACTGCAGGATTCCTTTGTTGAGCCACCATGGGACAGGTGCTAGAACCCTTTAAAAAGTGCAGGGTGATTATTGCTCACTTATGCTGGCAGGTGGATCTTGTTAGCTCCAACCTGGATAGAAGAGGGACTGGAGTATCTCTTTGGAACAAAGGAATCTAAGGGCAGCAACAAAGACAAAGCTTAGACTCAAATTTATGTTTTGTTATTGTTGCTTGAGTTACTAACAACATCAGACTCCAGGAAGGGAGTAAGTTTAAACTATATACAGTTTGTGTATGCTCTTGTTTAAAGCAGATTGGGGATTCTACCTGCTTATATGGCCCTAGGTTGATTGGTTTTTGAACTTCAATAAGAAAATATGTTTATCTGCTTAAATATCTTTAAACCTATTGATAGACAAACACATTTATGTGGATAACACATGAACAAATGCATCTTGGGATGACTAAATAACATCATATTCTAAAGTGAAGGATTTCCTCTAGCAGCTTTATACCGAAAACGGAAGCCAAGAAAATTATGCATTCTTGAGAACTTAATGTAGTTCTTCAATAGCCAATGTGATCTCCTTTTCACCTTCTGAGAAATGCTACTTTGTTCCTTTTGTCACTGAAGTCAGTCTTTTTGGTTACCATTTTTGCTATGAGATGGACAAGTGAGCATCAGATACTGACTGTTCAGATGCACCTTTCCTTCAGTTTACTAGAAATAAAGTACTGATGAAAACAACCATATGTTCTTCCTAAATTCAACTCTTAATTTCATCTGAGTCAAGAGATTGTGTTGCCATTGTTTTGCCCAAATCTCCTGATTGCTGATGAAGGAAAACCCCATTGATGTCCGATGGGCTCGTTGTATTTGCATGTTAATTTCAATAGAGCAGTAGCAACTTCCTAGGCATTAACAGGGAAAATTTCTCATATCTGTCACTCCTTTACAAGACATTACTAACTGGATATTTTAGGGGGGAAATTTCTTGCAAAGGGATTCATTTAAAATTCTCTTTGTAGTTGAGGAGTATTCCTGCTTAGTCCCAGTAATATTGGTTTGATAGAGTAAGTGGTACAAAAATTCATTTTTTCCTAAAGGTAGAACTGACCATGCATTTTCGCCATTCTTAAGACGCGGGTGAGTTTGTTTTCATTTGCTTTCCATCTAAATATACTACATAAAATATATGTTTTCTCAGATTGTTCAGTGAGGGGCTAATACTAGTGAATATTCTAAAGTAAGGAGGAATCAGTTAAGGAGTTCTTTGTATAATGATACTCTTCCAATCTTCAATTTTAAGCTGTTTTTATCTTCTGACAGTATGATAACCAAGTAGTCCTAATATAGTACAAAGGAACTCCAAGAATCAAATTTAACAGATATCAAAGAATTTTGATGTTTAAGATGCATTTTCTTTTTAGCATTAGTGATTTTTCTTCCTGCCAAGGAAAGTCTTAAACTACCCATAAAACTTTGCATGAAATTTAAATATCAATATTTAATTCCCTTTGGCAGTAGATCAATCCAGCATTACCGATCACTTTGAAACTCACCCTCCTGATGTTACATTTCCATTTCTCCAAAATTAATTTGCATAAAGATCTTCTTTTATGTCTACATCTATGTTTTACATTACTGATTTTGTAACAGTAATAGTTATAAGTTTGTATCAAAAAGTCTTCATACACAATTAAGTTCCTTTTTAATTGTTTACTGCTTAAAACTGCACACAAAAACTGGGGAAAAAAATCAATCATGGATATGAATTACTGTAACTAGTTAATGTAAGACAATTTGCTGTTTTGTACAATAAGCTATATAGTATACTATATACTATACACTAGAGATACTAAAACATTTCTAAAAGTCAACAAAAATACTATTTTAGAGCCAAGTTTATGAGTGTAATATAAATTTAAAGCTGTATTTCTTTATCAGCATAGAGTTTGTTAAATTTTCTTGTACTACTTACCTAGCTCTTTAATCTGAATCCCATTGATATTCTGCTGTGTTACTATACATTGTTTATCAGACTGATATTTATACTCCCTAAAGCCACTCTCTGTAATCAAGTTCTTATTTTTAATATATTCAAATATGTTGATGAAACTGCCTAAGCTATTGGTTTTGTTGTGATTGTTTACCAGGTCTATGTGAATATCTCTAATAAACTCTCCAAATTCCATTTTTTTAGCCTTTTAATCCATCAAATGAAGTGCGTGGCTAGGCAATGTAGACAGGTCTCCATACCCACATGTTACTCTATTAATGTAGTTATATGCTTTTCAAGAAATTTGTCATTATTAACAAAACAATGTAAGTCAATATGACAGATCAGAACAAAAGTTAGTGAAAAAAATATTAATGAATATCAGTCCACTGAAGGGGTAAATAAAATATCCCAGAAAAGACAGGGGCAGTTGCAGGCCCATTCTCTGTGTCTTAGGAGAGCCACATGGGAGACAAGTGCAGTTGCACTGTACAGCAATGACTAGGTTCTGGTATGTCCATGAATAGGCACCATTAAAATGATGCACTTGTGCTTCAGCCAGATTTGTAAAGCAAGATTGTGCTAGCCACAGGAGGATTAATAAGGTTATGTGCAAATAATTCAGCAATGAATAAGTTAAGCCAAACTTTGATATAACAGTATGTTTGATGGAATACACTATATAAAATATATTTCAAGTTGGTTATTAAATACTGTTGGATGAAAAAGATAGAGTTCAAATGTGAAACTTTCAGAATTAAACTCCTTAATAGAAAAGGATACACTATCCAATTTACAAAGCTTGTTTAATGAAATGTGCCCTTTCATACACACACCCTTGCGCACACACACACACTTAGCCGTCTTTTAAAATGAAGCTATAGTAGGAATATTAATTTTATAAAGCACTCTGATACTAGTGATTTGAAATAATAATAACGTGAAGAATCCCTTCCTTTGAATGGGGAAGGATAATATAAAAAAGTAAATACAATCAAATGCATACTGACATACAAAGGCACCAGCTCCCCACCACATCTGAGACAATAGTAGCCGCAGAGAGACATTTATGGCTCTCTGATTCAGGGCTAACTAGCTCCAGTATAAATTAGAACAAACGGGGTCTCACTCTAATTTACACTGTTGGCACCATTGGCATCAGGTCTCTGACAACAATGAAGGATTGAGCATACTGAGCTCAAACTACTTTTGATGTGTTTCCTTGTCACCCTATCTTTGGAGGTGGAAAGGCGGCTGGTGTAGGAGAAATAGCTGCGCCAGTGGAGAATTCACACAATGGGAAGTTCTCAGCCTGGAATCTCTGGAAGATTTAAGGACAGCATAACATTGCTTTGGCAGGCCACAGAATCCAGTCCAAATAGTAAAAAACAGTTACTAACCTTTCTATAACTGTTCTTCTTCAAGATGTGTTGGGTTGCTCATGCCCTCCATTCCAATGTAGGTGTGCGTGCCCCACATGTACTGCACTGGAAAGTTTTTCCCTTAGTGGTATCTGTCAGGTTGGCTCTTGTGTTTTGAGTCCAATGTTCCCTCTAATTTTTTCCATCCATATGTGGAATGAATTTTGTTATGTGCACCAAATTATTGAGGTGATGTGCAGATGTGCGCCACCAGTAGAAACAAAAAACCTAGATACAATATATATATATATATATTTTAAGTTACCATAGGGATAATTACTTTAGCCAGGATAGGTTAGGCATTTTAGAACTCACGACTCAAAGAATTATATTTAAGAGTAAGAGAAATAAAAATTATGAAATGCATAGACAAGTCAAAAAACTCAAATGCCAGCACTTTGAAAGAATAAAATTACAGAGAATATATGTGCATTACACAAAGTATCAAGAAGTAACAACAACAATACAAGTACATGTTGGGAGGTGACTATGAAAGACAGAGTGTGTGTGTGTATGTGAGAGAAAGAGAAGCGTGTGTGTGTGTGTGTGTGTGTGTGTGTGTGTGTGTGTGTGTGTGTGAGAGAGAGAGAGTGTTGTCCGTTTAAGTGCATTCAAGCCTGGCACGACTCCCCTATAGACTGCAGCTGCCTTGGGGCATCCTTCAGGTAATCAATATTGCTAACTCTCACGCTAATGGTGCTTTTCCTCAAAGCCCCAGTGTGTATACATGGGTACAGGAGGATGATGTTGAGGAAGAAGTGTGTATATACAGCACCCCCTTGAAGTAGAAGCAGCTTTCTCTCATTCTGAGTTATAGTCAGGGGATTAAAATTTAAAAGTATCTGTATACCCAAAGTGTGGAGTCCTGGCTGACAGCTCGGACATGGAGCTGTGTGCCGAAAGAGAAGTCAGGCCATTACCCCAATCCTGGGCAACATGGATCCATCTCCCATATTGCATTCCTCACTGAGAGAGGCCCTTTTTTTCTTATTCTACAGAGAACCCAGCCCTCTCTCTCCACCAGTGACAGTTCTATGAAGGTTACTGGCATTCTAGTGTTTACACATCAATTTACAGTATTATGATTCTGTATGCACAATGGAAAAAGATAGAAACTCAGGGACTGTTTTAATTAAAGCAAGGAATTTCAGATGATGGCAAAATGCAGCCCAAATGGTGGAGCCTCACTAAAATCCTGAGCACTACTGTTTCTTTTCAGCTCTATGATTTGATGCTGTATGTTGCCCTTTTAAGTAGATCTGCACTCAAAGCAGACACAGTAGCAGCAGCAGCCGCCACCAGCAAGCTCCCTCCATCTCACTCCTGAGTCCTGTCGCATCCCGCCCCCTGCTCTGCAGAGATGGGGTACAGGGGCAAGGGGACACCCTGATATCAGCATCCACCCCCGCTCTGCATAGCAAGCGGGAAGCTCTCAGGAGCAGCTCCCAGGCAGAGGGCAGGAGCAGAAAGGCAGTGGGGGTGGAAGGACACCTGAAGCGCGCGGCACTTCATAGCTTAACAGGTGGTTGCCCAGCCGCGCAATTTAGAGGGAACTTAGCTTGAGTCCTGAGGGTACCCAAGTGGGCTCCCCAGCCCATCTCTGAAGCGTCCGTGACCAGGGACGTTGAAGGTGTGGGACTCGATAAGGGGAAACCTGCACACACCATCTCCAGGTTCAGCCACCACAGGAGGGTGGAAATCACCAATGGTGATAGTGAGACCACCTTGTCCAGAAGGTGTCAGCCTGGTATGTATACCAACGCTAGCCAGGATTGGAAGGGCCTTAGATGTAGCCGTGCGTGTTGCATGACGCAGGTACAAGATGCCATGTGCCCCAGAAGTTTCAAGCAGTTTCTCACTGTGGTGATGGGGTGATTCCTCAGGCTCTGTATGAGTACTGATATAGCTCTGTATCGGCTTTCCAGGAAAAAAGTTCTGACAGGGTTCAAGTCGAGGACAGCCCCTATGAATTCTATTCACTGAACTGGGCATAGACAGTGAGTATAAGAGGCCAGAGGAGGATAAGCCTCTCCAAACTGCTGCCAAAAGGGTGGGAACCCCAGCCATGGCCCTGCCTGCGCTCTGCCCTGAGGCCCTGCTTCCACTTGTCATCTTCCCCCTGAGGCCCTACCCTCACTCTGCCTCTTCCTGTCCTCACCCCACCCAAATGGGGGCCTCCTGGGAGGGGACAAAGAGACACACACGAGTGGTGAAAGGCCAATGGGAGTCTGGGAGACGGGGCAAAGAGGCACAAGTGGCGGGTGGGTGGGCCTGGGAGGAGGGGGCGTAGAGGCATGAATGGTGAAGGGGCTGAGGGAGGGGGCAAAGAGACACAAGCAGCAGGCAGAGGCCTTGGGGAGGAGGCGAAGAGGCACAAATGGCAGGTGAGGGGCCTCGGGGAGGGGGCTGAGCGGGTCCCAGGGCAGAACATGGGTGGGGCTTTGAGAGGAGGAGGCCAAGCAGGCATGGGCCTTGGGGGTGGGGCTACAGTCCAGGTGAGCCCAGCCTCCCCAAATAGAGGAAATCACATGCCATCCATGGAACTGGGGAAAGCGTGGATTTTTGCATATTTATCAACAGCCCCAGGTCCTGGAAAGTTGACTGTATTTGTTTTACATTTGGCTCCAGCTGGTCTCTGGATGAACCTTTGATCAGCTAGTCATCCAGGTAGGGGTATACCTGCACTCCTTGCTTTCTCAGGAAGGCTGCCATGCACTTCGTGAACACCCATGGGGCGGCTGACAGACCAGAAGGTAGTATTATGAAGTGATGTTGTTTGTGGTCTACCACAAATTGTAGGTATCTTCTGTATTCTTGAAAGATAGCAATATGGAAATACAGGTCCTTAAAACTGAGGGCAGTGTATCAGTTCCCAGGATCCAGAGAGGGGATAATCGAGACCAGATTGAGCATGTGGAACTTCAGTTTCTTCATGAATCTTTTGAGGTTTCGCAGATCCAAGATTGGTCTGAGGTTGCCATTGGGATCAGAAAGTAATGGGAGTAGAACCTCCAACCCCTTAGCTTTGTTGGAACCTCTTCCACTGCTCCCACCCATAGAAGCAACTGCACCTCCTGGGTTAGAAATCTCTCATGAGAAGGGTCCCTGAAGAGGGACATGGAGGGAGGGTGGAAAGGAGGGGAACAACTGAACTGAAGGGTGTATCCCACTTCCATCATGTGCAATCCTCATCAATCCATGGTAATGCAGGTCCATGCCCAGTAGAAGTTTGACAAGCAGTCTACAAACATAGGGGAGATAGGATCCAGATACTCTCCTGGTACCCCGTCTTTGGGCACACCCTCAAAAGGCCTGTTTAGACCTTGCCAAGTGTTTTGAGGTGGCAGACTCCTGGGCAGTTGAGGATTCGGATGGAAGCCTCCTCCTCTAGCCTCCGTTCCTCCTCCAGCTATAATCCTGACATTGCTGGTATTGCTGCAGATGATAGAAACAAGCCATTGGTTGAGACTTGAAATGCTTTCTCACAGGGGCTGGCATATGCAGAACCAAGAACTCCAAAGTAGCCCTAGAGTCTTTCAAGCTATGGAGTTTTGAATCAGTTTGCTTTAAGAAGAGCAATTTGCCTTCAAATGGCAGGTTCTGGATTGTCTTCTGGACCTTGAAGGGCAGTCCCAAAGACTGAAGCCACGAACTCTGCCTCATGACTACTGCAGAGGCTACAGAAGGGGCCACTGAGTCAGCCATGTCCAAAGCTGCCTGGAGGGACTCCTTAGCGATTGCCTAGCCTTCTTCCACTAGGACTAAGAATTCACCCCTGGATTCCGAAGGCAAGAGTTTCCTAAACTTTGCCATGGCTGACCAGGAGTTAAAATCGTAACAGCTCAGAAGGGCCTCGTGGTTGGCAATTATTAGCTGGAGGCTGCCTATTGAGTATACCTTTCTGCCGAATAGATAGAGCATTTTTGCATTCTTGGCCTTATGGGATGGCCCTTGTTGCCCCTGTCTCTCCCTCTCATTTGCTACCAAAACAATCAACGAGCCCGGTGGGAGGTGAGTATACGACAACTCATACCGCATGGGGGGAACAAAGTATGTCCTCTCCATCCGCTTAGCAGTGGGCTAGAGGGATGCAGGAGTCTGCCAGAGTGCTTTCATTGGCTCTAGCATGGCATCATTCAAGGGCAAGGCCACCTGCGATGGCCTTGAGGCCACTAATATGTCCACTAGGGCATGGGAGGATTCAGAGATATCTTCTGTTTGTATGCTAAGGTTCTGGGCAATCTTCTGACCCTCAATGGTGATTTGTGGTGTGTCACGTGCAAGGCCTGAAGCAGGTTGATAGAGCACTTTAGTTTTCTCAATATTGAGTGACAATCCTAGGCTTTGGTAAGCTTGTGCAAGAAAATCCAGTATGGACTAAAGATCATTCTCAGGGTGCACAAGGATGACACAAGCATCAGCATACTGAAGATCAGTAATGGACCCCTAAAGACTTTAGACTTCAAGCAGAGAGGTTGAAGATTAAAAAGACACCCATCCATTCTACATTGAATGTCAACTCCGTTGGCGAGGTGATCTTTAACAAGGACGAAAATGACTGCTAAATAGATTGAAAATAGGATTGGGGCAATAACGCATCCTTGCTTAACCCCAGTTTTGATGACAAAAGATTCCGTCTCAAGGCCATTACAGAGAACCGTGGCAGTCATCTGATCATAGAGAAGCCTTAGGATCTTAATAAATTTCAGAGGGCAGCCAATCTGGCCAGCACCTTCCACAAGGCTTCGCGATTGAGAGAGACAAAGGCCTTTGTCACATTGATGAAAGTCATGTACAGGTCCCGATTTTGCTCACGAGACTTTTCAAGGATTTGGTGGGCAACAAAGATCATGTCAGTTGTCCCACGGGATAGTCTAAAACCGCACTGAGATGCCGGCAATATTTCCTCAGCAAGGGGATGTAATCAGTTTTAGAGGATACAGGCACAATGCCTCGATAGTTTCCACACTCCGACTTCTCTCCTTTCTTAAAGAGTGTTACAACGTTAGTGTTTCTCAAGTCTTCTGGAATCTTCTCATTACACCAAATATGAAGAAAAGGTTTGTGGAGCTTCCCTACCAGTTCTTCACCTCCAAACTTGTAGACTTCAGCTGGTAGGCCATCTGACCCTGCTGCCTTGTTGTTTTTAGTTGCATAAGGGGTTGTGTTACTTCTTTGAGGGTAGGCGGGTCAGCAAGAGATTCTCTTTCATGTCATTGAGGTATAGATTCGATAGTGGCATCAGAGACAGTTGACTCACGGTTCAGGAGTAACTCAAAATGCACCTTCTATCTGGCTTTGATGGCTTCGCTGTCCTTAAAATATGCTGACCGTCTTGGGCTCAGAGTGGTGTGGGTCCATGGGAGCATGGACCATAAATGGCCCTTATTGCCTGAAAGAAACTCCTCATGTCATGTTTATCAGCATAAATCTCAATCTTCTTGGTCTTTTCTCGCCACCACTTATTTTTGATGTCACAGATTTTCTTTTGCACTTCAGCTTCTATGACTCTTTCTTCTGCTAGTGTGATATGACATTTTGCCACATGCGATCAGCTTTTCTTTTCTGGTCAAGCAGGCCCTGAATCTCAGCATCGTTCTTATCAAACCAATCTTGGTGATGGCGAGTGACATAGCCAATGGACTCAGCACATGCCGAGAGAATGGCAGTCTTTAATCCCTTCCAGAAATTTTCTTTATCATCATCTGCTGTAAGCATAACATCAAACTTCTCTTAAAGACACTGCTGAAGTTTCTCCCAAGTCACTATATCTTAAAGGGACTTGATGTTGAATTTCTTTTGTACTGATTTTGCCTGCTTGCATTGCCTAGAGACGATCTGGAAATTCATGATTAATCTAACAAGGTGATGGTCTGTCCAACTGTCAACAGTTCCATGCATGGCCCTCGTGATGTGGACATCCTTCCAATCTCGAGCTCTAACAATAACATAGTCAAGAAGGTGCCAATGCCTGGAGTAAGGGAGTCTCCAGGTGGTCTTATACTTCTCACTATGTCTAAAAAGGGTGTTTGTGATGATCAGGCCATGTTCTACGCATTTGCTTAGGTGGAGGATGATGTTGGATTTGGCCTTTCCTACTCCTTCTTTTCCAATAGTACCATTCGAGAGATCTGACTCCTGCCCGACTCTAGCGTTAAAATCTCTGAGGAGAATGATCTTGTCCTCCTTGGGAACATTGGTCAAGACTCTGTCAAGATCTGTATAGAATTGTTCCTTGATATCCTCGATAGAATCAAGCACTGGGGCATACACACTGTAAACAGCAGCATCACCTCCCAGGTGGTCTAGTGGTTAGGATTCGGTGCTTTCACTGCCATAGCCCAGGTTCGATTCCTGGTCAGGGAACAGAGCTCTTCAATTTTAAGGCAACTATCATATGGGTCACTCACCAGCATCAGTTTGTGGCATGCCGTACACAGTTTGACCCCCTGGGACAGAGGAATATCCCAATAGTCATGGCAGGCTAGCCCTGCAAGGCGAGGAACACTACTTAACTATGCTAACTTAATTCTAATTGTAACTATTTACAATTTATTTTACTGAGAAGCAACCCTTGTGAAACGCACTGAGATAAGCAATGTTCCAGCAACCATCACAGGCAACAAGAAGGAACTGACGGGGCAGCCCTATATACTGTACCATGAGGGCACAACTCCAGGGCCCCCATAGTTGAACCAATGGTTACCATTGAGGGAAAAACTTTCCAACATTGGTGCACACAGTGTACTGTATTGTAAGTGTAATCATTGCATGATTATAATCCTTATGCATAACATATCAGTTTCTTTTTGTACTTTCCAATATTGGTGTTAATTGAATTCACTTCAGCAAACGTGTAAAGAAATTCACTACTCAGATCTTACCACTGATAGAGGACTATCTGATCTAGGAGTCTGAAACCATACACTGAAGACCAAAAGGTCAAATTCTAGATCGTATAGATGTTTGCTGCCTTTGCACATGCCAGTTCTTTATTCACATAAATATAACCTTTTAACTATTCTTTTTCATTATTCTTGGTTAAAAAAGAATAAAATCAAGACAACAAAACAACATAATGACATAAAACAAATAGGTTTCAGAGTAGCAGCCGTGTTAGTCTGTATTCGCAAAAAGAAAAGGAGTACTTGTGGCACCTTAGAGACTAACAAATTTATTAGAGCATAAGCTTTCGTGAGCTACAGCTCACTTCATCGGATGCATTGAGCTATAGCTCACGAAAGCTTATGCTCTAATAAATTTGTTAGTCTCTAAGGTGCCACAAGTACTCCTTTTCTTTTTTCATAAAACAAATAATGTACAATATCAAAGTTGCGAGGAGAAAATAAAGCTTATTACATAACCTTCAAGTAAAACAAAATATTGAAATCTCAGAAATATTAACAAGCCAATAAAATATACTTATCATAAAAATATACCAAGAATAATTAGGGCTAGTGCTCTGACTGCCAGGAAAGAGATCTGTGTTCAATTTTCTTTCCCAGGGCTCGGAGGAATCAGCCCTGTCACATGGCCATCACACAACATATATATAATGGGAGGAAAGAAGCAACAGTTTTGAAAGAGACCTATGGGTGATAGGTTTCAGAGTAGCAGCCGTGTTAGTCTGTATTCGCAAAAAGAAAAGGAGTACTTGTGGCACCTTAGAGACTAACATGTTTCCATAGTGATGTAGCAGGAAAAGGCAACCATTGCAATTTTGGGCTGTATATTCTGAGGCATCAAGGAACAGGCAGTCTACAGTCCTTTCTCTAGATAGTGGAAATATCATCATACTTGGAATACTGCATTCAGCTCTGGGCTCCACATTACCAGAGACATACTGAGGAAGTCCAAAGAAGAGGGATAAAAAATCCAGAGAGCTGGAAGGACTCACTTATGATGAAAAACCAAGGCTCCAAACCAGAAAAATACTTAAACAAATACACAAGTGTTTTACTAAATAGGGGCCTAAAATAACTAAACATGTATTGGTAGGTTGAGACACAAGTAATGAGGAATGTATTAACAGTCTACAGAAATCTGAATGTAAACACCAAGGATAAAGAGGAATTATTATATAGAAGTTTTGCTAAGAATTATGGGATTAAGTTAAGCAAAGATGTATTTAGGCTGAATAACAGGGGACACCTCTTGTTGGAGAGATCAGAAGCTATGGAATGTCTCTAGACATTAATGGTAGAATCCCCATCACTTGAGATATTTTAAATAGGATGTACAAAAAAAATAAAAAATGTACTCCAGGGAACAATCCTACATTGACAGTGAGATGGACTGATAACCTAATAGATCTCTCTTTTCCATCTCTTACTTCTATGATTCCATTCACCATCCTCAGTATTACAAATGTAGGGGGAAAAGCAGCATACTGTTAAAACTAAATTATTGTCTGATGCTAGAGCAGAAGAAACAAAACAAAAAAGTATATAGGTTCCTAATGCTTGTATGGCTGTTGTCTTTCTACCATGGTATCTTATTACTTTAACTCTCTTTCAGATTGTTTTACCTTTTTAAATCACTTGTCCCTGTTATGTGTCAATGAGCAGTAGTTTGGTGCAACAGGAGAAAAACAGGATTGATGAATTGTGAGAAATAGTCAGATAATGAAAGATTGTGTCTTGTTTTCTCATGATGCAATTCATTTCTTTGTGAACAGGGACTTTACATAGGACATGATATCAGACAAGTCTGAAGAGGTTCTAATAACAAGCAAACAAAGAGCCAGAAAAAATAATGTCTAGTGAACAGACTTTCAAGTCCAAGTAAACTAAGTGATTCAAATCAAGGATTTAAAGAACCTTAAAATAAAGAAGACTAACCTTAAATGGTCCAGACACTCCATCAGATTTCCTCCCTAACTGGCTGAAACCTGATCAACATTATTTAAATATCTAGATTTCCTTTCCTCTCACACCTTCTTTCCACTGAATCAGTAATAAATGTAATGTCATATAATAATATTTAATGCTAGTACTAAACTGAGAATTACTTTTAGACAGAAGTATTGGGATGCTTACTTTCCATAGATTTTTACAAATATATTGTTTAAAAAAGTAGGTTGTGTGTTCTATGATACACTGAACCATATGTTCTTTAATAAAACAAAAGAAAATAATCAAAAAGCCCAAAACCAGGTTATACAGCATGTTTGATGTACCAATTTTTAAACATTCATTTAATATAGCTGGGCTTCAAAAACTAATACTGTTTATGTCCCCTAGTACGAAGCCCTAAATAAGGTTCCAGACTAGATTACATTCATGCAGGTCTCATTTTAACGGAAATTGGAAAGATGAAACAAAGATTATAGGAAGACACATTATAAAAACAGACCTCACAAGTCAAACTTAATAGTGAAACCATTCTCTTTCATGTAGACAACTGTGAAAACAAATATCCTGTAAGCTCTAGATATATATATTGTATCTTTCCACCAGATCTCTCTGCCTCCTTGAGACAGATTCCCATTCATCTCATGACTATATAATTTGATCATAGTTGACTAAGGCACAGCAGGGAGAAAGGGCTGATAAAGTATGAGGCTCCAGGAAGTCAGATAAACAATTTCATGATTTCTAGTTGTAACAAGGATGGGATAGTGGTGGATATAAAGATATTATCCCAGTAAGAATACAAATATCAAGCTTGTGCAAATGTTTTCCTTCTCTGACTAAATAAACTACTTTCCATTAACTGAAAATTACACTGATTATGATAAATTCCTTGAGACAGAATGTCAGGATAAAACACAAAGAATGGCACATGACAAGTGGAATGAAAGCTTTGCAGATTTGTCAATATGAAAGTTGGTATATTTTTTTTAATTTAACACAACTGATAAAGTGAAGATTAAGAAGTTAGTTTTTTGTACTAACACTTTTAATGAAAAAGAACATTTCTATCTTTCTAACATCTAACTTATTTCATACTTAGAGACCAGCTCATTTTTCTCTGTGGCTCATTCCCACATAATACTTTCCACTTTCTAAAAGATGCTAAAACAATATCTATTTGTAACTCTACCTTGCTGTCCCAACTGTGCTGACTGCTGGCTTGAGTCCCAGTAGTTGAATGGTTATAATTATGTTCATTCTGTTTTGGATTCTTTTTCAAGTACTATGCAAGCATTGTTTGCTTTGTATTTATGTTAACAAAATAATATTGTGATAGGTGTTTGGAGGGCCAGGTGGCCTAGTGGTTAGTGCACCTGACCTCCAACCTCTTGTCTTGCTGTCAGAGGGGTCAGAAACAATGGCTGGCTCCTGTCCCCAAGCCAACAGTGTTTGGGCCTCTCACTGTGTCTGGGCCTTTGCCCTTAAGTGAGGCATGGTAGGGGAACCCAGGCCCTCCTCTCCACTGGGCCTAAATTTGCCATCCTGGGCTACTTCCTACATATGTGCTCCTTCAGTTTGTGGGTATGGCCCCTATAGTTAGGGCCCTACCAAATTCACAGCCATAAAAAATGTGTCATAGACTCTGACATCAGCCCTCCCCCATGAAATCTAGCTATTGGAGGGGAGGGAGAGAGGCAGGGCTGGGGGTGCCCCAGCTGGGGGCTCCTACTATGCACTGGGCTCCAGCTGATAGCCCTGGCCAGGCTGGGAAGGGACAGGACTTCCTCTTCCCCTGCACAGCTGCTCTTGTGGGGAGATCAGACCCACCTCTGGGTACTTCCCCTGGCCGTAGGAAGTTCTGCAACCGCACTGCAGAAGTGAGAGTGTCCCTGAAGTCAGGGAGGTACCCAGAGGTGGGTCTGAACTCCCCCTGCTCCAAGAGTACCCATGCAGGGGAAGATGAAGTCCTGTCCCTCCCCACAACCCGGCCGGGACTAGCAGCTAGGAGCCCCTGGCTGGGATACTCCCAGCAGCACAGGGCAGATCAGACCCACTTCCCCATCTGGGAACTTCTCCCAGCTGCAGGAAGGCAGTGCAGAAGCAAGGGTGACCATCCTGCAACCCCCTTACAATTTTTGACACCCCCCACATGATCCCATTTTCGATCAGGACCCCCATGGTTACAACACAGTGAAATTTCAAATGTAAACATCTTAAAACGTGAAATTGACCAAAATGAACAGTGAATTTGGTGGGGCCTAACTAAATAGTCAATAGCATCACAAACAAAGTCAAAATGAGCAGGACCGTCTAAGACAAGCTGTTTCTCAAACTGGGTGATGGTTGGAGAAGGCACTGCTTATGGACCTTACTCACTGTCTTGTCCCCTCTCAGGCCCAATTTCTGACTGGCTTCCTGAAGAAGGATTCTTCTCTTTTACAGTCTGTTCGCTACTCCTTGCCCGGGCTCCTGAATTCTTTTTAACCTGCTCCTCATGCTGGAGTGGGCTGAGCAGGCCTCGGGGACGGGGGGGGGGGGGGGCACTACCTGAGCCCAATATTGCCTTTTAACCCCTGCAGGCCCACTCTGGGGTTTGCATAAACAATCACAAACATATACTAGTTATTACTGTACTGTGGCAATTTTTATACTCTGGCTAATGTATTGGTATCTTTCTCCAACTTAAGTAGTTGAAAAGCAAATGGCGACATCTCCTTTTCTCCATTCAGGATTCAAAAGAAAATCATATATTTCTTAGGTTTCAGAGTAGCAGTCATGTTAGTCTGTATCCACAAAAAGAAAATTTCCAGTTTGCAAATTAAATTCCAATTCAGCAGTCTCTCATTGGGGTCTGTTTTTGAAGTTTTTTTGTTGAAGAATTGCCACTTTTAGGTCTGTAATCAAGTGACCAAAGAGACTGAAGTGTTCTCCGATTGGTTTTTGAACGTTCTAATTCTTAACGTTTGATTTGTGTCCATTTATTCTTTTATGTGGAGACGGTCCAGTTTGACCAATGAACATGGCAGAGGGGCATTGCTGGTACAAGATGGTATATATCACATTGGTATATATGCAGGTGAACGAGCCTCTGATAGTGTGGCTGATGTGATTAGGCCTTATGATGATATCCCCTGAATAGATATGTGGACACATTTGGCAACGGGCTTTGTTGCAAGGATAGGTTCCTGGGTTAGTGGTTCTGTTGTGTGGCGTGTGGTTGCTGATGAGTATTTGCTTCAGGTTGTGGAGCTGTCTGGAAGCAAGGATTGATGGCCATTGATTGATGGCTCGCGGCGTTCTGTTATTTTCTTTGTTGGGCCTGTCCTGTAGAAGGTAACTTCTTGGTACTATTCTGGCTCTGTCAATCTGTTTCTTCACTTCAGCAGGTGGGTATTGTAGTTGTAAGAACGCTTGATAGAGATCTTGTAGGTGTTTGTCTTTGTCTCCCCTCATGTCACTAGCCATCACCTTCAGCCCCCAATTAAAACCTCTCCAATGCAGCATCAAGGATCTACAACCTATCCTGAAGGACGACCCATCACTCTCACAGATCTTGGGAGACGGGCCAGTCCTTGCTTACAGACATCCCTTAAAAGTGGCAATTCTTCAACAAAAAAACTTCAAAAACAGACTCCAACAAGAAACAGCTGAATTGGAATTAATTTGCTGAATTGGAATTAATCTGGATACAATTAACTTAGGCTTGAATAAAGACTGGGAGTGGATGGGTCATTACACAAAGTATAATTATTTCCCCCCCCTTCCCCACCCCCTGTTCCTCAGACATTCTTGTCAACAGCTGGAAATGGCCCACCTTGATTATCACTACAAAAGGTTTTTCCCCCCCCTCTCCTGCTGGTAATAGCTCACCTTACCTGATCACTCTCATGACAGTGTGCATGGTAACACCCATTGTTTCATGTTCTCTGTGTATATAAATCTCCCCACTGTATTTTCCACTGAAAGTATCCAATGAAGTGAGCTGTAGCTCATGAAAGTTTATGCTCAAATACATTTATTGGTCTCTAAGGTGCCACAAATACTCCATATATTTCATAGCGTATAGTCACTAACTACCCTGGAAGGATTTATTTTTTGGTTTAATTTTAAATAAGAAAATACCTTTTATTCTCCAATAAAGTTATTGTGAACGAATCATACTATTTAATTTGAACTTACCTGTGACTCTTTCACATTTTCAACAGTGAAGTTGAACCAGACTCGAAAGCGTGGATTACAGGTATCCGGCCTAATGAACAGGTCATACTCAAACTCTGTGATGTGATCCACACGTCCCAGGTTACCTACCAGAGGATTATGAAATGCAGCAGTTTAACAAATGGCTGATTATCCCTAGCCCAACAACTACATAGAATGGAATTTTGAAATGCGTGACTATGACTAGCTAAAACCAGTCACATGATTATAAGCTTAATTAGCACTATAACACAGTTCAGAACTTTTTTCAAGTAAATGTCTTTATTAAACTCATGAAGAAAAATACACAAATAGGCCAACCACATTTAAATAAGTCAATACAGGAAAAAAACACCAATAAGGACTTTTATAATTCACTTCTAATTACTTTTTGTCCTCTCTGACCTTTGATTCTGTGAATATTGTCCCATTATCCTTTCTGCTACTCAAAATCCCCCCTTTTCTCATATGATCTCTTTGCCACTCCCACCCCCTGCTTATAGGGATTTCTTTCTTCCCTGTGCTGGTTATGTTTAGGAATACCTACTTAAAAACAGTGCCAAAAATTCTATTGCTCCCCCTATGGCTGATTTTCAGGACTTCCCTGTTTTCCTACAGATGCTCAAGATCCTCTCTCCTAAAACATGAGGCTATGCGGTTTAGCTTGGGCCCCTCCTGGTTAGTTTTGTGACATAATATTGAAAAATACAGTCAGAAACTACTTTGCTCCCTCTGGCACTTTTCAGTACAAAATGAAAGCAAGCAACAAATCAGGCTATAGTGGAAAAAGGAGTGGAGTTCAGTGCTGGAGAAACTTGGAAAAGTGCTTTTAAATGGTTAAACTGGCTTTTTTCCTTTGAAGTGATGCAGTGAGTTTCAAAGACAGATGACTTGTCTGTCTACCTAATTTATACCCTACAAAATGAAAGGTATTACATTTTTCCTGCTCACACTCATCTAATCAAATTTTGTATTTAATAAAATAACCCCACACCTTTGCTCTCAAAGCTAATGTAAAATGTTAATTATGAAAGTATTATTACATGTTTGGATCTATTATTTTATTAATTCAGCTATAGTTTCAGATATTTGCAGCAAGATTACCAAATCCTTATTCACATAGAGTAGAAACTTCCTCTTCAGGTAGTCCCATTTAAGGCAGTGGGATGACTTGTGGAGTAAAGTGTGCTTAACATTAGTAATGGTATTAAAATTTGGCTTACAGTTTGTTTTTGGGGGAGGGGATAATTTGTATTTTGGAAACCAACAGCTATTTCAGCTGTGTATTTCATCGATGTACTATGAGATACAGCATGGCCAGAGGGCAGCAGGAGACTGTTAGAAGGGAGCCTTATTCCCTGTAGAGGGAAGAAAGTTTGCTACAGATTAATTAAAGCACCTGAAGCCAATTAAAGCACCTGAAGCCAGTCACCTGATAAAATCCCCCTGCTTCAATCAGACAAGGGAAGGAGTTGAAGCAGAGTGGATTGGTGTTAGAGCAGAGGAGAGTTTGGAGAAGTGCTGTGGTGGGCTAAGATGACCAAGACCCTAGGTAAAGGGACATCTGGTTTGTGCAGAGGGAGGGCAGGAAGTTCCACAAGCTGAAGGGCAGGAGAGGGAAGTAGCCCAGGGGAAGGAACCGCTAGTTCAAGCGGTTTACTGCTATCCCTAGAGCCCCTAGGCTGGGACCTGGAGTAGAGGGTGGGCCTGGATCCCTCCCTCTCCACTCCCCTCCTCTAGGACACTAATGGGGCAGTTAATACCCCAGTTAAGGGGTGAAAAATGGTGCCCTGAACCTCCCCAAGAAGAGAAAACATAAGACCCATCAAAGTAGTGCTGGCAATTTGCCATAATTTATAGACCCTTCTGCATAATCTTGAGTTGTTGCTGACTTCAATTGCACAATGAACACTTTTTATTTTCCGTATCTGGAAACTTTCTCCCTTTCCTGCCTTGCCCAATCCAGAATTTTCACACCAATATTATCTTAGCTGAATCTCATTTTAGAGATTAGCCTAAATGATACATCCTAAATATAAAGAGTTTGGAAAATATTCAACTATGAGATCTGACAAATACAAATGTAATCAATGTAACTTTTGGTTAACTCCCTTCCCCAGCCCTTGTCTGTATGCTGTCTTCCCTAGGCCCTGATTCTGCCACTATTACTCATGTTGAGTAGTAATGTCACTGGAACTATTCATGGAGTAAGCCACTACTGACTGTTAGGGCTGCAAAATTATGGCCCTATATTGTAAATTCTTCAATACAAGAAGGCAAAGTCCTTTCATTTGCCTTAAGTCACAATGCATATTTGTCACTATAGAAATGGTGAGAATAATCTGCATTTGTTTCATGTATGTAACTCCCAGTAGTATCAATGGTGATGGTTTGGAATGAATGATCTGCAGCATGGATTGGAGAAGAGAATTTCTGCTGCATTGATTTTAAAAAACAAAAGGTACAGCAGCTAGTGAATTCTGTAGCAGAAATCCAAAGATCATAAAAATGAATTGTACTGTATGATGTAGATTAGGAACACAAGAGATTACTGAGAGAACAAATATTCTATATAAATCAAAATATTCAAATGATACCTTGATTTCTGACCTATTGCATATTTCAGTTTCCATTTCAACATTAGATTGCTAATTAGTCTGAACTCAAAGTGCCAGACCCTCAGCCCATATGTTTCCATGCAATAGTCAGAGCAGAGATACTGTAAAGATCCCTAGTGTTAAGGAAATCCCTGCTAGTGCAAAATGGGTGTGATGGGACCATTACAAACCAATGTAATCTAGAGCAGTGGCTCTCAGCCAGGGGTCTGGAGGCCCCTGGGGAGCTGCGAGCAATTTTCAGGGGGTCCGCCACGCAGGGCTGGCATTAGATTTGTTGGGGCTAATGGAAGAAAGCTGAAGTGTCACTGCATGGGACTGAAGCCCTGTGAGCCAAGCCTCACCACCTGGGGCTGAAGCCAAAGCCTGAGCAACTTAGCTTTGCAGGGTCCCCTGTGGCGTGGGCCCCTGGGCAACTGCCCTGCTTGCTATCCCTTAATGCTGGCCCTGGCTCTTCTATGCAGAAAAACAGTAGTTGTGGGGTGTGGAGTTTTCATAGCATGTTGGGGGACCTCAGAAAGAAAAAGCTCAAGAACCCCTGAACTAGAGCAATCTATCTACCTAGACATTACTAATTTATACTCCTGGGGGAATTTTACACCACTGTGCATGTGTATGGACATAGGCACAGAATTTATGTCCCCTGCAGATTTCTTTGCTTCCCTGCGGAAAAATGACTTTCTGATGGGGAAGCAAAGGGAAGCCACAAGAGCAGTCATGCGACCCTCCCCAGCAGTATGTTTCTGGTGCCCAGGGCAGCTGGCAGAGACATAAATCACTGTGGGGCAGGAGTCAGGACCGGGAAAGACCCAGATGGTGGCTCCTATCCTGCACCAGACTCAGTTGCTAGTTCCATCTGGGTTGGGGAGGATGGTACTTCCTCTTCCCCTGCATGGCATCCGTAGCTGGGCCAGACCCATCACCAGATTTCTCCCATGGCTGCAGGAAGCTCTGAAAACTTCCCTTCTCCCCCTCCCCCCTCGCTTCCTGCACCCATCACTCGTCAGCTACAGGGAACGGGTCCCTGTACAGAGAGCTGCTCCCACATCTGCCCAACCCCTGTGCATCAGAGCCCCCCAGCACTAAGAACCCTCAGATCCTGCCTTGCTGCGCCTGTCTGCCCATCCCACACCTGATGCACCTGACATGGAGGGGCAGGGCCCTGGGGTGTTTCTGGGGCAGGCCCAGTTCTTGTGCTGTATCAGGGTTGGATGTAGTCTCATCACTGAGTCTGTGTCCTGGGGGGAGGGAGGACAGCTGCACAGTGATCTCCCATCTCTGTGAAGCCAGTGGCCTGTGCTCCACAATGCTATGCTGGACCTTCCACATTTATTTGTCAAATAAAATGTGCAGAATTTTAAAATATTTTGAGCAGAATTTTATTTTTTTTTTTTTGGTACAGAATGCCCTCAGGAGTAACTAATGCACTCATCAGCATCATAGCTAGCTACCACAGATCTCTTAGCAATTTAGAAAAGGAGTACTTGTGGCACCTTAGAGACTAACAAATTTATTTGAGCATAAGCTTTCGTGAGCTACAGTTCACTTCATCGGATGCATGCCTACAGTTCACTTCATCTGATGAAGTGAACTGTAGCTCATGAAAGCTTATGCTCAAATAAATTTGTTAGTCTCTAAGGTGCCACAAGTACTCCTTTTCTTTTTGCGGATACAGACTAACACGGCTGCTACTCTGAAACCTTAGCAATTTAATCACTTGTTTACTCTATCCTGAGGTCTCTTCCAAGATTACTGCTTTCCAAGTTTCTCAATCTCACTGAATATTTGTGTGGAAGATTATTTTCCCACAGAAGTTTTCATTTCATTTTTTTCTCTAGCATAGGTTCCTTTGTATTATTTCTCTATTAGTTCTCACAGGTATCTGCAACTCCTTCCAGTTCAGTATTTGTACATTTCATTAACATGCTATTTCTTCCAGATATTAAATAAGGCAGTACTCAACACCATATACTTTTATTAACCTACTCAACATGTTTCCCACACGCAGAAGGCTGACGCTTGTAGCCACTGTATCCTTTGCTTACACTGTATCATCTTGATTTCAACCCACATGACAGTGGAAGTTTTTGTTAAAAATAAAAAAGGGTTAGAATTGCACAAGCATAAAAAAATACTTCCACACATTATGAGAGAGTTTCTAGTGTTCAGTGAATGTCACTAAAAATGCTTCTTGTCATCAAAGAGAAAGGACTTGAGCAACTACTACACCAAACTCATAGTAAAAGTTAAGAATGTTACAGTGCTGCCTTCATATTGCTGAAGTCAAGGGATTACATTTTTTATCTCAAAATACAGGAATATATGCCCCAATACCCACAAAAAGCAGTGATTTATACTGAAAGGTATTGGAAGTATTAAGCAACAATTAAACATTGATTACATGATGAAGATACGATGCTACATATCCATCATATGGTCAAGAACAAATAGGATTATTCTTCATTCAAAATAAGCATCTACTATACTAAAAAGAAGCTTTTTGAATTTATATTCATGTTACTTTTTGAATATATAGGGAAAGTGGGTGGCTTTCCCTTAATTTGGTCCTTGGAGGAAGCACTTAAAAGTGTAACATGGAGAAAGAAATAGTTTATCTAATTAGTGATTTAAAAAAGCAGCTACATATTCAAATTTGTTCTTGTGTCACATAAATCCTTGTGCATTGAGATAATACACACCTTACCTTTTTCTTTTTTTACAATAAACTAGATAGATTAGCTACTTTTTATGCTTTAATGATAGTCAATTCAAGAGAAAGGTGGAGAGTATCAGTTCTGTGTCCTGCCACCATTATTTCATACACAAACTGCAGTCAAATAGCTAACTACAACTATTCAGGGACTTTAACTATCTCCATATTTGATTTCTGTGTACATTTCTACTCTCTGCTAATTTCTGCCTTCGGCTTATAACAATTTTGCTTAGATAATTTTCTTTGATTTTATTTTTTTTAAAAATCAGGCATTTGAGACCACTCCCAATTCACATAAAATTCTAAGGAGAGAGTCATACTTTGCAATGATATTGACAAGTACTGTACTGCACTAAGGGCTTCCACCTGCCTCCATTGGAATCAATGGGAGCACCACCACTGACTTCCATGAGTGCAGCGTCTAGCCCTAAGCAACTATGTAAGATTTTAAAAATATCACAATATAGTTCCACAGTCATTGTAACTTTAATGAGCTAGCCCTGCAGAACATAGAGGGTGTCAATGATGTACATTTTATTTAAAGTACATGTAAGATAAAGAACTGATCTCTAGAATTTAAAAGAAAAACCACAATGAGTAACAGGACTGGTACATGTTTAAACTCAAGCATGTTGGTATTCAACTTTCCTACAATGCAGTTTCCTACACAGTGTTTTTTGGGTTTTTTTTTAAATGGCACAGGTGCAGTGCTGGATGTGAAGTGGCTTTCTGAACACACATTAAAAGTGATAGAAATAATTCCTTAAAGGAAACCGGAATTTTATGAAACAATATGAATTATTTCTCCTATGCACTCTTAAATAACTTGATTTTTGTTTTGTTATGATCTTACTTTTGAGAAGTACTATAACAGATCTCTCTAATCTTCTAGGATGATGTGAACAAATCAGACTCCCAAATGTCTGTAAAGATAAACTCACTTTTTTTTGCCTTGGAGGTTGTTTTTAAGACATTCTCAGTTCCCATATATAGTTCTATGCAATATTTTACAGCAAACGGAAAACAGAATATGTAGACTTTCCCTTGATCATTCAATCTTAAATTGCTAATCATACTATCTTATCTCTCTTACACAAGAGCAACAACGGGCAATATACTCAAAATATGAGTTATTCTAAATGGACCAAAAGTACATTTAAAGTTTCTGGAAAAGTTCACTACATTTATAATAGGCTTAAAAGAAAACCAATATTACTATTTTATTTATTATGCAACATACATTTACTCTTCATAAAATATTGAATATTGCTTCCTACATCAATAAGAAGTATACATTACAGGAAGAAAGAAAACCTATTTAAGAAAATGCTAGCTAGAGTTGCTGTGTGCCAACAATTATCATAAAAATGCAAGAAAAGAAAATATAGATATGTTAAGCAATCCTAAAATCTTCTTAAGCCACACATTGTGTTTTCCTACAGAGAATTTTAAGATGAAAAATAGACCTTGAGGGTCTTAGACAAGCCTGAAGCAATATAAAGAAAAAGGTCAAACACTCTGCTAAAAAGGACTGTTATCTTCAGAACAACAACTTATCAGCCAGCTTGCAGCCCTGTTTATTTACAGTTATTGGTCCCAGAGGAAGTGCACTTCAGTCCAGGCCACGATTACTTTGTAATGAGTTTGCCAGAAATGGTAAAGGAAACTAATTTGTAACAATGTGCTGTTCCCTGCACATGAACTTGCTCAGACACTTTTTTGTCCAGCAATGAATAACTAACTTCAGCCCTCCTAATAAGCAGTGAAGACAGGAGTGCACTAAAAATGTATGAGTTGCATGCATGAATGTGCTGAAATATCAGTGATTATCCCTCTCAGCTGTCCATTACAGTACTCACGGTCACCACCAGTTCCCCTGTGGTGGCTATACAGAATGCAGGTTTCAGGGGGTAGATTTAGGCATGAAAATTAACACCACTTGGAAGAAAATAGCCTGCACCTGTCACAGATTACCAACAAAAGGTCAAATGCCTCCTTTTACACCTAATGACAGGTTTCAGAGTAGCAGCCGTGTTAGTCTGTATTCGCAAAAAGAAAAGGAGTACTTGTGGCACCTTAGAGACTAACAAATTTATTAGAGCATAAGCTTTCGTGAGCTACAGCTCACTTCATCGGATGCATTTGAGCTGTAGCTCACGAAAGCTTATGCTCTAATAAATTTGTTAGTCTCTAAGGTGCCACAAGTACTCCTTTTCCTTTTACACCTAGAAGACTTGCTTATTGTATGCCTTGCTTATAGGAGCATAATTTTGGTTTGCTTAGTACAGGAAAAAAGCACCATGGTGAACGGGGGGGGATTAAACCTTAGCTAAAAGCTATCAATAAATCTACTGTTCAAGATACATATGAATGGAAGTAACTCAGGCAATCTCTGTCTCTAAAAGAGGTAGTTTTTCAAAAAGAGAATTATACAAAGTGCTCCTCTGTTTTTGTCAATATGCTGCTAGGTTTTGAAATACTATTTTTCATCCACACAATAAAAATCTTGACAAGTGAGCAATAGAAAATCACTAATACACTTGCAGCTGCATTTCAATCTATACAAATTCTTTAAACAAAAACAACCAAGGAATGGATTGGCACAATAGAATAGCCTATACATCATTTTCATTACTTGACCCTGAGATCAAGTCCAAGATAGCCAAGCTATACTTTCACAGAACCATATTTTTTAAAAACCTTAGGTAATATAGAATAGTCTCAACTGAATTCTTCCTTAAAGACCACAAAATACATTGAGAAGATGATGTAAAGTAATTTTATTTATGCATTCTAAGGAAGGGGGAGGGACTTCAGGTAGAAAGATCTGCAAAAGCTTTTTCCTGTTGTCAAAGATAAGATTTCTTCTGAAAAGAGTGCATCTAAGAATACCAGTTCATAAATTCTTCTTGGTTTTACATAGAATTTGTAGGATAGCTTGATCACGAAGAGGTCCAATGCAACTTCTACAGATAATACTGGATTTATAACTAGAACAAAAATCATGGATAAGTGATGATGTTTGGAAGCTCTGATTCATGTAATGTATTGTTACTTGATCCACTACTCACAGTACAGGTTTCAGAGTAGCAGCCGTGTTAGTCTGTATTCACAAAAAGAAAAGGAGTACTTGTGGCACCTTAGAGACTAACAAATTTATTAGAGCATAAGCTTTCGTGAGCTACAGCTCACTTCATCGGATGCATTTGGTGGAAAAAACAGAGGAGAGATTTATATACACACACAGAGAACATGAAACAATGGGTTTATCATACACACTGTAAGGAGAGTGATCACTTAAGATAAGCCATCACCAGCAGCAGGAGGGGGAAAGGAGGAAAACCTTTCATGGTGACAAGCAAGGTAGGCTAATTCCAGCAGTTAACAAGAATATCAGAGGAACAGTGGGGGGTGGGGTGGGGGGGGAGAAATACCATGGGGAAATAGTTTTACTTTGTGTAATGACTCATCCATTCCCAGTCTCTATTCAAGCCTAAGTTAATTGTATCCAGTTTGCAAATTAATTCCAATTCAGCAGTCTCTCGTTGGAGTCTGTTTTTGAAGCTTTTTTGTTGAAGGATAGCCACCCTTAGGTCTGTAATCGAGTGACCAGAGAGATTGAAGTGTTCTCCAACTGGTTTTTGCATGTTATAATTCTTGACGTCTGATTTGTGTCCATTCATTCTTTTACGTAGAGACTGTCCAGTTTGGCCAATGTACATGGCAGAGGGGCATTGCTGGCACATGATGGCATATATCACATTGGTAGATGCGCAGGTGAACGAGCCTCTGATAGTGTGGCTGATGTGATTAGGCCCTATGATGGTATCCCCTGAATAGATATGTGGACAGAGTTGGTAACGGGATTTGTTGCAAGGATAGGTTCCTGGGTTAGTGGTTCTGTTGTGTGGTGTGTGGTTACTGGTGAGTATTTGCTTCAGATTGGGGGGCTATCTGTAAACAAGGACTGGCCTGTCTTCCAAGATCTGTGAGAGTGATGGGTCGTCCTTCAGGATAGGTTGTAGATCCTTGATGATGCGTTGGAGAGGTTTTAGTTGGGGGCTGAAGGTGATGGCTAGTGGCGTTCTGTTATTTTCTTTGTTGGGCCTGTCCAGTAGGTGGTGACTTCTGGGTACTCTTCTGGCTCTGTCAATCTGTTTCTTCACTTCAGCAGGTGGGTATTGTAGTTGTAGGAATGCATGATAGAGATCTTGTTGGTGTTTGTCTCTGTCTGAGGGGTTGGAGCAAATGCGGTTATATCGTAGAGCTTGCCTGTAGACAATGGATCGAGTGGTATGATCTGGATGAAAGCTAGAGGCATGTAGGTAGGAATAGCGGTCAGTAGGTTTCCGATATAGGGTGGTGTTTATGTGACCATCGCTTATTAGCACCATAGTGTCCAGGAAGTGGATCTCTTGTGTGGACTGGTCCAGGCTGAGGTTGATGGTGGGATGGAAATTGTTGAATAACCTGGTGGCTGAACTTTGTGACTTTGTCCTCACCCATAACTATTTCACATTTGGGGACAATGTCAGCGGCATTGCGATGGGTACCCGCATGGCCCCACAGTATGCCAACATTTTTATGGCTAACTTAGAACAACGCTTCCTCAGCTCTCGTCCCCTAATGCCCCTACTCTACTTGCACTGCATTGATGACATCTTCATCATCTGGACCCATGGAAAAGAAGCTCTTGAGGACTTCCACCATGATTTCAGCAAATTTTAACCTGTGCAGTAAAAAGTGATATCCATACAATGTTGTGAAAAAATCATCTAAATGCTCTGCAACTGTACGGTATCCTTTGAAAGGCCTGAAGCTTCACCTAGAAAAAGGAATAGTACTGCATGTGTTTGGCTGTGAACCAAAAATTCAAATTGCCTAAGAAAAATTTTTCAGACTTTTTTTATCAAACTAATAGAATTATACAATGCAACCATACTACAGAGGCCAACATTTTCAAAAGCATCCACTACTATTGGATGCCTCTGTCTCAAGTTACTAACTGCTGTACAAACTATTTTCCATCTCTGTTCCTAATTCCCTGCTGCT